>NC_041401.2:180351059-180722725 GCF_900747795.2 Erpetoichthys calabaricus
CAAGAATGAAGCTCTGTAGAGCACAAAAGGCACAATGGAGTTGCCTAAAACAAAAGACAATCCAGCTGAAAAAGATCCCAGCACAGAAATCCAGAGCAAGATCTAAAAACAGAGCAGTTAAGTATCAGAAAACCCTAGCATGTTTGAGATGAGCCGCTAGGGACTGTGGAAGAATCTCCAGATTTATACGGCGGAGGGCAATTCCTGGCTCTGACTGGCAGGATCACCCGCAAAACGCATGGAACATAACAGCAGCTGCTTATATACAGAGACCAAACCAAATAAGGAATGATGCACATAAACAACATAAATGAAAGAGACAAAAACTAATGAAAGTGACATAAAACATAAATTTGAACCCCAGCTGGTGGCAGTGACATGACACCTTCATGCTCTGTTTTTGTCTTCTGGATTCTACATTGGGACTATGTTTGCTTTGGATTGCCTTATTGTTTTAGGAAACTCCTTTTAGCATTTTGTGCTCCACGGAGCTTCTTTTGTGTGACAGAGCATCCTAAGAAAATAAATTCTTTAATTTTACAAGGATTCAGTGTTTGCCCTGATTCTAGCTTGGGTTTGGTGGCATTTTGGGAGATGCTTTTGGAGGATTTGGTCTGGATCGTTTTTATTTTTCTGATTGTTCTCCTCCTAAATCATTCCTGATGGTTGGTATTCAAATGTATAACGATAGGTCTCTACAGTCGAGATATTTTCTATTGGATTTAGGACAGCAGACCCACTGAATGGCAATGCATGAAATAAGCTTTACTTCTCAGACCCCCCCCCCCCCCCACCACATCAATTCTGTGCCAGCATTTTTGATGAAGCACCACATCAACTCTTTATGATCCTTTTATGCTATCAAGAAAAGTCCTGTTGCTGTTCTCACAAATCAAATGTCTCTTCAATCTTCATCACCAGGTGATCTACGTTGCCCGCAATGCCAAAGACTCTGTAGTCTCATATTATCACTTTGACAGGATGAACAAGTACGAGCCAGAGCCTGGCCCCTGGAATGAATACATTCACAAGTTCATGCAAGGAGAAGGTAAGTGTGCAACATTGATTTTAAGGGTACGGAAGACTAACATAGCTCCACGAATAATGGGATTTTCTGACTAGGTGGTTTTTTAAAGGATATATTCAATATTTTTCAAGTTGAAGTTATTACTTCACAATCGTGTTATATATTAAATTTGTCTCATGATTGTTATTATTGTTATTTACTTTGTGACCCCCCAGGGGGTGCCACCCAACCCCAACACCAGACACTCAACTCAACCACAGACAGTTCCAAGTTCAATTAAATGATAATTTAGTAACAGTAGCAACTTCATAGGCTTTATTGAGACCAACAGAAAGCTTCCATCTCCTTCTCGTCCTCCTCTGAGAGTGTCGTCCAACTCCCTCCCGACTCTGACTCCATGAGTACGAGATGCCTCCTTTTATCTTGAACCCGGGAGCACTTCTGGGGCTGAACCATTAGCCTACAGAAGCCCTTCTGGGTCATACAGAAGATGCATGGCACTCCATAGTGGTTCCTGGCGGCACCCAAGTACCCCAACAAGATCATCCCTCCAAACTCCAATGCCTAGACAGCCCTGCAGGTGTACCAGTTTGGAGCCAGCCAGAGAAATACTGAATACTGAATTGTCCATAAAAACCAAGGTCCCCAGACCCTTCTGTTATATGTCCATCCCAATACGAATCAAAGGTCAGCCTGGCCAGGTTGTGCCTCCACTCCTGTGATCCATCCATTATGACATTCTAGCCGGATAGAGAATTTTCCTCAACACTTGCCATGATGCCAGACCATCCTCTCCGGTATTTAAAATTTTTAAATTCTCGTTGTAAAATGAAACAACCATCAAGCAAATAACCTATTTTCCACTTCTTGTACTACCCATGTACTCCTGTTCACCCACCCTGTGTTATATTGCTGATTTGTTTCATTTCAGTTCCTTTTGGTTCCTGGTATGACCATGTGAAAGGATTTTGGGAGGAAAAGAACAAAAGGAATGTTCTGTATCTGTTTTATGAAGATTTAAAAGAGGTAGGAATGTAATTTTAAAAAAATGATATATCTAAAGCTTCTGACTGTTGCACAGGTGGTCATCGGGAAATCCTTTAGAGCTTTTGAGCCACTATATTGATGTATGTGTCCATGGAAAGAATATTAAATCCACACAATAACCAGTGCCATATGTTTGAGTAGAAAATGGTTGTATCTGGCTCAAAAATCTCAGAGCAATGTGAATTTAGTCCTTCTCTCAGGAGTAGAAGTAATAATGTCTTATCGGTTTTCCAAAATTTAGGAAACTCCTTCTAACTTCACCAAGATTGAGGAGAGCTTGTGAGCTACAAGAAGATGGCGCTCAGGCAGAAATTGGCTCACACATCCCGGGCAACGCTGAATGTTTTGGAAACAGTGAATGATAATGGACTGATTTGACCGAGGTGTTATAATATTCTTAACAAACCTTGTACATCATGTGTTCGTTCTATCTACATAGAGGAGCCATGCACTGAAAGTGTTGGTAACGTTTTTTGCCATGCTGAAGATGCAGTTTTTGCAATAGCAATGATTTGGGTATGTCACAACCAAGCATTTTTCGAGTTTTGCATCAAACTTTGAACGCCCTTACAACTCGTGAGGTAATGCACAGATTTAAACGTTTCTCCTTGAGCCCACATGAGATAATATTAAAGCAAGCTGCATTCTTGCAAATCTCTGTTTTTCCTGGAGTTGTTGGTGTGACTGATGGCACGCACATAAAGATTATTGCCCCAAATGTGGATGAGCTATCATATACAGTATGTGAATCACAAGCAATATCGCAGTATCAAAGCACTGAAAAAACAAATTTTTCAAATGGTACCAGCATTCTGTTAATTTCAATACCACAAGTAAATGGTAGTATTCAAGCACCTCTCGCTCAGTCGTTTCAAAATGCGATTGAAACACCAGGAAAGGCCATCCGCTATTTGATTTCATTATACCGTACGTATTAAATGTAGCTCGAATCAATAATGGGGCCCAAACCGCTCTTTGAACATATATATGTAAAAGAGTTGAATAGTCCAGAGTGGAGGCTCCTCTTATTGATGTACAAAATGTGGCAAACAAGGAAAGGCGCATGATTGTGTGGCAGAGCAGCGAGGCATATGTGTATGTGGTCTCAGGGAACAAACCATTTGTGAGAAAGAGGACAAGGTGGGGTCGGCAGGGGGCGTTATCGGATATTTGCTTTGGAACTGTTTTGGTACTGGTATTGAAGTCCAAGAGCCAAAATCAAAATTTTAGTACCTATCCAACACTACCACATGCTAACACTTATTACACTAGATATTTTACATCAAGAGATTTCAAACATTGAGTAAAATGTAGCAAACAATGCCATGTACAGTGATCCCTCGCTATATCACGCTTCGTCTTTCGTGGCTTCACTCCATCGCGGATTTTAAATGTAAGCATATGTGAATATATATCGCGGATTTTTCGCTGCTTCGTGGATGTCTGCGGTCTACAGTACGTGTGCTTCCTCAGTTGATTTGCCCATTTGAATTCAAACAAGGGACGCATTTGAATTCAAACAAGGGACGCTATTGGCGGATGGCTGAGAAGCTACCCAATCAGAGCACGCAGTTAAGTTCCTGTGTGCTGCTGATTGGCTCAGCGACGGAGTGCTGCATTAACCAGGAAGTCTCATCTCACTCATTCAGCATTAACGTGCTACTGCTTCAGGGGCCGTGTCCAAGCACCAACAGAAGATGCAAATGATTGCAGAAAAGGTAAAAGTTTTGGATATGTTGAAGGAAGGGAACAGCTACACTGCTGCAGGACGCCATCACAGCATCAATGAGTCTACGATTCTTTTTATTTAAAAAGGAGGAAAAGCATATAAGATCTATGGCCGCAGTGTCCTTTAATCAGGGCGCAAAATGAGTTGCAAGTGGACGTGATAAGGCAGTAGTCTGGATGGAATCTGCTTTAGGGATTTGGATTGAAGAGTGCTGGAAGAACAATGGCGGTGCTAAACAGTCGCCTAAAGAGGCTCCTTTAGAAGAGCTGTAACACTATCCTTTGTTGTACAGTAAAATTAAACTCATCGTTATCGGACAAGTCGTCGTGTCATTGTTGTTGAGTAACCATAATTAATTATTTACGTACAGTACTTATTACATGTACATAGTTTAGTGTCACTGTACACACATTTTACTGTATACAATTTTTCTTGCATTGTACGTATTTATTGCTGGTGGCCTGTCTGTCGTAATGGCCGTAACATATGTGATATCAGAGACGCTCGATATCTTTAAAATAATATTTAGGTTTTACTGTATGTAAACTGTGTTTACATACATAATTTCAACGAATCTTACCTAATATCTAAGAGAATACAAAGGGTTTATGCTGTATAATTGTGCGTGAAATGTTTATAATAATGTGGGAGAGTTTATAAGGGCTTAAAATATATAAAAATAACCACATGAACATATGGTTTCTACTTTACGGATTTTCTTATTTCGCGGGTGGATCTGGAACGCAACCCCCGCGATGGAGGAGGGATTACTGTATTGTTTTGAGCTCAATGCCAAAAGTAAGTTTTTATAACCTTGCACACTGTGATACGTATCCCCGAAATGCACCAATACTACTTCACATGTCGTACTCTGGGGTAGGACAGATTCTTATCCTATTAACACGTTTAGTGCAATGCCTAGAAGTAATTCTGATACGCTTCATAAATATGGGGACAGGTTGGAAATCTAACGCAAATCCCAAGTGCTGTGTGGCACTGTGCTATTGTGACATTACTGCTATTATTGGTATTCTTTTTTGACCACCCTATCTAATCAGCACCTTTATTCTGAAGGCACAACTCCGTGTATATTTTCTTCCACTGCAAAAGATTGGGGCGCAGTGGTAGCATTGCTGCCTCGCAGTAAGGAGACCTGGGTTCGCTTCCCGGGTCCTCCCTGCGTGGAGTTTGCATATCTTCCCCATGTCTGCGTGGGTTTCCTCCGGGTGATCCGGTTTCCTCCAGCAGTCTCAAGACGTGCAGGTTAGGTGCATTGGTGATCGTAAATTGTCCCGGTTGTGTGCTTGGTGTGTGTGTGCCCTGCAGTGGGCTGGCGCCCTGCCCGGGATTTGTTCCTGCCTTGCGCCCTGTGCTGGCTGGGATTGGCTCCAGCAGAACCCCGTGACCCTGTGCTAGGATATAGCGGGTTGGATAATGACTGACTGACTGCAAAAGAATGGGTTATGAACAATTTGCTGTTTCTAACAGGACTGCAACATTAAGCTCCACCAATGTGGTTTGTGAAGGCCACATTCTGACTGCTCTGCCACCGAGCACATCTGTGCAAATCTGTGTTTCATACTGGGTAGCAGAATTACTCTTTAGCATTGTGACTTTTCAGCTACATGTATGCTGTACTCAGTTTTCTTTTTGAATAATCAGCATGGTTAATATTACATTTTATTATCTCTGTGTCTCTCATGGATACACCAGTGTTAACAATTAAAAGAGCAAAAAATGATTGTGCCTCTCCCAAGGTTCACAATAGCAAGTACTGAATTTCTGGTTGATCATGTCAAATTATGTGAACAGCTCACTCTTCAGTAAGTCATCCTTGACTCACGTTCCTGCGGGCAAATTTCAGGGCATTTGTATTGCATTTCCAAGAGAATATTGAAGCGCCACACATGTTTACCATGTACCTTCTAATTTTCAGCAGACCTAATACTGGATGTAATGTTGCAAATGTAAAATTTGAACAAGTTGTATCCTGCCAACCACGCTGTTTATACACACCTGCTAAATATGCACTTACTTTTCAGACGTTTCTCAGACCTTTCTAATGATATTCAAAGGCCCAATCATGCTGATTTCTTGTTGTGCAACAGATTTATTGGCTGCTTTATTCCCAAACCCCTCTACAGTACAGGATGCATGACAACTTTTAATCAACATGATTCATGTTAAAATTTCATCTCTGCTTCTGTCTTTGATAGACTAGCTTTTTTTTTATTTTTAACACTGTTAGGATTGGTTCCTTTTTCTGATTTCTTTTATGAGTTTTCATACATCAATTTGTTCACTCATTTTGGGTTTTTGTTTAAGTCACTAATTTTAGTTCTGTGATCTAGTTGTGGCGATTCTCATTCATTTTGACAGTTAATAATTTTTTGGACAGTATCATCTGTCGGTTTAGGTTTATCCTGCTTGCTGCCATTATGAGCTCCCTTCGTTAGGGTAAAGATACTCGTTGTTAGGAGAGTGTCCTCTGAGGTGGGGAAATCTGATTACAATATGACAGCTTTAAAAGGTCCCCCAAGGAAACACTTCCTCATCCGAGGTGCAATTTCAAAAAAATTCTTTCCAAATCTGTCATTCAGACTCTTTTGCAAACAGGTTATTTGGTTCTTAACTTACTTGCTCCTGTTTTTTGACCACCTCGTTTTGGCCTTGACACTCCTACTTTTTGCCTCTTTTGACTCTTTTAGCCTTTCATCCACTGTATCTCCTGGTACACTCTCAAACCCTTGCCTGTTTATACGCATAAAACCTCAATTATTGTGCATCTTGTCTGACAAAGGCATTTTTGTCTGGCTGATGTTAACAGATATGGTCACCTCTGACCTGCTTTCCTGAAAGCATTACTGAATCATTGTTTTCTGAACTTTTTAAACATATTTACTGTGTATCATATTGTATTTAATAAACCTAAAATGGATAATTGGAAATGTTCATTGTGAACGAGTTATATCCTACGGACTACTCCATCCATTCCCATTTTACCAAACAGGTACAGAACTTCTTGTTGTGCTGGTTTTCTGATTTCTCAACTTTCTGATGACATCTGAAGACACAATGGGCTGATTTCCTGTGGTGAAATAGAGCAGTTGTTAAGAAGTTGAAATGTTATACATCTTACATTTATTTATTTATTTTATTTTGTTTTACCACAATGCCATATTGAGTTTTAATGGGTGCCATTTAGTTTGCTGTAACATTTATGACAGTGAACATTTCACATCTTGTTTTCAATTATTATGTTGCCTTTTATCTTTTTTTTGATAGAACTTGCGCAATGAAGTCATCAAAATAGTGAAATTCATGGACCGATCTCTGTCGGAAGACATCATCAACCGCATTGTGGAGCTTACAACTTTCTCAAATATGAAAGACAATCCAATGGCCAACTACACTACTATCCCTGACTCTGTATTTGACTATTCTAAATCCACTTTCATGAGAAAAGGTAATGATCTGTTAATTTGCTAGTACAATACAATACAATACAATACCATTTATTTTTGTATAGCTCAAAATCACACAAGAAGTGCCGCAATGGGCTTTAACAGGCCCTGCCTCTTGACAGCCCCCCAGCCTTGATTCTCTAAGAGTCTCTAGTAACCCTCCACCGGTCTTTCAACCTTAATAATACCTCCATTCCCTGATGAGGTCTGACATTTAACTTCGTGAAGTCATCCTAAAAAACGTGCTACATACCTCATTGCTGAATATCACTATGGCCACCTTTGAAGTACTCCCATTGGGAAGCTACAACCGATGCCTAGTCCACCCTTGAAAGCAATTTTGGAACTCTTTTTCTGTAATGGCCACCAGAGCTGTTGTTGAATTATGCTTGATGTCCTGAATGTCATCAAAATATCTTCCTTTCAATATTTCCTCATTGGGGGCCATATCAGGTGAGCAGGGAGGGTTTTCCAATACAGTTATTTGTTTACTGGCTAAAAACTCCCTCACAGACAGTGCTGTGTGAACTGGTGTTTGTTCGTTGCTCTAATGCAAGCTCCGACATTCTGATGATGGCACACAAGAACATGCAACAACAATAATGAACGCCACTAAGTAAGATACCACCACACGTGGACATGAACACGGCTGTGACACACTGATATAATACCAAGGTTGTGAAACCTTACCGAGCTGTTTGTACAGTGCTGCCAATGTAACTGCATGGTGTCAGGTTTGCGAAATTAATTGTCAGACCTCGTATACCTCATCTACAGAAATGTCAAAGTTAAAGAGCCTAATAAGCACTGTTTTTAAAAACCTCCTGGGGTCTGGCATACTGCTGTGTTACCAAAACAAAACTGGCATATCTGAATATGTAAGGCCAATGTAATCAGTGCATTAGAATGTGGTATAAAAGTAGGTGGGATGACTCAGATTTCTTGGGGTCAGATCTAGTTAAAGACTAAGGGTATTTTTCAAAGTAATTTCTTTACAATTCTGGCATATATATTAGTTTGCCTTATGAAACTATGCTTTAAATTGAAGCATCTTATATATAAATGTCTATGTGTGGAAGTGTGTATGCCTGTCTGGCCTGGAAGTGAGAGGTGGAGTCGGGGTAAGGGCTCCGCCTCCGAGGAAACAGAAAACTCACTTAGCCGATAATAACACTAGCAAGCACATCGTCAAAATGAAACCTCAGAAGAAAGACAAAGTCGCTTAGTCGCTAACATCGTCAAAACGGTATCCCTTTTATTTTTTCTCCCGCCGCTAATGCACAAGCAATGCGAGCACATCGGCAAAATGAATCCTCCTAGGAGAGAGACGCCCAGAGTAGTTCCTTTCAATTATCTGACATCTCTACATTTCATTTTTTTTTCTGACGATTTCAATAGTTTCTAGGACTCCAGGCTTTTTACAGCACGGGCTTACACAGTTAGTATTTTATAAATTAAAAAAAATAACTAGCCCGTTCTTGCATTTTATAATGTAGCCTATGGGTACCAGTGTCCCATTATAAAGCCAAGCCTTAAAACCTACAGAATACATCCATTTCTAAAGCTAAAAATGTTACTGAGTATTGATCCCCATCTTCAGATCACTAACATATTGCAAAATATAGCATTCATGTTGTTTTAAAAAGGTGCAAAGGCAAAATACTAATCATTGTTGAGAGATGCATCCATTTTAAAAGGAGACCAACAGTGCACTTTGTTTTGCCAAAACCAATATATAGTCCATAATCTGTTTATGGAGCTGTGGTTCTTCAATTATGCGATTTTCTTTAATTTAATTCTAAATAGGCATCTGCCCTGGACAAGCCAGTTTTGTTTCATTAGCTAGTAACAGAATTCACACACTTACAGTAACATAAGTTCACTTCTCAGTTTGGGGGCACATAACACGACTTTTAGTTTGAGAGCATGTCAGCCTTGGCTACTACAGTTGCTGGATCAAGTCAGATTACTAAGAATCAAAGAGGATGATGGAATACATGACTGACTTACAACCTTTCAACACAGTTTCAAATTTCCAAAATCTCGTGAACACCAATTGATGGGCTCCCTGACAACACCTGCGGCTGTATGCATGTTTTTTCAGGAATGGTGAGGTAAGTTTTATTCTGTCATGGTATGACAAACATTCGACCTCCGACAGACCAGCCTCTTTCCTGTTTTGGCAGTCCAAAACACCCTTTTTTCTTCTTTCACTGTAGCTGCACTGTATGCATTATACTATATCATTAGTGGTCAACTCTCATAAACATGATGGCCCACCCTTACAAATGGATTTTGTAGGGACAGGAGTGTGCTATGACTGCCACTGAAACAATGAGATTTCTAAATCGTGTAGTGTGTGTGATGGATGGCTTCACAGTAGCCTGTAGTCCAGGATAAAAAAAAAACTCTTTTCTAAATTCCTATCAAGCTTGATTAAATTAATTTAGGTCTGTTTCTACATGAGTAATGTACTTGTGAATTACACAACAGAAACTGCTGCCTACTGTGTCAAAAGACAAAAAGAGGGCATAAAGAGTAGTGGCACCAAATGGTGAATGCCTTATACTTGTTGGCAAAACAACAAATGCAGATTCAAAATAATTGTGAGAATGTCTTTTCAAACACGAGCCCAAGTATTAACTAATTCAAGATGGCGGATCGGTGTACGGACAAACTGAAAGTGACGTCAGTGGTGTTACAGCTATCAGTCTTTTCCAGTCTGCAGGGGAAGGAAGAGAAAAGGCAATAGGACACAGTACCAACCCCTTGAGCAGCGGAGAATTACAATCACCAGAGCCATTAAGCTGTCTCCTAAGCGCAGGAGTGTGACACTACACAATACTCTAAAACTTTTCTGATTCATTGTGATATTACACTACATTCAGAAATTATTCAAAATATTCAATGGTGCAAATGCAATTACAAAGGTTTCTCTAATAACCAATTAGCATTTCATTGTGACTAGTCTCTGTATATATAAAATCTGTCTGTCTGTATGTCTGTCTGCTTTTCATGAGAGAACTACCTAACAGATTTAGATTGGGTTTTTTTCTGTAATTTGCTTGAACATTCCGGTCTCATCACGCTAACTATCAGTTTGGTTGCGGCACCGATTTATTTGCGCAAATCCGAGAGACGGGCTTTGTGCTGAGGGGAGTGGAAGGCGGTACCACAGGAGTAGGAGCCGGGCAGGGCCATCCTCCTTTATGTGCCAGCCTCTGTTCGAGTCGCTCTACCTCTTGCCTCGTGTTGGAGTGTACCTTGCCTCCACTTAACTAGTGATACCTGTTTGTTCAGCAGATATTATCATCTAGAGATTGTTAAAGAGTAACGTTTGACATTTTTGAGAGAGAGACCAGAGCTACATTTGTTTTACAGGGTATCTGCTGAGTGGCAGAGATATCACGGCCATGTGCTCTTCTCACCACGTGGGTGATGCTCTCCCATCAGAGCTGAACATGATCAGATACAGTGGCAACATTTGACGTTGGAGCGTACCTACCTTCCACTTGGCCAGAGATACCTTGCCAACTTTTTACATTTTTGGCAAAGAGATCACAGCTACATTCTTGCCCCTGATAGCAAAACTGTTTCTTAAAAGTTTGTCCTGTTTCACCACTTACACAGGCGGAGCTGCAGGGGACAGCTAGTTAAAGATATGTGAAAGGGATTGTGCATTAGGACACTGAATGAATGACTGTTAAAAATGTCATATGTAAATTAAATATCAGTCATTTCTAGCAGTAATATCCATTAACAACAATAATAATGTTTTGGCTGTATTTTTAAATTAGTTTAATGATAACTTTATTAAAAATAAATCTGGGTGTGTAAACACTTTTGAATGGTTGTGCATATGAGGATTGTTAGTTTCAAAAGGTGTGGTAATTGAAACACCATGAAAAAATCCTGAGGCAAAAAACAAAATGACATTTTCCTTAGTGCTTCTTCATACATTGCTTTCACAGGACAAAGTAAATAAATTTGTTTAGCACTTTTCAGTCTTAATACTATATAAAAACACTTTAACTCTTTTAGGGCGGATGTTGACTTTTGTCGACAGGAGGGGTTGAGGGCGAATGTCGACAAAAGTCGACATCCAGGGATAGAGGGCAACAATACTCAGTCACGTCACAGGCATTCCCTCTGTGCTTGGAGGAATGCTAGACTCGTTGACTCGGCTACTAAACCTTGCATGTGCGTGAGTTGCGAAATGTAAACAATGGCAAGATGGCATCGACATGTCACAAGGGAGCGAAGCGAGTGCAGAAAAGAAAACACTCGGCAGACAATGTTTTGCGCATTATCGCGGAGTCGGACTCTGATTTTTCAGAATCAGATTATATTGACAGTGATCAGGAGATAGAACAAGAGAGTGAGAAGCCGGCATCAGCTGATCGGACACCAGCCGATGCCGCGCACAGCTGATCCGCTGCCAGGTGAGTGCATTCGCGCAGCCGATGCATCTATGGCAAGGTTCGCGTGGGAGGAATACACAGACAAATGATCCGTGGGAGCCGAACTGGCTACCGGACTTCACAAGACGGCATGGCTTGCTGACACGGCAGATCACCAGCTGCTGAACTACTTCAGGCTGCTCTCTCCTGATGCTGCGTTTCAGCTACTGTCAGACGAGACAAACAGGTAGGCAGAGACATTTTTTGAAGCTGCGCTTGCATCGCATTCCCGTTTTTCAAAGTGGAAACCCACAACAAAAGACGAGATGAAGCGCTCTGTGGCATTACAAATAGAGATGGGACAGAACTGGTGATATAACTTCAGGGAGCATTGGTCCAAACGTGCTTTGTCCCCTGGTGGCTTTGGACAGGTTATGCAGCGTGATGATAGGTACGTGATGCTGCAAAGTTTTATTCACTTCTGTAATAAACAGAAGCAAATCCCATGGGGTTAGCCAGGCTATAACGCCATGCATAAAGTTCAGCCCCTGCTTGACATTGTGGAACCAACATAGACACAATTTTATCAGCCTGGCTGTGATTTGTCTGTGCATGAATCTATGATAAAATAAAAGGGACACCTTTTTTTCTGCAAATATATGCCAGACAAGCCCACAAAGTATGGCATAAAGGATTTTGTACTGGCAGAAGCAAACACTGGTTTCTGCCTGAAAGTAATTACATATACAGGAAAGTATTTCTTTCAAAGAGAGAACTGTCCCTTGACAAGTCAGGTTGTGCTGGAGCTGCTTTAGGGCTATGAACATTTGGGTCATGTTGTGTACATTTGGACAATTTTTATACATGCCCAGAATTGTTCATGGAGCTACAGAGCAGAGGAATTGGAGCTTGTGGCACAGTGAGGGTGAACAGGATACACATGGCTTCACATTTGAAGCCAGACAGGCTGAAGATGAAAAGAGGTGACAATACGGTTTTCATGAGGGCAGAAAACTTGGTGGCAGTGGCATGGTCTCTCTACAGTACACACTAACAATATATGTGAGAAAGTGCAGCAACAGACAATTGAAAAATAGGCACCAAAGCAACACGTATTGTAAGGAGTGCAATGTGGCAATGACTGAAATTGGCTGCTTTGAGCGAGATCAGACTTTGCTGTGTAAAATGTATGTGATATGTATGTGAAATCATAGAGTATGCAGGCTCATACAACATGCAAGACAGTAACATTTGTCAAAAGTAAATATTTTTTGTTGATTTCAATTTCTTTGTGTTCTTTTTTTTAAAAAAAGTTAGTTTTTGGAAAAATATTCAGCCCTGGGAGAAAAGAAACAAAAAAAAAAATTAGCCCTAAAAGAGTTAAACCAATAACCCTGTTCTGGGCACATGGTGTAAGAGGCTTGGTTTAATGAAGAGAGCTAAAATTGCAATTTATAGATCAGGTTAGTCCAAAATAGAGTTCATCTTCTCTGTTTTCTGATAGCTGGTCAGAAGACTTGTTTACAGTTTTATGTGGGGTGAAGGTCATCTATCACTGCCTCCCAGACTGGAGATGTATCATGTCAATTAAGACAGTCAAAAGTGATGCCAGGTTTTACCAACTTGGCAGTAAACTGGTAATAGCCTTTGCTAGAGCAGCACCACTTGTTGTCAGACTCTATTACATTTCCCAGTGTTAGCCTCCTGTAAGCTATTAGTCTAAACAAAATGAGTAGAAAACTTCACTTTAATAAACTAGATTGTTTATTTTTACTCTCTTTAGGTCAAGTGGGAGACTGGAAAAACCACTTTAGTGCCGAAGAAGCTGCCCTCTTTGACAAGCATTATGAGGAGAAAATGGCTGACTGCAACATCCCATTCCGATGTGATCCCACTGAACATTGACAAACCCACTTACTATAAATAACGGGGCAACTCAGGGCTGCAAGCTGATTGGCTAGACTGTGACAAGCCTGCCAATTCAAGCTGTCTGAGAAACTGAGGGCTTTGTGAGTGGAAAATATTAAAGGGTCCATCCCTCTGGTAATGTAGACTTTAATGTCCCAACAGTCCTTTTAATTACATTCTTTTAAAGTCTTACTATTCTCCACTATTATTAGCAACGTTTACAGAAGCTAAAGACAACAAAATTCTACCTCAAACTTTTCGCCAAGCATTAATTTTGTCTTAAATAATGATTTACTACAATGTGCATTATACAGATCAATCTCACTCCTGAATAGTGATGTTAAGATACTCTCTAAAGTTCTAGCTAGAAGAATTGAGAAAGTGCTTCCTTCTGTAATATCACAAGACCAAAATGGGTTTATTAAAGGCAGACACTTAGCTTCTTATCATTGATGTTTGTTTAATATAATATATTCACCCATTAAATCTAATGCCCAAGGATCTTTCTATCTTTGAATACAGAAAAAGCATTTGATTTGGTTGAATGGGACTACCTATTCAACACGTTGCACAAATTTGTGTTCGGCCCTAACATATGTGCATGGATTAAACTACTCTATAATAGTCCAGAAGCCTCAGTTCATATTAACATTATTTCTGACTATTTCAAACTAGAATGTGGTACTCTACAAGGATGTCCCCTATCACCATTGCTCTTTGCAATAGCCATTGAACCACTGGCTGTTTACTTTCAAAACGTGTCAGAAATAAAGGGGATTTTCAGAGAAGAAACAGAAAATATCATTGTATGCAGATGATATGGTACTGTATATATCTGACCCACAAAAAATCCTGTGCCAGCAGTCCTAAAAGCACTAGCAGATTTTCAAAATACTGTATACCTGAACTCAGAATTAATTTGAGTAAAAGTGTGCTTTTTCCAGTGAACTCTCTAGCACACAATACTAGACTGGACACCTTTCCATTAATCTTAGGAGATCAGTTTAAATATCTAGGGGTAAATATCAAAAGTAAATACAAAAGCTCTTTTTAAACAAAATTTTGCAGTCTACATGGAAAAAAATTAAACAAGATGTGAACAAATGGTCTGCACTCCATCTCACATTAGCAGGTAGAATCAACACTGTTAAGGTGAACATCCTTCCCAAGCTGCTACTTCTATTTCAGACCATTCCCAAAAACATTAACACATTTTTTTAAGAAATTAGATTCAATCATAACTTCATGTATTTGGAATTCTAAACATCCAAGCATCCAAAAAGGCGACTCTACAAGGACCTAAAGCAGAAGGGGGCATGGCACTACCTAACTTTCAATTATATTACGGCAGCAAATATACAGGCCATAAAGACCTGGACATCAACACAAATCTATGAATATACACAAGCCTGGTCTTCAATAGAATTAAAATCTTTCAGTACTTTTTTATATCTCCTGCTCTGTGCCCCAGTTACTACAAATTATCGTCAATACACTAGTAATCCAATTGCCCTTCATCCACTAAGAATATGGAACCAACATAAGAAGCACTTTAAGACAGATAAACTCTCATCTGTCGCACTTCTACATGACAACCACTCTTTTCCATCCTCTCAAACATAATATTTAATGCTTGGAAAATGTCTTGAATTAAAACAAGTATAGGGGCTAGCTCATCCATAATGTTTTTACAACCTACGAGCAATTAAGCTTTAAATTTAACTTCAATTAAAAAAATCAACACAATTTTTCTACTACTTCCAAGCTAGAAACTTTGCTAAACTGAACCTGCCCAATTTTCCTCACCTTTCACCGATTTCTATTCCAGAAGATCAGTCTTGAAGTTTCAGATAACAGCTCAACTGTTTATAAAAACATTTTAAAATCCCTTCCTTTCAAAGATCCCAGTGTACAATGAATAAAGGATCTTTTACTTAACATTTCAGAAAAGGAGTGGAAGGCAGCCATTCACAAAATACACTCTAGTTCCATATACACAAAACACTCAGTTATTCAACTTAGAATCTTCTATCAAGCGCATTTCTCTTGATTAAAACTATCCAAAAGGTTTCCAGGGCAAGATTTAACATGTGAACGTTGCAATCGAGCTCCAACCTCACTGGGCCAAAGGTTTTGGGCGTACACCAAATGAACATAGTTTTGGACAAAAATCTTTGAATGCCTATCAGACGGCCTTGCTGTCAAAATCATTCCTAATCCATTAACAGTTTTGTTTGCTGGACTCCCAGACTGGCTTAAGGTGGAGAAGGACAAACAAACTGTAACTGCCTTTACCTCACTACTAGCACTTAGGCTTGTCTTGCTCAACTGGAAGAATCTCAACCCACCACCTTTAAGGCAGTGGGTAACTCATGTCATATACTATCTGAAATTGGAAATAATCAAATTCTCACTTAGAGGATCTGTTCAAAACCTTTTTTTAAAAAAAATATGGCAGGATCTAATCAATACCATTTTAGAATAAGCTTCTATATCGGGGAAAAGGATATTCTTCCATCCTTGCTGCTTCAAAGATTTTCTTGGTTGGCTGGCTCTGCTCTCTTTCTTTTGGGTGAGGGTTGAATTTTTGTTTTGTTAAGTTTTTGATTTGATTGTATGGACTGTTATTTGCTTTTAATTAAAATTAATTTAAAAAAAAAAAGTCTTACCTTTACTTAAATAGAAAACATGAGTACCCAGCTGTTCACGATTATTGATCCAGGTACTTGCAAAACTGCTGATAATCAAATGTTCTTCAGCTGCTTTATAAATGAACGGTAACCGTATTCTGAATTCAAGTTAACTGGTGTAAAAGTAGGAGGCGCTATTGCTTCCTTGAACCCACAGGTACCACGCCAACCACCAGGTAAAAGTCCAATATTTTGACTTTTTATTATAATACTGTGCACAAAGCACCCTCCACTCCACAATACACATATACAGTAAACCAATCACTAATCAATACAATACTCAATCCTCCACTCCCAGACGTGTTGCCACCCTTCCTCCCAGCTCAGCTCGTCGTCTGGGGTTTCTCATAGTCTTTTATAGTCCCTGACCCGGAAGTGTGTTCAATCCCTAAGTCCATGTGATCTCCTATCACTTCCGCGTCAGATAAAAATCCTCTTCTTCATCCCGGAAGTACGTCGTTCCTTTTGTCCATGTGACCAGGACGCACTTCCGGGTTATAGGGCACGTAGTATTCCCTGAGCCTCCCTACAGCGTCCCCTGGTGGACCCCATGGTATCCAGCAGGGCTGGTTGTAAAAACTACAAGGTCCATGAGGCCCTGCTGGAATTCGGGGAACTTCCATGCTGCCGGGAGGGCTCCATCTGGTGGCTTGGAGGTGTTGGCTGGGGTTCTATTCAATAAGGGTGCGCACAAAAAGGTGAGCTTCAAAAGGGCGACCTCAATTGAGCGCGGCGAATAAAGGCGTTCGTAGATAATTTAGTTCAAATGGCTCTGGAATATGTGAAAGCAACAAAGGTGCAGATCTACTCGTAGTCGAAGGCTAAACATTCAGAAAGGAGAAAACTATTCGTTCAATCATTGCCTAATAAATTTTCTTCACAAATTTGTTAATGAAATAGTTCGTTAGAAGTTCATGCATTAATTAATTGGATGTTTTAATATTCTTGCTTTCGCCGTTTTATACGTTCAATCATTGCCTTTATCTAATAAATTTTCTGTAATAATTTTGTTGCGTTTGCCTTTATTCTCTGTGCCCAATTGAGGTCGCCCTTTTGAAGCTCGCCTTTATTTACGCGCCCTTATTGAAGGATACCGTTAGCCGGAATATATGGCCGGCAATCCCTCACACTGGGAAGGGGAAGCCAGAATGAAACAATAAACTCTGTGAACTGTCAACCTGTCTGAATTTCTGAACAAGCTGTTTAAAAAAAAAAACACCAGCACTGTGCTCTTATTGAATGTAAATAAGAAGCAAAACTCGCCACAACTGCCTGAATTAAAAGCAGTGAAAAGGAGCGACCTGTCATGTGAAAGAGGCATCTTACATACAGATATATATGATGGGTAGAAAAGGCAAAGACACAGAAAAATGGTTGGGGTAACACCCTGGTAGCCCCATTTAAATTAATAACTGAAAAGTTATGAAATATTTGTAGTTTTTATTACCACTGGCTAATATTATTTATTCACTGGACCTCTTTACTTGCTATATGCAATTGCCTATGAACAAAACATTTGTACCATAGACCAACTCTTGCTTTTACTAGGGACTGACCTTGGCTTTTGTTCCAGATCATCGACTTACAAAAGAGGTCATCATAATCGAATAAACATCAGTGTTACAGGACAAGGGTACAATATTGACAATCAGAAATGCAAAGCAAAAAAAACAAAATGCAAGCGAGTTATAAATCCTTAGTTACAAAAACTTAACAAATCCATTATCAGTTAAGTAGAAAGTCACCAAACAAGGCAGCCATAAGACAGGAGCTACAAATGAAAAAAGGCTGCATTAGTATTTGATTTCACACAGAAGTGGCATCACCAGATGCCATTCATCAGCAGGCCTGAATGGCTGTGAAGGAGCAGAAGACCTCACAAGTGTCTCCATATACATGGGTGCTGACCCATTCACTGATTTTAGGCAAACATCCATAATTTAAATGCAACATGTGCCCTATTTGGTTGGTTGGTGATTCTCAACTGGTGTGCTCTTTGGTGAACTGGTACCCCATCCAGAGTATCCACAGATGATGCCTTCCCTGCCTTCAGTGATGCACCCCCTGTGTCCCCCAATTAGATTCAGACAGGGTTTAAAAATTGGATAGACAGACTGTAATGCCATCACTGTTAAAGACGCCATGAAATGTGCTGTATTGAACAGATTGCAGAGGAAATGTTGGTAAGAAACAACTCACCCTTTAATAGCTATTATTTGATTTATTTATATAAGTTCATCGTGTAAAATGTTACCTGTATATATAAAATGCAAAGTTGACTGACAAACTCATTAACAAAAACATAGTTTCCTTCTTCTTCTTTCGGCTGCTCCTGTTAGGGGTTGCCACAGCGGATCATCTTCTGCCATATCTTTCTGTCCTCTGCATCACCTGCATGTCCTCTCTCACCACATCCATAAACCTTCTCTTAGGCCTTCCTCTTTTCCTCTTACCTGACAGCTCTATCCTTAGCATCCTTCTCCCAATATACTCAGCATCTCTCCTCTGCACAAGTCCAAACCAACGCAATCTCGCCTCTCTGACTTTGCCTCCAAACCGTCCAACCTGAGCTGACCCTCTAATGTCCTCATTTCTAATCCTGTCCATCCTCGTCACACTCAATGCAAATCTTAGCATCTTTAACTCTGCCACCTCCAGGTCTATCTCCTGCTTTAAAAAATGGAGATGTGGCAGGATGGCACATCTAGGACAATAGGTATCATCTAAGGGAGGACAATTCCACATAACAATATTTAGGAGTTAAAACAACCTCTATAACCTTTACAGAAAAACTAAATATCACAAAATCTAAAAATGCTTTTTAGTTATTTGACTGAAATTTGGTGGCATTATAGAAATAAGAAAATTAGTTGACCTGTATTCTTTATTTGTCGACAATAGCACTGTCGTGAGTAGGCTATGGCGACACACCCTGTCCTTTTATGGTTGAACCCTGAGATGGAGTGTGGTGGGAAACAGTGCCATCCGGTTGGTTGTATGTCATAGACTGGACAGTGACTGGAAAGCACAGATATCCCAGTAATTTCCAGAAGCATATAACCATCCCATCCCATAATAATAAGGTCAAGCACTGAATCTTTATAAAGTAAAAGATTTATTTTTCACAATAAGCATTCCTATCACTATGAAGCTACATGAAGCACAAAGACAAAATTGAATTACCTGAGAACACTTCAAGGGAACAAGGTCTCAATACAAAAATCCAGGGCAAAGTCAAAAATACAGAAAAATCACAAAAGCACAGAAAAAAACACAAGTAAACTCACCACTATCAAGCACATTTGAACCACCAGGAACTGTGGAAGACCCTCTGGATTTATAGGGTGGATAGCGACTTCTGGTGGTGATTTATACGTAGATGTCCCTGCAACTTGGGGGATCACACTCAAAACACATGGAACATAACACAGGCTGCTTATAGACAAGATCAAAAACAAAGTATAATACATATAATCAATAAAAGCAAGATTAACATAAGTAAATGGCACAATAGTAAAAGGCCGAAACATGATGACACTTGAGGCTTTCCAGTATATGTAAATGATGGCTGCAAGCAGAAGCAATGGACAAGATGCAGAAACAGCAGCACTGATCAATCGGGTGGACGGAAGGAAGATGTGATTAGCAACTGCTATAAAGCTCAAGTGTGTGTGCCATACGCTGTGGCTGTGAATGTAGGTATTGCTTTGCCAGATGCAAAAATTGAAAGGACAAAACAATCTGGGAGTCATGACATCCCTTGGTCAGCTTAAATGCTAGCACGGCTCAATTGATGGGTTTCCCATGAACAGAACAGAGAAAGCTTGGACAGTCTACACAGTTCAAAACATTATTTCTTTTTGCTTGTTCATTTATATAGTATGCTTAAAACATTCAATTCATTCTATGGGCAGTTTAATTGTGCAGCCCGTAAACATTGTTGTAGTTTGAGATAAAAGTAAAACACAATTTTGCAATACTATAATACTACAAACCGAAGCTGAGTCTAGCACGGTTTGATTGCTACCACTGTCTGGTCGCCAACCCCCACCCCTGACAAGCACTACGTGCCGTTGTGAAGAGACGGGCTGAACGCACCCCAAGGAGACGTGGCCGGTCCTCCGAAACCCCTCTTAAATGGTGATACAATGGGAAACAAATAAAAGTTGTTTTTTTTACCTCCTCTTTGCTCGATCAGCAGCTGGCTTGCTGCTGCTCCCGTGCCACGTGATCTGCATTTTGTGTGGTGCTTCGAACATTTTAAAGTCTGTCTTCTCCCCCAGACATCCTCAAACACTATTCGATCTCTTTTTGCTGTTCTGTTATTTCACCGAGTAATATTTTCTGTATGTTTGTGATCTTTACTGTCATTTTTTTGAGATTTTTGAATTTTCCTACTTCCATTATCTCTAGCCTGCTCTGCATGTGTATCACGGGACTTGCTTCCAAAGGTTGTAAGTATGATGTGAGTTGCCCGTCTTGCGGAACATGAAAGTGTCTCTTTGTCTCTCTTCAAAAGATCACGTCTCGCTGCAGGAAAAAAGTCTCGTCCCAAGTTTTTTTTTTTTTTATATATATATAGTCACACATCTGCGGTGGGTTGGCACCCTGCCCGGGATTGGTTCCCTGCCTTGTGCCATGTGTTGGCTGGGATTGGCTCCAGCAGACCCCCGTGACCCTGTGTTCGGATTCAGCGGGTTGGAACATGGATGGATGGATGGATAGTCACACATGTGCGTCTGAGGATCTCCTTGAGGGCTCATTCAAGGTAAATGGTAACCCATCAGGGCGAGAGGGGGCGCTGACGCTAAACTTGTTCCCTTTTCCACAACAGCTCCCACAAACCTCCCAGTGAAGGAAATTAGCCCTGCCCCTTCCAGTCCTCCCATTATAAAAAGACAGGGTGCCTTCACTAAGGGGTCTTGACTTGATGAGACCAGTTCCGGAGAGTGAAAGCTCTAGGAAAGCCTTCCGTTGTTTTGTTTACTGAAACTAAACGTTGTAGTAGTTTTTGTTTTGTTCTCGCTAGCCTTATGTTGAGTGTTACAAGATGGCACCTGTTTAAGTTTGAGAAATTTGAAAGAATTAAAAAGGACACCCAGGCAGGTGTTCCAAACATTTTTGATTTGTTCCGGCTTTGTTTAAACCTGTGTTCGGCCTCCCCACAATATATATATATATATATATATATATATATATATATATATATATATATATATATATATATATACAGTGATCCCTCGCTATATCGCGCTTCGCCTTTCGCGGCTTCACTCCATCGCGGATTTTATATGTAAGCATATTTAAATATATACCGCGGATTTTTTGCTGGTTCACGGATTTCTGAGGACAATGGGTCTTTTAATTTCTGGTACATGCTTCCTCAGTTGGTTTGCCCAGTTGATTTCATACAAGGGACGCTATTGGCAGATGGCTGAGAAGCTACTCAACTTACTTTTCTTTCTCTCTCTCTTGCGCTGACTATCTGTGATCCTGATGTAGGGGGTGTGAGCAGGGGGGCTGTTCGCACACCTCGACGATAAGGACGCTCGTCTAAAAATGCTGAAAGATTATCTTCACGTTGGCTACCTTCTGTGCAGCTGCTTCCTGAAGCGACATGCTGCACGGTGCTTCGCATACTTAAAAGCTCAAAGGGCACGTATTGATTTTTGACTTTGTTTTTCTCTGTCTCTCTCTCCCTGCTCCTGACGGAGGGGGTGTGAGCTGCCGCTACAGCTACAGCTTTGTACCGGCGGTGCTTCGCATACTTAAAAACAAACAGCCCTATTGATTTGTTTGCTTTCCTCTCTGTTTCCTTTGAAGAGGAAGATATGTTTGCATTCTTTTAATTGTGAGACAGAACTGTCATCTCTGTCTTGTCATGGAGCACAGTTTAAACTTTTGAAAAAGAGACAAATGTTTGTTTGCAGTGTTTGAATAACGTTCCTGTCTCTCTACAACCTCCTGTGTTTCTGCGCAAATCTGTGACCCAAGCATGACAATATAAAAATAACCATATAAACATATGGTTTCTACTTCGCGGATTTTCTTATTTCGCGGGTGGCTCTGGAACGCAACCCCCGCGATGGAGGAGGGATTACTGTATATATATATATATATATATATATATATATATATATATATACAGTACTGTGCAAAAGTTTTAGGCAGGTGTGAAAAAATGTTGTAAACAAAGAATGCTTTCAGAAATATAAATAACGATTGTTTATTGTTATCAATTTACAAAATGCAAAGCGAGCGAACAAAAGAAAAATCAAATCAATATTTGGTGTTCCTACCTTTTGCCTTCAAACCAGCATCAATTCTTATAGGTTCACTTGCACAAAGTCAGGGATTTTGTAGGATTCTAGTCAGGTGTCTGATCAACCAATTCTACCAAACAGGTGCTAATGATCATCAATATCACACGTAGGTTGAAACACAGTCATTAACTGAAACAGAAACCGCTGTGTAGGAGGCTTCAAACTGGGTGAGGAACAGCCAAACTCTGCTACCAAGGTGAGGTTGTGGAAGACAGTTTCATGTATTGGCAAGATTGAGCACAGCAACAAGACACAAGGTAGTTCTACTGCATCAGCAAGGTCTCTCCCAGACAAAGATTTCAAAGCAGACTGCGGTTTCAAAATGTGCTGTTCAAGCTTTTTTGAAGAAGCACAAAGAAACGGGCAACGTTGCGGATCGTAGACGCAGTTGTCGGCCAAGGAAACTTAGTGCAGCAGATGAAAGACACATCAAGCTTATTACCCTTTGAAATCTGAAGATGTCCAGCAGTGCCATCAGCTCAGAACTGGCAGAAACCAGTGGGACCCAGGTACACCCATTTACTGTCCGGAGAAGTCTTCATGGAAGAGTTGCAGCCAAAAAGCCATACCTCCGACGTGGAAACAAGGCCAAGCGACTCAAGTATGCACGAAAACATAGGAACTGGGGTGCAGAAAAATGGCAGCAGGTGCTCTGGACTGATGAGTCAAAATTTGAAATATTTGGCTGTAGCAGAAGGCAGTTTGTTCGTTGAAGGGCTGGAAAGCGGTACAATAATGAGTGTCTGCAGCAACAGTGAAATATGGTGGAGGTTCCTTGAACGTTTGGGGCTGCATTTCTGCAAATGGAGTTGGAGATTTGGTCAGGATTAATGGTGTTCTCAATGCTGAGAAATACAGGCAGATACTTATCCATCATGCAATACCATCAGGGAGGCGTATGACTGGCCCCAAATTTATTCTGCAGCAGGACAATGACCACAAACATACAGCCAAAGTCATTAAGAACTATCTTCAGCGTTAAGAAGAACAAGAAGTCCTGGAAGTGATGGTATGGCCCTCACAGAGCCCTGATCTCAACATCATCGAGTGGGTCTGGGATTATATGAAGAGACAGAAGGATGTGAGGAAGCCTACATCCACAGAAGATCTGTGGTTAGTTCTCCAAGATGTTTGAAACAACCTACCAGCCGAGTTCCTTCAAAAACTGTGTGCAAGTGTACCTAGAAGAATTGATGCTGCTTTGAAGGCAAAGGGTGGTCACACCAAATATTGATTTGATTTAGATTTCTCTTTTGTTCATTCACTGCATTTTGTTGATTGATGAAAATAAATGATTAACACTTCCATTTTTGAAAGCATTCTTTGTTTACAGCATTTTTTCACACCTGCCTAAAACTTTTGCACAGTAGTGTAGTTCCACACTTTATTTTCAGTTAAACGATTGTTTCCAAACACTAGGCTAGTTTCAATTTGCATATTGCTTTTCATTGAATCCCTCCAAATTAATGGATGGATGGAAGAAAACAGAACATTATGAGAGGAAAGTCAATGAATGTGGACAGAACAAGTCAAGAGAATAAAAAAGAGGAATGACAAAAATAAACAGAGCAAGAGGAAGAATAAGGGTCACCTTGGCATACAAATCCAGAGGATAAAGAGTACTGTGAAAAGGAGAAATACAAGAGGGGGAAGAATTAATATGAGGATGAGGAGAACAACAGATCAAGAAATTGGCAAAAGGAAAATAGCTGTGAAGAATGGGGAGGAGAAAACGGTTGTTTCTATACAGTAGGTCTGTTTCAATTATATATTGCTTTTCATAGAGTCCTTCCAAAACCTTGTACTGGTACAAAATTACAGACTGAAACATTACATTCAATACTGATTGAAGCTACCATTTTCACAAGATGTGCCACAGGGTGAAATGAAATTTATACTCACAAATTGCCATTGTTCCTACTATTTACAAGTTCTAATTCAAAGCACTACACTTTCCCTGTAAAATTGTCTCTTACAAGGACCATCAACAAAAGTCAAGGTCAGTCCCTAGTAAAAAGCAAGAATTGATCTATGGCATGAATGTTTTTATTCATGGACACTTGCATATAGCAAGTTCAAGAGTAAAGACCTCCAGTGAACTAATAACTTTATCCCCTGGTAATAAAAACTTGAACTATTTCATACAGAAAAGTACTCAGATAGATACATAGTACTTCAGATACATTTGATTAGCCAACTGCACTATAACTGATGTCTATTGACTTAGGAAATAAACCACTTGGTAAAAATAACGGTAGGCAGTATAACTTTTAACACCTTAAAAATAATGAACTAGTCAGGGGGGTACCAGTCCATTGTGAAACGCCCAGCAACACTGGTCAATAAATGGATGAGTGCAGAAAGAAGGCTCAGTTACCAAGTTCATTTCCAAGTTAGGGCGCACCCTTTATGGAGTTTGCAAGTTCTCTTGCTGAAATGAAATTCTTCTTTCGGATATTCTTGGATCAGTTGCTTCTTAGACACGTTCTGACAACTTATTGTAAAAATGAAGGCATGATGAGATGTCCGTTTTAAACTAAGCAATTGAGTGTATAATTAAATATAGATTTTACCGCGAAATATAACTATATGTTTATAAACACTTTGATATATTAGCCATTTACTTTCGCCGTTCTCACCAGCTAGCGCCCTTCTTTTCTTCGAGTTCGATGTCAGTTCAGTCAACGCTCTCTCGCTCTCTCTGTCTCTCTCTCTCCTTCCCCTCCCTGTGCAGCTTATCAGGCCGCGTTTTAGACTGCTGTGATTGGTGCACGGAACGCTTGCTATGTAGTGGGCGGGACATGGGCGTGGCCAATTGATGAATAGTCATGGAGCGGCGGAGTTGATTGCTTCTAAGGAGGAGGCATAGAATTAAAAAGAGAGGGAGTCTGACTGAGTCAGAGGGAACGTTTTATTTTCGCTGGCGTTGCAGGAGCAAGCCTGGCCGGTTAGGATCGTGCGTGCGGGAGCGGCTTTTGTGGGAAATTAATTTGTCTGCCGCCTGAGGTCCGAATGGGGCTGCTGGGAAGAGGCGCCGCGAACCCCGCTTAGTGCCGAGAAGCACGCAAATAATCCCGAGATCAGCGGTAAGTCTGCAACAAAGAACCTCGGGGCGGGGGGGGTCGACTCGGAGCTGAGCGGTCACTCGGCATGCTGTAATATAGGAGGGCCTGGCGTCTTAGTTGTTTGCAGGATGGACCTGGTGTTGCACAATAAAACGAAATAATGATAAAGCTGAGGGTCACCTTTGGGACTGGTGTGAAAGAGGTGCATATTAGTGGGGTTGGTAGATAAGTCGCTGTTTGGAAGGGTCACTACCTAGTGCTTTACTGTAATATGGAGCTGGAAATGAAGACCAGTGTAAAGGTCACTCCTCGAGGGATTTAGGGTACAGAAGTTAGTATTCGTAGAAGTGACCTGCTGTCATTAGGCAAAGCTGTTAGAGTAAACCTGTTGTTTAAGGTGAGTCAGAAGGTTATTTGCACACAGCTGCATGGCGTGAACTTGTGTCAGAAGGAGGTCTGGGATGGCCTCTTGGAGCTTCTGTGACATGGAGCTGTGCTAGAGGGAAAGATCTTTGAGGGTAACAACTTATTGACATTTAGGATACAAGCTGGATTGAGAGTGGACCTTAGTGTTATTGGTTTATCCTGTATGAGATACATTTGTCTCATAGGCAGTTCAGATGATTGCCTCTGTGTACTACGTCAGGTGTACCTGTATTAGAGATATACCAAGAGGGTTCAAATCTGAGTTATTATATAGGATGGTGCATAGATTGGATACAGATCTCAGAGTTATGTATTTGAGCTGTATGGATTGGACATGTGTCACAGACAGATGTAATACTAAAATTTCTTTGGTGCACTATGCACCTGGTACTGGAGGCAAATCTGAAGGTGATGACCTGTACCTGAGGGTCAAGTCTCAGTGTTACAGTATATAGGATGGTACATAGATTGGACGCAGATCCCTGAGTCGCCTGTTTGACCTTTTATGGAGGAGTATACCTGTGTTTTACTGTCTGTTGTGATAACATTCATGTGAAGTTTTAAAGGCACCTGGTGCTGGAGGCATACCTGAGGGTGACATTGTGCTCAGATGTCTATGGAGTGACATATCTGACAGTCATAACTCATTGTGGTATACAGTAGAGCTGGGGTTGGCCACAGATTATTCTGTATGGAGAGGACCCATTTTGACAATGTACCTTTTAAAAACAGATCAGTGATATATGTACACTCTATGGAGCTGCTTCCAGAGGTTGGTCTCAGGGTGACTTCTTAAAGCTTTTATGGTGTGGACCTGTGCCAGAGACACATCTGAAGGCCACTGCTTTTTGTGTGAAAAGACAGGAGGTGGGATTGGGGACAGTTCTGATTTGCTGCTTTGTTCTGTATGAGGTGTATCTGTGACACAGGTAGTTCTGTTGACCAGTGATCCATGGAATTGGGCTTTTTCTGAGACAGACCTGAGTGTCACATCTTAGTGTTATATGGCATGGTGGTGGGACTGCGCACAAATCTCATGGGTAGATGTGTGTCACATACAGATATGATGACAAGCATTTCGGTGCAATGTTATATGGAAATGGAGCTGAAGGCAATGTTTGTGGGTGACCACTTATAGCCATAGCGGTATACCTGAATCCTATCACTAGTTAGTGGTCCATTTTTCTCACCAATAGAGAGATTTCTGAACTGCTTTGAATATACACAGGTGGGGAGTTAATGTCACTAGTAGAGCATTATCAGGAACTTCTGTCAATTAGTCACTGTTTTGTGCTGGGAAAACTTCCACCTTTGACCTTCTACATTTTAATGCTTTGATAACATTAAATCTGATAACAACTGAATATACAGTTAGGTCCATAAATATTTGGACAGAGATAACTTTTTTTTCTAATTTTGGTTCTGTACATTACCACAATGAATTTTAAATGAAACAACTCAGATGCAGTTGAAGTGCAGACTTTCAGCTTTAATTTAGCGGGGTGAGCAAAACAATTGCATAAAAATGTGAGGCAACTAAAGCATCTTTTAACACAATCCCTTCATTTCAGGGGCTCAAAAGTAATTGGACAAATTAAATAACTGGAAATAAAATGTTCATTTCTAATACTTGGTTGAAACCCCTTTGCTGGCAATGACAGCCTGAAGTCTTGAACTCATGGACATCACCAGATGTTGGGTTTCCTCCTTTTTAATGCTCTGCCAGGCCTTTACTGCAGCGGCTTTCAGTTCCTGTTTGTTTGTGGGCCTTTCTGTCTGAAGTTTAGTCTTCAACAAGTGAAATGCCTGCTCAGTTGGGTTAAGATCAGGGGCCTCATGTATAACGCAGTGCGTAGAACTCGCACTGTAACATGGCGTAAGCAGAAAAGCGGGAATGTGTGTACGCACAGAAAAATCCAGATGCAGGAATCTGTGCGCACGCAAACTTTCACGTTCTTCCACTACATAAATCCCGATCAGCGTGAAAAGTAACGCACGTGCACACGCCTTCTGTCCCGCCCCAACTCCTCCCAGAATTATGCCTCTTTGAATATGCAAATCGATATAAATAGCCTTCTATGAAAAGACAATGAGAAAAGCACGGGGGAAAATATAAGAATTTCAGCGAATACCAAGTGGAGGCAAAGGAAACACATACTATTTGTTGGTTTAAACAGTGGTATAATCAACAAAAGGAAGTTGATCGAGTGACATAGTGTCGGAGAAACTCGAAAGCTCAAGTTCAGAAAGTCGCACAGTGCCCGAAATAAAAAAGAAGTCACATATCAAAGTCGGCGTGAAAAGGCGACTCGTAGCCCACCGTCTGAGTGTCATATGAAAGCTTATTAGGGTACAGAGAAAAAAACATAGGCACACAATGGGAAAAAAAAGCACGAATTGTCAACTTTAATCTCGAAATTTCCACTTTAATCACGTAGTTTATTTTGTCATTAAAGTAGAACATCATAAACTTCATCTTAAAATCATTTATTTTACTAGTTTCTCAAGTAGCACGTTAAATGCTTTGTTCTGTATTTGATCTTCTATGTGCTCTGTGTGTGAATCACTACGTGCTTCCGTTCTTTCTCTTTCTCTGACAGGACACAATCCATTGCATTCGTGATATTACAGCTCTTTGAATAATTAAAATACTGAGATGTATACGTGATACCTTTTTCATGATGATAGGAATGAAAACATGTTATTAAACATGGGAACACGGTGGTGCAGTGATTGTTCATATCTCACGCAAGAGGCATGCCGCGCCATGTGCGACCTTCGATGAAATAATTTATTACAGAAGTACTGTCTCAAACGTACTAACCTCCAATTCCTGTTCTTACTTTTCTTTCTCCAAATACCCAATCGCCACACAATCAGCTCTGTAATAGACGTTAAGCCAATTGTAAGCTTAGAACGCCGATTCTTCAAAACTTTTAAGGAACGTTGAAATATCTTTGTAGTACATGTTTAATTATTCTATCCGTCTATCCTTCCAGTGTCGCGTCAGCACCAGCAATAATACAGCGCAAGGCAGGAGCTATCCGTGAAATAGCTGGCGCTGCGGCACCGTGTCCTCACATGTTTAATTATTAACAATACAGATTATTTAAATAAAGTTAAAGTTTAATCTGTATACTATAAGCAACATATTTTGCTGCATTTCATCTTAAAAATTATATCGTCATCACATGTGCTTTATAAAGTGGCGCAGGTTGTGCAATATTATAACTGTAGTGCAAGTTTACAGTGGGGTACCGGTAATTGTACTTATAAGTACAAACAGTTCTACAAGGAGCACTTGATGGACTGATTGAGTGCGTTTATAGTTCTTGGGATGAAACTGTTTCTGAAACGCGAGGTCTGTACAGGAATGGCTTTGACACGTTTTGCCGTGGTTGAGGTAGTGTGTGCTTGAAACTGTATACCGATAATTCTCTTTCCGATCAGCTGCTGCTGTGATTCCCCACTCAGATACAGTGATATAAATACTCCGAGTCGTGCAGTGAGAGTAATATGGAAAAAGATGATCCGCTGTGGCAGCCCTTAACGGGAGCAGCTGAAAGAAGAAGAAGATGCAGTGAGCGTAACAACGCTAAAGCAGTTATGGTATTTGGAATACTATGGCTATTCCCTGGACCATTATATTGCTACAGGTTAATTACAATCCGATGCATTACACTAATAAACAATATGCAGTTAATTTCAGTGTATTTATAAAGCCACGTCAGGAATGTGGATCTAAGAAAGAAAGGGTAACCACACAGGAACAGTAGCACTGCTTTGACGCTGGGTGCCGCCAGTCTGCAAAACCGAGCGGAGAAATTGTGTATGCCAGGGTATGAGGTACCGTGGAAATGTGCGTGGCTTTATGCCAAGTTTAGGTTTTATACATCGCGATTTGAGCGTGGAAACATTTCTGTGCGTACACACCGTTTATACAAGAGGCCCCAGGTGACTGACTTGGCCATTCAAGAATTTTCCACTTCTTTGCTTTAATAAACTCCTGGGTTGCTTTGGCTGTATGTTTTGGGTCATTGGGCGGCGTTTCATGATACAGATGGACAATCAATTTGAGTGCATTTAGCTGGATTTGAGCAGACAGTATGACTCTGAACACCTCAGAATTCATTCGGCTGCTTCTGTCCCGTGTCACATCATCAATAAACACTAGTGTCCCAGTGCCACTGGCAGCCATGCACGCCCAAGCCATCACACTGCCTCTACCGTGTTTTACAGATGATGTGGTATGCTTTTGTTCCACACCTTCTCCATACTTTTTTCTTGCCATCATTCTGGTAGAGGTTGATTTTGGTTTCATCTGTCCAAAGAATGTTTTTCCAGAACTGTGCTGGCTTTTTTAGATGTTCTTTAGCAAAGTCCAATCTAGCCTTTCTATTCTTGAGGCTTGTGAGTGGCTTGCACCTTGCAGTGCACCCTCTGTATTTACTTTCACGCGGTCTTCCCTTTATGGTAGACTTGGATATCGATACGCCTACCCCCTGGAAAATGTTGTTCACTTGGTTGGCTGTTGTGAAGGGGTTTCTCTTCACCATGGAAATGATTCTGCGATCATCCTCCACTGTTGTCTTCCGTGGACGTCCAGGTCTTTTTGCGTTGCTGAGTTCACCAGTGCTTGCTTTCTTTCTCAGGATGTACCAAACTGTAGATTTTGCCACTCGTAATATTGTAGCAATTTCTCGGATGGGTTTTTTCTGTTTTCGCAGCTTAAGGATGGCTTCTTTCACCTGAATGGAGAGCTCCTTTGACCGCATGTTGTCTGTTCACAGCAAAATCTTCCACATGCAAGCACCACACCTCAAATCAACTCCAGGCCTTTTATCTGCTTCATTGATAATGACATAATGACGGACTTGCCCACACCTGCCCATGAAATAGCCTTTGAGTCAATTGTCCAATTATTTTTGAGCCCCTGAAATGAAGGGATTGTGTTAAAAAAATGCTTTAGTTGCCTCACATTTTTATGTAATTGTTTTGTTCACCCCACTGAGTTAAAACTGAAAGTCTGCACTTCAACTGCATCTGAGTTGTTTCATTTAAAATTCATTGTGGTAATGTATAGAACCAAAATTAGAAAAAAGTTGTCTCTGTCCAAATATTTATGGACCTAACTGTATAAGTGCTTGGTGCCAAACTAGCTTTTCTTTTGTGTAAATAGCTGTGCATGTTTCTTCAACTGGGCTGGTGAAGGGCAGATACCGGTCTAGTTTTTCTGAAGTCATCAAGGCTGAGCTTGGCATGGCATTTAGGCACAGCTCGGTACCACTTGGGTGAGGCTGACCTGTGTTTCCCAGCACATGATGATCAAAGAAGCTTTCGTAAGATTGTTTGCAGCCCTGCCCACTGCTAACAATGTGTGTCGGCTACTCCTTCAGGTGTGATGTGATCCTTTGCCTGGTGTTTCCCTCCCAGTGTGGTGAGTTTCATTTCAAAGCACCTCTGCAATTAGTTTGTGAATGGGTGTTCATCCACCCTTATGCCTGCGATTAGCGTCTGCAAGGGATAGTTACCTTCTAATAACTGCACCGGGACACTTGCACTGTGCCTGCTGTAAAATTTCTAAAATATTGAAGCTAATGACTTGTGGGGAGATGTGGCCGTTTCAGGTGTCAGGATTACTTGTTCATCATCAAAATATTTTTGTTTACATTTTGTTTTCTGTGCCAGTGGTTTCCTTGGCCTTTGTGATGAAGTGACCAAGGAAAAGGGTTATTCCAGTTTTCCTGCCTAAAGATTTGCTAAAATCTCTTTTACTGTGGGATTAGTGTCAGTCAGCAGACCAGACTAATACAGGAGAATTCAAAAGTATTCAGGCATGCTTTATTCACGAGATGTGACCTATGGAATTGGTCACCCCTTCTCGGAACCTTCTTATTAGAATTTAGGACCTCAAAGAGTCAAAACCTACTATGGCAGCATTTGGCCTAAGAACTATTTCAGGATAATTTGCTCTCCCATCAGAAGGCAAACTTAAGAAGATGACCACACTGACCTGTATGGTAGAAATTTAGAGTCGCTGTTTAACTCAACCTGTATGTTTTTGGGAAGTGTGAAAAAGAAATTCTTTTTCGAAAGAAAAAAAAAAAAACAGCCAACATACTTGGGGCAAACATGCAAATATCAAGTGGACTTCGACTTGGGACCTTCCTCCTGGAGCTGTGATGGAGCAGTTCTAATTACCGTTCCATGTTGTCATCCCAGTATGGCCTATGTGTATGGAAAATGTTCTACTCTGTCATGGCCCAGAACAGAATAAGAGGTTTTGAAAAAGGATGGCTTATGATATTATCCATCCATCCATCTCCTTAACTTGCTTATCCAGTGAAGGGTTGTGGGGAAGTTGCAAGGCAGGAACAAACCCTGGACATGACATGAGTCCATCGTAGGGTGAAAAACACACACACTCTGAGTAGGGCCAATTTACCACTGCCGGTCCACCGAACCTGCGTGTCTTTGGACTGTGGGAGGAAACTCACATGAACAACATACAGGCTTCATGCAGGTTGTGCCAGAGACGTGAACTCTGATCACCTTGTTGTGAGGCAGCGGTGCTACCACTGGGCCACCCTAATGTTATTGTATTTTTAATTTTATTTTTTCCAACCATGTTCCTATGTGGGCAACTCTGGATACAAGTCTGGTGACACCCCTTGACTGGGTGCCAGTTTGTCACATTCATGCACACACTTATGTGAGACCAGTTAGGAGTGCTCAGTTAACCTAACATGTATGTCTTGGTTGTGGGAGGAAAGTGAATGCAGACACAGGATGAAAGTTTAAAATTCGCATAAGCAGTGCCCTGCATCCATGACTCTAGAACTGTGAGGCAGCATCACTAATAACTTTTCTGTCAATGCTTTATTATATTATATTATAGTAGCTGTCCCCCGTGGCTCTGCCCATGTAGTAGTGAAACAGGACAAACTTTAAAAATCATTTAAAAAAAAAAAAAATGTAATTCTGGCCAAGCGGAAGGTAGGTACGCTCTAACGTCAAATGTTGGCACTGTATCTGATCGTGTTCAGCTCTGACAGGATAGCGTTCTTCCGTGTGGGGAGAAAAGTACATGGTCGTGATATCTCTGGCAATCAGCAGCTACCCTCTAAAACACACATAGTTCTGATCTCTCTCTCAAAAACATCAAACGTTACGCTCCATCAAACGTGCGCTCCAACATGTGGCGACAGGTAGATCGACTCGAATGGAGGCTGGCGCGTGAGTGAGGAGGGCCCCGCCCCTCAGCCTGTGTCTCTCGGATTCACGTGAATATGACACTTGGATGGTGGGCTACGACTTCCATGTTCACAGAGACTTTGATATCTGACCACTTCTTATTTATTTCGGGCACTTTCTGAACTTGAACTTTCGAGTTTCTCCGCCACTCTGTTAGTCAATCAACTTCCTTTTGTTGTTTATATCACTGCTTAAACCAACAAATGGTACGCTTTTCCTTGCCTCTACTTGGTAAACAGTACTGCATGCAAACTATGATACTTAGCACAATTAGAGAAGTCGCAAAATCAACCGGAATGTTCAGGCAAATTATAGAAAGTAACACAATCTAAATCCGTTAAGTAGTTCTCTCGTGAAAAGTGGATAGACACACATACAAATACAGACGTTGGATTATTATTATTATATATAATATTTATAACCTGCTTATTTCATATTCTGGATCCTGTGGGAACCTGTGCAACATAATGAGATTTGTGATGCTATATTCAGTAGCCTCACCCAGCCTGAGCTGGAAAAGCAAATTAGAAAATGGATAGATCTAACATTATAAAAATTTGTCACTACATTGCAAGCTGCGTCTGTGCGAATCTGACCGGAGTTAACCTGTAGGTGGCAACTGTGAGCCCAGGATGTTAACATTCTTTCATTGAAAAACAGCTTCTGCTTCGCCTAATCTTGTCGGTACTTTGTTCTCCCCCTCTGTCTCATTTCTTCTCATCACTTTACGTCTTGCTCTGTTCCTCCCGTTACTGAGTATTTCCTACATTTCTCTGGCTTGCTCACATTAAATCCATTCTTAACCCCTTCACTTCCTTCTGGTTCTTCTGTCACTTTCTCCATACTTCTGGTCTGCTCTCTTCTTCTCGTCTCAATTATTTCCCTCGTTGTTAAATCTTTCTTCTCCCTATTCTTAGTTTAGGCACTCCTCTTTAAATCTTGTAATTTTCTTCTTTCTGATCCCCTTCTTCCTCATCTTTCTTTTGCCTTTCCCACTCCTTTCATTGTTTGCTGCAAGTCGAGCAGGGCACTCTGAGGAGGTTCTTATTTACCTGGATAACACTTCCTTTTATTTTGTGTTTTTAAATGGCAGCAAATGGATTGAAATCAGTTTTGTGCAGCGCTGGTAGGTGTTGTCTATTCCTCCTTCCTCCTCATCTTCTAAGTGTCCTCTTTTCCTTTTTCAAAACCTTCTCCTCATGCTTTTCTGTTTCCTTTTTATTTGTTCGTTCATTCCTGAGCTTTCCTTGCTTCCATGTCTCCTTTTTCCTCTACTTCAATTTTTCTTCTCTGTTCTTATCTAATTCTTTATTCTTCTTTCATCATTCCTCCCTTCCTCATCTCCTTTCCACCAGTCATCTATTTATCCCTTGATTCTTCCTTCTCTTTGCCTTATTACCATTGTGTTCGTCTTCCCCTTTCTCAGTTCTCCATCTCTCCTCTTCATGTGTCTTTCCAGTTGCCAGTTTTGTCCGTCTTTCCACGCTTGTGGACTCTTCCCCTCATAATAATACTGAAACATCCATCCATTGATTGGGTTAGTATGTGAACTTCACTGTCTTTTTCAGGCACTGTCATTTCCCCTCATCCTCCAAAGTTTATTGACTTTTCTGCTCCTCCTTTTATTTCTACCCATTCTTCATTCCTCTTATGCCACTTTCCTTTTATGTCCACTTTTGTTCAATTTTTGAGTATAAAAATCATTTCACCCTGTAGCCCATCCTGTGAAAATGGTGGCTTCAATCAGATTTGAATGTGATGTTTGGTCTGTAATCTTGTACCATTACAGGGTTTTGGAGGGATTTGATGAAAAGCAACATACAAACTCAAACAGACCTACTGTATGGAAACAACTGTTTTCTCCTCCCTATTCTTCACAGCTATTTTCCTTTTGCCCAGTTCTTCATCTGTTGTTCTCCTCATCCTCATATTCATTCACCCCTCTCTTTTCTTTCTCCTTTTCGCAGTGCTCTTTCTCCTCTTGATTTCTATGCCAAGGTGACCCTTATTCTTCCTCTGTTTCTTTTTGTCATTCCTCTTTTATTCTCTTGACTTGTTCTATCCTCTTTCATTGCCTTTCCTCTCAATATTCTGTTTTCTTCCATCCATCCATCCATCCATTAACTCTTTGAGGGCTGAATATTTTTTCCAAAAAACTGTTTTCTGAAAAGCACACAAAGCAATTGTTCCACACATAAATCAACATAAAACATCTGGTGCTGTGGCAGCTGTCGGTGCCTGTTCGCTATTTCTGGCAACTGTGCAGGGATGGCTCGACAGGCAGCAGGAATGCATGGCGGGTTGGCTGCATGGCTGTCTTCATATGGCGTTGGCAACCTTGGTGTGGTACAATCTGCTTTGTACCTCTTGTCATCGGAAGTGGTGGTCTTCCCAGGTGACGTTGCCGTAGGCGCATCAGCTACACGAAAGTAATCATCTAATGCCAGTACCTCACTTTCATATTGGATCTCCAGATCACTTAAATCAAAATCGAAGTCCCACAAGTTGGAGTACACAAAATGTTATCCTTTGCGCATCTGCTTTAGTCTCTCGCCAGATGTCGATGCCATTTTCGAGGTTGTTTGCTGTTCGCTACTCATGCATGTGCAGGTCCAAGTCAAATCAAGGAAGCGAACTTTCTTTCTAGCAAAGAGAGTTGAACTAAAACATAACAGCGAGTTTTGTTGCTGTTTATGGCTGATTAACATCCTGTGTCACTAAATTTCAACAAAAGTCGACATCCGCCCTGAAAGAGTTAATCTAACTTTAAGTGAATTTTATTAAACGGTAAGCAAATGAATGTACAAAAGAATTGCACCAAACAATTGCAAGATATTATTAACAAGGGGGCTCCGCCCCCTGCTCGCTTCGCTCGCCTACCCCCGGCGTCGGGTATCCCGAAACACATTAGTCGAGCTCGTTCGTTTTGGAGCCGTGCCTGCTTTGCCCGCGGCATTTCAGACGCGCGTTGTAGGCGCCTGCGTACATTGATCTTATCCAGGTGGGCTCGTGTTTGTATCATTGAGCTGTATTGTGTTTGAATTTGGTGTAAAGCGTTCAGCGGTTTGTACAATCCCAAACAGCACATTATTCCTAACTTCACTCCGCAGTAGTGTCACTCACAATATGGCGGTGACGCTTGCGCCTTCCGTACTATGTCGGGTTTCACTATGCTGTGTAGGTGCCTTTGCCTTTCGTACTTTCCCTTGCCTTCCGTACTATCTTTGTGGACCTGTGTGGCCTCCGTAGCCTCTTCCGTTTGAATCTGGGCTGCAGCGCAGAATCCTCTTTTTTTTTGTGTGGCCGTGTCGGTAGTCGTTAGCTATGGCGCGTTGTTGCTTCATTTCTCATTCATGTCAGTTGAGCTCTTTCGTTTTTGGGCCGTGACTCCTTCGTGCGCGGTGGATACAACTTTGCTTGCGGTGTATGAGACGTGCGCTGTACGCGCCTGCGCAGTACGTCTCATGGTCCCATCGCCGTGTACCTGCGTCCATGCCATCCGGTTTACCATTCTCGGTTAGTAATATGGATTACAGTAACATTGTTCAAGCAGAGAGGTTATCACTTATGACCACCAGGGGGTGCCAGAGAGCCCTGAACGCCAGATAAAACTCAACCAAATGCAATTTGAGCTAAAATAAAAGGTAGTTTAATATATAATAATTTCTTTACAGGCTTCGGTCAGTCCATCACAGTAAATAACGAAAAATGTGTCGCCTTCTATCTCTTTCCACCACTCCTCCATGAGTGTCGTTTGCTACCTCCCAAACTCTGACTCGACTTTTATGATATACTTCTGATGTCACGACACAACATGGCAGAAGGTCCCCAAAGTATCGAGACCTTTTTGCCGACAGTACTCTCAGGTGGCCGACAGGGTTACCCTTTCTAAACTACATGTCCCATGGGACCCTGCGGGAGGCCATATTGGAACCATACCAGAGCAGCACTGCCACCCTGGGGGGAATAAACTGTCCCCCAGAACCAGTCTCCCCCAATCCATCCATTATATGACCATCCCAACTGGGATAGGCGCCTAGCACCATCCCGGCTGGGTTGTTCCTCCATTATGGCCTCCTGGCTGGGTAAGATATTGTTCCTTATCCCAGACGAGATGCCTGTCCATCCATTATGGCATCTACCCTCTATTATCCATTGATTTTACCCAGAACATTAATTCATTAATTAAAGGGTAAAGTCGAAACATTGAAGTTACGTTGATCACTAATACAGTAAACCTAAAGACAGGAAAAACATTATTAATAATATGCAGTAGCCGAAATGAAGAGAAACCGTCTCACCTTCCCAAATCCACTCAACAGTTAAGTGTGTAGTGGCAGACTCAGTTTTAAAAAGGTAACTAGAGATGGTAATTAAAGTAGCATCCTTATTAATACTGTATATGAGTCCTTATACCAATATGACCAAGCCTGGTCGGATCGAGGGAGGAAAGAGTCCTTTTAAATTGCAAATATGTTTTCAAAAGAAGCACGGAGGGCTATGTCTTCCAACATCTCAAAAAAATGTAAGTCAAAAAGGAGATCTCCAGTGCCATGCTATAACCAGTCTAGTGCCAATAGAGTTTTGTAAAATAAAAGTGTGACATCTGGGTAAATAATTATCTTTTTCCAAAACCAAGCAAAGTCAACTGAGAAGTTAATTTGACATTTGAATTATATAAAAAAAAAAAAAAATGAAATATTTGGACCACCAGCCACACTAATGATCAGGCGACTTACAGTATCACTACATACTGTATGTAAAAGTGTGCCGTTTTTACCACATTGCCTCCACAGGACTGAGCTACCATCTCTAGATCAGCATTATGTTTAATTCTGCGTGTAGTTTTATGGAATGCAGCTAAAGCCAAAAGCTATTGCTCAGCAGACAAAACAGATCCTCCTCTCACCTTAAGACGTCTGCAAATTTAAAAAATGTAATTCTGTTATCTAATACTGAATAATTCCCTTTAATTGTTTTATTTTAGGAGGATCTTGTAGCGGACGTCCATGGCCCTTACTGGGCTGAGACGCCTGTTTTATGGAATGACAAGGGGGAGAAGATATGCATAGGGCATTATCTCCCCCGGAGAGCTAGGTGGCAGCCCCCCCCCGGATTGCAGCAGTGCCTCGGATTCCCACAGGGCACCATGGAAATTAGAAATTGGGCACAGCACAATTGGGTGCTTCCAGGGGGTGCGGCTGGTATTGTGAAACCTGCCTCACTCAGAAGTGCTTCCGGACCACATCTAATGGAACACTGGAAGTACAGCTGGGTGCAGGATAAAAGAAGCCCATCTGCCACTGTTCCTGGAGCCAGATTCAGGATGAAGAGGGAGGAAGAGTGGAGGCAGAGAGACAAAAACACAGAAGTCAAAGAAAAGAAGTGTTGTGTGCTTGTTTTTTGTACTGGGCTGTGGAAAACGCCTGGGGAAGAGTTTCCCACATAATAAAGCCTGTGTTGTGCTTGTGGAACTTGTGTCTGTCTTCTCTGTGTCGGGTGTAGGGAGCTGAGAGCCCCATGCAGGCCACAATGTGCAAGCCATCGTGCAAATGAAGTAATAATAATAATTCTTCACGTTTATATGCCACTTTTCTCACTACTCAAAGCGCTCTCCACACAGTGAGGACCCAGGACGCAAGCCCATGATCTCCTTAAGCCCTTTTAATAGGGACCAGAGGGCATAACTTAATAACACTGCGTCATTAATCTAGGTTTTATGATCCTTTTTCTCCGTTTCCTCCTCAAACTTTGTCTCTTCCGGTTCACTTGTTGTTATTTTCGTAGCTGTCTTTCTTCCCCTCCTTTCCTTCACCATTTCTCATTTTCTTCCCTTTCTCTCATTCCCCTGCTGCTTTTCCTGTACACTTGTCTCATTTTTTCTTTTTTTATGGCTCCCCTCACGTGTCTGTTATCTTCCATTTTGTTTAATATTTCGTTGCTCTCCAGGACTGGGGTAGCTGGTCAATGTGGTGGGCATCAGTTTTTTTATTTATTTATTTTTTTTTTGGAACTGGATAAGAGTGTAGGGTGGCACGGTGGCGCAGTGGTAGTGCTGCTGCCTTGCAGTTAGGAGACCCGGGTTTGCTTCCCGGGTCCACCCTGCGTGGAGTTTGCATGTTCTCCCCGTGTCTGCGTGGGTTTCCTCCGGGCGCTCCGGTTTCCTCCCACAGTCCAAAGACCTGCAGGTTCGGTGGATTGGCGATTCTAAATTGGCCCTAGTGTGTGTTTGTGTGTGTCCTGCGGTGGGTTGGCACCCTGCCCGGGATTGGTTCCTGCCTTGTGCCCTGTGTTGGCTGGGATTGGCACCAGCAGACCCCCGTGACCCTGTATTCGGATTCAGTGGGTTGGAAAATGGATGGATGGATGGATAAGAGTGTATTAGAAACAAGTTGTTAGAGTAGTAAAAAGTTGCTGCCATGAGACACCAAGTGTATAGAAGAAGCAGCAAGGCTTGAACCTTGGACATCAGGTTCAGTGGATAATCTGAGTGAAAGCAACCGAAGGCTTTAGCATCGTCCTCCGGTAGGCAAAAACAGCTAACATTTATTGCTCTAGTATTCTTCTTTAGCCATACAGCTGTAATATAGTCATCTGCGAACACCAACAATGACCCTGTCTCACACAGTTGTGTCTTAGATGATTGGCTCTCTTGTAAGAAAAGTATTGGGAGCCTGGGTGCTTCTGCAGAACAGTAAGTGCCACACAGGCGTGAGGAAAAGGTTTATTTCAAGGCTGTCCCACTCTAGCTGTGCCAGTGCAGGAAAGGCCACACTGGATGGTAAATACCTGCCTGTGTGTTCAGCCTGGCAGGCCTCACAGGCCGTAAGAGAGAAGGCGCGAGTGCTCCTTTGTGTTAGTGGGGACCAGAGGCGGCCCCTGGCTGCAAACAATCCCGCCGCTGTCTCAGCCCTTTTTTCCCCCCCATTGTTTATTGACGTGAATTTAGTGCCTCTCCCTGAAAAGAGGTCAGCGGTGGCTACAGCAGGACTGTGAATAATTCATTAGCATGGGGCCAAGGATTAGCCGTCAAGAGAGAAGAAACAAAAGCCAAAGAGTGACAGAGTGATGCTGGGCCACAGTAGTGCCATCTTGTCTCTTTAGGGTGTCTACCACACTGCAAATACGCATTGTATCAAGTATGCAAGGAACTCATTTATTTCCATATACACATCTTTAATGTGGCTGTAATATATGTGTGTAAATGGGGGTCTCTAGAGAAATGTTAATTTATTCCTTATTATTACTGGCTTGCAGGGAGTCCTGGCTGGTTAGGTCTGTTCTGACACCATCGGTCACTAAACAAACCCTTGATGGTTGCCACTCCTTTACAGGAAACACTCCATCTCCCTCTTCAGTAGTGTCATCCATTCATATAATCTTTATATTTTGGGGCTAAACTGAAGGATAATTCTCAAGAATTGGAGAATAATGTGCAAACTCCATGCAGTCTTTAAACAGGTCAGGGCTTGAACTGCGCTCCTTAGAGCCAATAATTGTGCCACCATGCTTCTCTGTATAATTTGACATTATACAGGGTGGCATATTGCCCAATCTGAGTTTTAAAGTCACTTCAAGTTTGCCCCCTGTGCCAAGAAGGAGAGAGCGAGATTGGGGGCATGCAATGATGCAGAGTGTTGCCACACCCCCCACATGATGAATCACCTCGGGATCCCAAAGTAGGGCACCTCAGCACCACACTAGTTCCAATTTTTTTTTTTTTTTTTTTTTTTTTTTACAGTGGCTGGAGTGCCAGTCCTGCCACCATCTCCCAAGTTTTCCCTGGGCTGGGTGCAGATTAACGTTGTACCCAGGATGGTTAACATTATACCCTTGCTCAAGGAAGTGGAATCACTGCTGGCATTTATGAGATTTGAACTGGCAGACTTCTGATTGCCAGTGCAGATCCTCGACCTCGGAGCCACCACTCAGGGTGGGAAGTGGGTGAAAAAATGGATAAATATGTTGCATACTTACATGCTTCTACAGTATGTATACATTGGACATATGTAGTAAGAATAAATAACAAGGAGATGGTAAAGTGTTGGGGACCAGTCAGGTGGCCCATTTAATTCAAGAGAAAAATGCGAAATAAAGAGTCCAAACGATATCGGAGATAGCAGGTGCCCTTCTGTGCCTTTCCCTCAGGCTTGGTCAATAATCGGTCTCTGCTGCAGAGCTCTGTCCTCTCTGGAACACCGAGTTCCAGAATCTCAGTTCTTTAAATAGCCGTTGGTGTGGAAAAGGACGGGACTTCCGTGGTAAAAAAAAAAAAGTGACGTTTGCGCTCGTCGCAGGACTCCTCTTCTGGTCTGCAGGTGAAAGAGAAGAAGCAGACGGATTTTCTCAGGCATCGGTGTTGGCAAGTTTACCTTATTAGAGCCCTGTAGATGCTCCCAACGAGTGTTTGTGTGACTGATGTATATAAATGTATGTTACATAGTTTACTGTTCAATACAGTGATCCCTTGCTATATCGCGCTTCGTCTTTCGCGGCTTCACTCCATCGCGGATTTTAAATGTAAGCATATGTGAATATATATCGTGGATTTTTCACTGCTTCGCGGATGTCTGCGGTCTACAGTACGTGTGCTTCCTCAGTTGATTTGCCCATTTGAATTCAAACAAGGGACGCATTTAAATTCAAACAAGGGACGCTATTGGCGGATGGCTGAGAAGCTACCCAATCAGAGCACGCAGTTAAGTTCCTGTGTGCTGCCGATTGGCTCAGCAACGGAGTGCTGCATTAACCAGGAAGTCTCATCTCACTCATTCAGCATTAATGCACGTTACTGCTAATGCTTCAGGATTGCATAAAAGGTAAAAGTTTTGGATATGTTGAAGGAAGGAAACAGCTACACCGCTGTAGGACACAATTACAGCATCAATGAGTCCACGATTCTTTTTATTTAAAAAGGAGGAAAAGCATATAAGATCTACGGCCGCAGTGTCCTTTAATCAGGGCGCAAAACGAGTTGCAAGGGGACGTGATTAGGCAGTAGTCTGGATGGAATCTGCTTTAGGGATTTGGATTGAAGAGTGATGGAAGAAGAACAACGGCAGTGCTAAACCGTCGCCTGAAGAGGCTCCTTTAGAAGAGCTGTAACGCTATCCTTTGTTGTGCAGTAAAATTAAACTCATCATTATCGGACAAGTCGTCGTGTCATTGTTGGTGAGTAACCATAATTAATTATTTACGTACAGTACTTATTACATGTACATAGTTTAGTGTTGCTGTACACACATTTTACTGTATACAATTTTTCTTGCATTGTATGTATTTATTGCTGGTGGCCTGTCTGTTGTAATGGCTGTAACGTATTGATATCGGAGACGCTCGATATCTTTAAAATAATATTTAGGTTTTACTGTATGTAAACTGTGTTTACATACATAATTTCAACGAATCTTACCTAATATCTAAGAGAATACAAAGGGTTTATGCTGTATAACTGTGCGTGAAATGTTTATAATAGTGTGGGAGAGTTTATAAGGGCTTAAAATATATAAAAATAACCATATAAACATATGGTTTCTACTTCGCGGATTTTCTTATTTCGCGGGTGGCTCTGGAACGCAACCCCCGCGATGGAGGAGGGATTACTGTAATGCAAAGAGTACGTGACACGTGATTCACCCTTATTTGGGCTCATCAGGCGTACACCCTCCAATGCATCCCCTCGCGGGGATTGAACCTTGGACGTCAGCGGCGAAGCCCCTTTACGTTGCGCCACGGCGTGTGGTTCGTTTCTTTGACAGCCTGGAGATCGGAGTAATTACATTCATAGCATTCGTAGTCTGAATCACGGAGTGTGTACGCCTGATGAGCCCGAATAAGGGTGAAACATGTGTTGCGTACTCTTTGCATTATTTGACAGTAAACTATGTAACATTCTATGATCTGTTTCTCACAACTGAAAGGGCGTGGTGGATGTTTGCCGACTTGCAGACCAACCACAAGCGTTACCTTGTAGGTAACCACCCATACAATCAGATCGTGATTCAGACTATGAATGCTATGAATATAAGTATATGTATATAAGTTGATTTCTGTCTGTCTGGTGGTTACTTTCTGTTGGGTGTGTTAAGTGTTAATGTTTGTAATGCGCCCTGTACTGGAATTTACTTTGCAATGCACCTCTATAATAATCCAACGCCTTTCTGTCTGCTTTTCACGAGAGAACTACTTAATGGATTTAGATTGAGGTTTTTTTCTATAATTTGCTGGAACATTCCGGTTGATTTTGTGACTTCTCTCGTCACGCTAAGTATCATAGTTTGCTTGCAGTACCGATTTTATTTGTGGGAATCCGAGAGACACGTAGTGAACCAAGGGGAGTGGGGGCAGAGCCCTCCTCACTCACGCGCCAGCCCCGGGGCGTATCATACATCTACTTGGCTAGTGAACTAGAGAACTACTTAACGGATTTAGATTGGGGTTTTTTTCTACAATTTGCTGGAACATTCCGGTTGATTTTGAAACTAAGTGTGATAGTTCACTTGCGGTACCGATTTTTATTTGCATGAATTCGAGAGAGATGCTGAGGGGAAGTGGGTAGGGCCCTCCTCACTCGTGCACCAGCCTCGGGGCGTACCTTCCGCTTAGCTAGCAAACAAGAGATATACTTAATGGATTTAAATCGGGTTATTTTTCTATAATTTGCTTGAACATTCCGGTTAATTTTGCAACTTCTCTCATCACGCGAAGTATCATAGATCACTTGCAGGAGCGATGTATTTGCGACCATCCGAGACAGAGGCTGCGGGCCGAGGAGAGGGGGAAGCGTGACACCAGGTGTGGGGAGCTGGGCCAGGCCCTCCTCACTCACACATACCAGCCTCCGTTTTGAAGTGTGCATTGCTTCCGCTTAACTAGCGATACCTGTTTGTTTGATTTTTAAAGTTTTTCCTATTTCACTACAACGTGGGCGGAGCTGTGGGGGACGGCTAGAGTAATAATAAAATGCAGTGCATTTTTCATGCCAACAAGTGGCACATTGCAGATGTTAGCACTGCTGCTTAGAATCTTATAGCAAATGCTGAATAATAGCGGCAAAAGAAAACTGAAGCTATACCTTAGTAAAGGAAAAATAAATAGAAAAAAAGTCAATATTTCTATATAATATAAGCCGATTACTGTTTATTCGGCAGTTACATCTGGTTGGGTTTATTCAGCGTTAACATTTGTAGCGTGGCAAATCTTGGAATGAATTTTATAATGCATTGCAGTTTTAGCTTCATCCTATATGCTGTTTGGGAATGTATGCATGAGATTCGACTTTGTGAAGTCTAGTGGCTTTTATCTGTAGTACATAGATACAGTATAAGGATAACAAATATTAAATAAATCTCAAATTATTTCATTATCGTTAGAGAATGTTATTAGCAGATATTACTGACTGTTTTAAAAGTGGTCTCCGCTGGGCAGCAACGAAGAATTCAGTGCTCTACAACATTTTGTAACACACCAGTCTCTTTGCAGAGTTCTTCTTTCTATGGCCGCCACGGTACTGTAGTGGTGGCACCGCTGCCTCGGAGTAAGTAGACAAGAGTTCACTTCCCGGGTCCTCCCTGCGTAGAGTTTGCATTTTCTCCTTGTGTCTGTGGGCTTCCTCCCGGGTCCTCTGGTTTCCTCCCACAGTCCAGTGACATGGAGGTTTGGTGAATTGGCGATTCTAAATTGGCCCTAGTGTGTGGTTGGTGAGGGTGTGTGTGTGTGTGTGTGTTCACCCTGTGATGTACTAGCGCCCTGTCCAGGGTTTGTTCTTGTCTTACACCCTGCTGGCATAGGCTGTGACCCTGTTCAGGAGAAAGTGGGTTACAAAATGACTGAGTTTTTTTTTTCATACCATTTGCATTGTCAACTACAACCTACAGTATATGTAACCTGCAACTAACAGGAAACCCCCAACTCCAAAAAGGTTGAGTACTGTTATTGGTGATGTCCTTGCAGATGCAGAGGGGAAACTCTTCCTCAGGTGTGTGTGTGTGTGTGTATGTATGTCCTGCCATGTGCAAAAGTTCGCTGATGACACTGCTATCGTGGGCTGCATCAGGAATGGGCTGGAGGAGGAGTATAGGGACCTAATCAATGACTTTGTTAAATGGTGCGACTCAAACCACCTACACCTGAACACCAGCAAAACCAAAGAGCTGGTGGTGGATTTTAGGAGGCCCAGACCCCTCATAGACCCAGTGATCATCAAAGGTGACTGTGTGCAGATGGTGCATACCTATAAATATATGGGAGTGCAGCTGGATGATAAATTAGACTGGACTACCAATACTGATGTGCTGTGCAAGAAAGGACAGAGCCGGTTATACTACCTTAGAAGGCTGGCGTCCTTCAACATCTGCAATAAGATGCTGCAGATGTTCTATCAGACAGTTGTGGCGAGCGCCCTCTTCTACGCAGTGGTGTGCTGGGGAGGCAGCATTAAGAGGAAAGACGCCTCACGTCTGGACAAACTGGTGAGGAAGGCAAGCTCTATTGTTGGCATGGAGCTGGACAGTTTAACATCTATGGCAGAGCGAAGGGCGCTCAGCAGGCTCCTATCAATTATGGAGAATCCACTGCATCCACTAAACAGTATCATCTCCAGACAGAAGAGCAGCTTCAGCGACAGACTGTTGTCACTGTCCTGCTCCACTGACAGATTGAGGAGATCGTTCCTCCCCCAAACTATGCGACTCTTTAATTCCATCCGGGGGGGGGTAAACGTTAACATTTAACATTATACAAAGTTATTGTCTGTTTTTCACCTGCATTGTTATCATTCTTTAATTTAATATTATTTATTGTATCAGTATGCTGCTGCTGAAGAATGTGAATTTCCCATTGGGATTAATAAAGTATCTATCTATGGGGAAAGTCAAGCTAACGTTAGAAAATGGGATTTATCAGAAAATGGAACGAACCTTAACAAAACAGATAATGTCATTTCTCAATGTAGAGAAGGGTGGAGACTCCATTGAGATATGACATTATCTGTTTTGTTAAGGTTCATTCCATTTTCTGATAAATCCAATTTTCTAACTTTAGCTTGACTCCCCCTCGTGTATATATGTGTATGTATACTAGGGGGCCTCTGCCCCCTGCTCGCTTCATTCGTCAATCCCGGGCAGGCGCTATGCGTTTGCCACTTTGCAGATCTACTGCTCACGTATGGGGAGGCGGATGTACTATTTAAACAGATAGGTCTATTATGCATATATAACAAAGTATTTTACATTACAGCGAGTAATTAACCATGGTAAAAAAATAGTAAAACGTAATAAATTGAAAGAAAATTGTTTTTTGTTGCGTTAGAGGTATTCGATGCATTATACGTTTTCGTTCTGTCTGGCTTTGAAATTAACTTGGAAATACTTTTTAAACTTACACTTTTTACTGTAAAACTTCAATAAAAACAATATTTGGAATTAACTTTTCGTCAATATCGCATTGAATTTTGATTCCGTGTTTGGAGTTACATCGTGACAATGCAACGTATAACTGCCCATGAATGAATATCATTTCTTTCTCTCTAAAGAATAAACTGACTTTTTAGAATATTTGTCCCTGTGATTTGTTAATTGTCATAGCAAAAGCTCTTCTAAAGGGAAACTGTAAACGTTTTAATACGAATGGCATATCAAGATCTCCTTTGGTGCCTAATGTTATCCCCTGAAGATGTACTACAGTACCTTTCTTGTCGCCTGTCAAAATTTTACATGTTAGAATTGTTCGACCAATTTTGAATACAACTAATCTTGTCCTATTGCATAGCAACATCACTCAGACATAAATCATGCAATAACATTACGATACGTCCTTCTTTCAACATTATTTTGGCCGGTGGAAGACTGGACGGTGTTAATGGTTGTAGATATTCTACGGGATATTGTAAGTTGATGTTTTCATCTTCCGCACCATCACCACCAACTGTTTCAGCTTAGTCTATTGATACGCATTTAACCAATTTGCCGTGTAACCGATCAACAATTTTCGTTTTAATTTGTTTGACTTCAATGTTTCTCAGTGCTAGGATTGCCCGTGTACTCATTTCTTCTGTTGATAACCCTTAGGGATGAAATTCTTCAACATGATTTGGACATAATACATCTTCTTTTATTGGGAACTTAAAGTGAGGAAAATGTAAAAATTTATAAGAGCTGAGAGCGTAGGAACTGTGTCTGACAAAAGCATTCACACGAATGAGAGGTGAAAGGACCGTGGGCTTGGTTGAAAATGGTTGAGAGGAGGACGGGTCTTGGAAAAAATCTCTTGGCGATGGTCTCATCTCAAGATTTTCTTTTATAATAGAGAGATATATGTACACACAAGATAAAGATCCGACTAACACAACATTGAAGAAACATGATTGACATTTTATGTAGTCCCCACTACAACATAGATGTTCGCCTACACTGGGTGCACACACATCGGGTGGAAGAAAATCCTTGAAATGGTGGTAACGCTGCCAGCCATAGGATTTATTGCAAAACTGGAGTGACCAGTAAATTATTTGCCTTTTTTACATGTATGCAGCATTGAAACTATCAGATACAATTTAGATGCGTACAGGTAAGCAACACAACCAGTGCCAATGATAAAAATCCTCTGTGGTTTTCTTCCATGAAGGGTGAGCAGTCTGGGAAGGAGATGTTGGAATGCGCAGGATTCAGTCAGGAAAGCCCCCACAAAAAAATCGGTGCACAGTTAACAGTCTGCATCTTCAAAAGTCTGCAGTTTTACCCGTCCACTTTGCAATGCCAATCCAGTGTGGATCTGGAGAGCGTTTTTCAAAGGTCTCCGTTTACAGGAGTTGAAACCACTGGGTGTAGCGTGGACGAATGTGTAAACCAAAACTAATAGCTGTGGTTTTTTAACAGAAATGTAGTAGCGTGGATGTAGATTTAGTGTTAGTGTTTTGATTGTAGACGTGGTGTGGTTGATCTTCTGGCAATGAACCCAGCTCTGTATAAACATCTTTGTCCTGGTTACTATTATTCTTTGCAACTATCTCTCTCCCTGCTGGTGTCGTATCAGTAGAACAGCCACAAGCGGTGTTTGTTTTTGTTCCATTCTCTGTAAATTGGAGAGCTGAGAAGCAATAAGCCGCATGGGCTAAGGTCAGATCTCTTGGCCATTCTAAGCCTATTGACCATGTCAATAGGCTCTGTATTGTGAGTTGTAGCCACATGTTGGCTGTTTGTGATAATGAAATGGCAAACATTTAGTAAAGTGACCACAGAGTTTATACAGTGCATCCGGAAAGTATTCACAGCGCATCACTTTTTCCACATTTTGTTATGTTACAGCCTTATTCCAAAATGGATTAAATTCATTTTTTTCCCTCAGAATTCTACACACAACACCCCATAATGACAACGTGAAAAAAGTTTACTTAAGGTTTTTGCAAATTTATTAAAAATAAAAAAAACTGAGAAATCCCATGTCCATAAGTATTCACAGCCTTTGCTCAATACTTTGTCGATGCACCTTTGGCAGCAATTACAGCCTCAAGTCTTTTTGAATATGATGCCACAAGCTTGGCACACCTATCCTTGGCCAGTTTCACCCATTCCTCTTTGCAGCACCTCTCAAGCTCCATCAGGCTGGATGGGAAGTATCGGCGCACAGCCATTTTAAGATCTCTCCAGTGATGTTCAATCGGATTCAAGTCTGGGCTCTGGCTGGGCCACTCAAGGACATTCACAGAGTTGTCCTGAAGCCACTCCTTTGATATCTTGGCTGTGTGCTTAGGGTCGTTGTCCTGCTGAAAGATGAACCGTCGCCCCAGTCTGAGGTCAAGAGCGCTCTGGAGCAGGTTTTCATCCAGGATGTCTCTGTACATTGCTGCAGTCATCTTTCCCTTTATCCTGACTAGTCTCCCAGTTCCTTCCGCTGAAAAACATTCCCACAGCATGATGCTGCCACCACCATGCTTCACTGTAGGGATGGTGCCAGGTTTCCTCCAAACGTGATGCCTGGCATTCACACCAAAGAGTTCAATCTTTGTCTCATCAGACCAGATAATTTTCTTTCTCATGGTCTGAGAGTCCTTCAGGTGCCTTTTGGCAAACTCCAGGTGGGCTGCCATGTGCCTTTTACTAAGGAGTGGCTTCCGTCTGGCCACTCTACCATACAGGCCTGATTGGTGGATTGCTGCAGAGATGGTTGTCCTTCTGGAAGGTTCTCCTCTCTCCACAGAGGACCTCTGGAGCTCTGACAGAGTGACCATCGGGTTCTTGGTCACCTCCCTGACTAAGGCCCTTCTCCCCCGATCGCTCAGTTTAGATGGCCAGCCAGCTCTAGGAAGAGTCCTGGTGGTTTCGAACTTCTTCCACTTACGGATGATGGAGGCCACTGTGCTCACTGGGACCTTCAAAGCAGCAGAAATTTTTCTGTAACCTTCCACAGATTTGTGCCTCGAGACAATCCTGTCTCGGAGGTCTACAGACAATTCCTTTGACTTCATGCTTGGTTTGTGCTCTGACATGAACTGTCAACTGTGGGACCTTCTATGGACAGGTGTGTGCCTTTCCAAATCATGTCCAATCAACTGAATTTACCACAGGTGGACTCCAATGAAGCTGCAGAAACATCTCAAGGATGATCAGGGGAAACAGGATGCACCTGAGCTCAATTTTGAGCTTCATGGCAAAGGCTGTGAATACTTCTGTATGTGCTTTCTCAATTTTTTTATTTTTAATAAATTTGCAAAAACCTCAAGTAAACTTTGTTCACGTTGTCATTATGGGGTGTTGTGTGTAGAATTCTGAGGAAAAAAATGAATTTAATCAATTTTGGAATAAGGCTGTAACATAACAAAATGTGGAAAAAGTGATGCGCTGTGAATACTTTCCGGATGCACTGTATAAACACACAATAGAAAGTTGTTTTAAGTCCGCTCTCCAACTGGCCCACTGCATTCTGTAAGCAAACCGCAATAATTTAATTTGGGCTGAAAGATGTCTAAAAATTGATTCATCATTTATGACCCTGAATCCTCTACAAAGCACACAAAGTGCTTTCGTTAATGGCAAAAAGAGAAAGACAATGGCAATCAATTAAAATAGAATGCTTCCACAAATTTAGACATTCGTACTCGGGCAAAGTCGTTGTCATTATGATATTTTACTTGTGTTTATGCTGTGTGACTGGGTGTATTAATGACCGCTCCACAAACTGGGAATATTTGGGGCACCAACTGGGTCGTCCCATTTATTATCCAAAACAAAACAAAAGAAACCAAAATGCGAAATCAAAACAAGAAGTGTAGGCTGGTTAGCCAGTAGTCGGATCACTATGGTAGTGTGAGCTCTGTCCGGCGGGTCGCTTGTGATAGAAATGACTCCTCCTTCTGGGAGGCTGATCCAGAAGGGATGGAGTCAGTTGTCCTGCGTTCCGAAACCGGGGAGGGGAGAGGGGCTCTACATCAATGAAAGGTTGGACTGAAGTACTTGTAGGAGTGGACATTGAGGCTCCTTGGTGTGGTGAAAGTCAATTAACCAGCTCCATGGTTTTGCTGATTTGTTAAGATGCAGGAAATTCTCTTTGCATCAAGATACAAAAGTTTTCCCCCTGCCGAATCATCTGAGAATTTCCACCAGTGACCTGACCTGCTGTTATATTTATAGTCGGAGTGAAAAGTAAAGGAGACAGGCCTGTTCCTTGTGGTGCTCCAGTGTTGCTTACAGTCATTTCAGAAACGCAGTCCTCGAGTCTCACAAGCTGTTGAAGACAACTTACATGTCATGAGGGGAAAGAGAAAGCAAAAATTGTGGTTTAAAGTTAAGAAAATTGCTAATACGCTACTGTACTGTCTAATAACGGCATTATAATTATTGGCAAATTCTGGACTTGTGCCAGGGGTGTGTGAGAGCACCCTGACCCGTCGCCATATATTCATTCATAAACACTCACTAAGGTGTAAAGTGTTGCACTCCTGTACGTGCAGATACTTGCCCCATGACAGACAGCCTTTGTTACTTTGCAATCCCAGTCTGTGTGAATAAATGCAAGCCTGCCACTCCACCCTCAGTCTGATTAAACTCGGGTGATGAGACTATTTTCTTACTCAACTAGTTTGTGTTTTATCGTGTTTATGACATCCAGCACACGCCCATTTTGGCTAGTGGTGCCGGCAGAAGGGCCCTTTGTTTTTGGTTTTTTTTTGTTCCATCTTTCTTCAGTTCTGTGTAGTTTCTATGTTTTGCTGGCTTCCCACCTCATTACTGTTGGCTGCTGTCACATTGCAGTGTCAAGAGAAAAACAGCAAGGTGTGTAAGATCAGGCCAAGTTGAAGAGTGCAATAAAAGAGGAGTATGGTTAATGTGCAGCCTCTGCTCTCGGCCCTCATGGAAATGTGAAGCTGCATATCCACGCCTGGAATTTCTCACTTATGAGGCAGCGGAGTTGAACCAGATTTTCGCAATGTCTTCTCTCTTTTTACTGGGTGGTGTCCGTTATGTGAATGTTGGACTGGGAAAGGTTAGTCATATTGTGATGTGCTTCTTCTGCTGGGTTGCCGTGCCTTACGACACCTAAATCTGTTCATTACTGGCCTTTATTTAGAGCCAATCGGAAGGTCACTCTTGTCAGTCACACTTTATTTTAGTTATTATTCAATTTCCATGATTGCAGTGTAGTATCAGATTTGATGGATGAACAGTACAATAGTATAAAATTGTACAGCTGAAGAGGCATAAACAAGACAGACTGCCAAAAGTACAGAAGCGGAAGAATGTGGAGAGCTACTGGGCCAAAAGAAGCACAGGACAGCTGTGTTTTGAATATTGGATATATCGGGCAGTGGGGAATATTAGGGTTTATATAGCACCTTTCTACATGCACTCAATTTCACACTTTGTCCATTTCTGAAACTCTTCTTTTTTGTTACATTTGGAGCCCATACTGACAGCATATAACACAATGCAGGAACAAGCCATAGACAGGGTGACAGTAGATCTCAAGATGCTGAAGCTGTGAAGAAATAACTGGATTATTTAGTGATTACTTCTAGGACAATGGGGTCCAACTCCAATTTTGGAGGGCCACAGTAGCTGCTGGTTTTCATTCTAATCATTTTCTTAATTAGTGACCTGTTTTTGCTGCTGTTTACCTTTCTTCCCTTCATTTTAATCAACTTGCTGTTTAAGGCCAGGGTTGCCAGATGTCCCAATTTGAGCGGGACTGTCCCGAGTTCAGCAGACAAATCCAGAGTCCTGCATTGCCTCTGAAAATCCCGATTGAACAAAAACTGTATGGAGAAAAAAATCTTAACTTTTTTTATATTGAAAATCTAGTTAAAGAGGCTCACTAATTTTTTGTAGATAGCCTGGTGTACCACCTTTTATGAGTAAATTCTGTAACTGTCTGCTGAATCTGAGTGTTTGAATCGTATTTGTTTGTGGACGTTGTGTGCTAGTGTCGTTGTATGTTTCCCGTGTTCATCATAGCTGCTCGTGTGTAATTAGTTTTGAAAGTGAAGTGATACTGATAAAGATTTTTTGACTAACAAGGTAGGACATACAGTATCTGTATATCTGCATTCTGTTTACATATATTGTGTCATATGAAACATAAAACATGTTACAAGTTATATCAAACACACCTGTTTCTTAATTTTGAATGAAAAAGAAATGTGTGGTTGTATATTATTACCGTGTAAAATGTTTACTGTATATTCGCATTTGTTACTTTAGTATGCATTGAAATATTGTATTACTACTTGCACTAAGTGCTTGTGTAAGTAAAATAAACAAAAATCAAGATTAACATTATGATGATATGCATTATTTCTTTCGTTTCATATAAAAGTTTTTATCTGAAATTTGATTTTAAACATTTTAACATGTAAAAACTTTTCATCCTTAGATCAGTAGTTCCAAAGATGAAAATACTCCACCAAAGAGTATTTTTTTTTTTTTTTTTTTTTTTTTTTTTAAATCTGACAACGCTGTTTAAGACTCAAATCCCATAATTTTTTCTTGTATTCCTTAATTACAAGCCAAACAATAATGAGATATAAAACAAGCCAACACATGAACAGCTAACCTGTGTCCATTCTACAATATCAGAGGATAGCGAAAGATGAAGATCTGCTCAGGTCCCCAAAGCCTATTGATGGTGCTTTCTGCTGTGGTCGATTTGAGAGCACCAACAAACCATGGAAATAAATAGCAAGCTAAATTAACAAGAATCATCTTCTAATTAAGAAAATAGTTGGAGTAAAATTGTTTGGTGCTTACTACACCTAAATCTGTGAATGAATTGGCACAACTTTCTTCATTAATGGCCTTTAAATAGAGCTAATCAGAAGGTCACTCTTGTCTGTCAATCTGTATTTTATAGGTGCCATTAACTGTGTGCATCACAACTTAACTGGTCATCTGTTGGCTCACTTCACATCTTGTTTTTTATTTGGCTGCCATTTAGGGGGAAAAAGCAATTCAGAGGATTGTTAAATAATAAAGGCAATTAATTAAAATGAAGGGAAAAGAAGTCCATTAACAGCAGAGATTGGCTACTGATTAAGAAAGTGGCAGGAAAGAAAACCAGCAGCCACTACAGCCTTCGAGGGTTGGAGTTGGACAGCCCTGTTGTAGGACCTTTAAACTAATAAATTTAGAAAGTCCTCATTGTCACATATATAATGCAAAGGGAAGTTTTTACTTGCAAATAATATTCAATACAGTAATCCCTCGCTATATCGCGCTTCGCCTTTCGCGGCTTCACTCCATCGCGGATTTTATATGTAAGCATATTTAAATATAACTCGCGGATTTTTTGCTGGTTCGCGGATTTCTGCGGACAATAGGTCTTTTAATTTCTGGTACATGCTTCCTCAGTTGGTTTGCCCAGTTGATTTCATACAAGGGACGCTATTGGCAGATGGCTGAGAAGCTATCCAACTTACTTTTCTGTCTCTCTTGCGCTGACTTTCTCTGATCCTGACATAGGGGGATTGAGCAGGGGGGCTGTTCGCACACCTCGACGATACGGGCGCTCGTCTAAAAATGCTGAAAGATTATCTTCACATTGCTATCTTTTGTGCAGCTGCTTCCTGAAGCGACATGCTGCACGGTGCTTCGCATACTTAAAAGCTCAAAGGGCACGTATTGATTTTTGACTTTGTTTTTCTCTCTCTCTCTCTCTCTTCCTGCTCCTGACGGAGGGGGTGTGAGCTGCCGCCTTCAACAGCTTTGTGTCGCTGTGCTTCGCATACTTAAGCCAAACAGCCCTATTGATTTGCTTGCTTTTCTCTGTCTCTGTGACTTTATATGCTCCTGACGGGCACTCCTTTGAAGAGGAAAATATGTTTTCATTCTTTTAATTGTGAGACGGAACTGTCATCTCTGTCTTGTCATGGAGCACAGTTTAAACTTTTGAAAAAGAGACAAATGTTTGCAGTGTTTGAATAACGTTCCTGTCTCTCTACAACCTCCTGTGTTTGTGCGCAAATCTGTGACCCAAGCATGACAATATAAAAATAACCATATAAACATATGGTTTCTACTTCGCGGATTTTCTTATTTCGCGGGTGGCTCTGGAACGCAACCCCCGCGATGGAGGAGGGATTACTGTATAACAAAATGTCAAACCTCTCCAGTGCTATGATTAGTAATCATGTGGAAGCAAATATCAGACACACCAGCAAATAAGCCTCAAATTCCATGAAGCTGACTCCTAATTCCAACTAAATCCAGAATTTCCAGTAGCTCCTAATGACATATAAACCCATCATCTTGATGCCAAAACATCTAGCTATTGTAATAGCCAGTAATTCTTAAAGGAATACTTCACCCAAAAATGATATATATTTTTTACTAGGGGGCTCTGCCCCCTGCTCGCTTCGCTCGCCAACCCCTGGTTTTGGGTAACCCGAAATACATTGATCTATGTATGAGATATATTGGAGTGTAAAGGTGCAGCCGACATACATAGGAAGTAAAGAATACATAGTATGGCACATTACAAAGATTTATTCGAATATTTCTTTATACACAACATTTGTAGTAAAGATGGCGTGTTGTCCTTGAATGAGTTCTCCTTGGTATGGAGTATTTATAACCTTAACCTTAATGTCAGATGAACGCCGAACTTTTGAGAAGGCTATATAAAGTTGTCCATGTCCAAATACAGGCTCAGAGAGGTAAATGCCAACTCTGTCCATGGTCCATCCTTGGGATTTGTTGATTGTCATGGCCAATGCAGGTTTAATGGGAAGTTGGCGTCGTTTAAGTGTGCAATCAAAACAGTATTGTACTTACAGGATCACATACTAACATTTGCTTCAATAACATTGTCTGTCATGGTGTTGATGAGTAATCGTGTACTGTTGCATAAACCTTGTTTAGTATTAAGGTTTCTTAATAGCATGACTATTGTTCCGACCTTAAGGTTAAGATTGTGTTGTTGCAATCTGGCAGGGTTAATAGTGTTTAAATATTCCAAGGGGAAATTAAGATGCTCATTTGGAGCTGAGAGTGTTTTGCCTCCGCTGTTTCAGACGCATGTTGTAGGATTCTGTAGGTTTAATACGGAGCGATCGTTAATTGTTATTATCTATCTGGTGACGTGTCTGTGTTTTCTGTGGTTGTACTGTTAATATTGTATTACTGTAATGTGATTCACATATGCTGTATAGTCCAGACGTTTATTAGACAACGGGAGTTCCTAACGGCCATATACAGTGGGTACGGAAAGTATTCAGACCCCCTTCAATTTTTCACTCTTTGTTATATTGCAGCCATTTGCTAAAATCATTTAAATTAATTTTTCTCCTCATTAATGTACACACAGCACCCCATATTGACAGACAAAAAAAAAGAATTTTTGAAATTGTTGCAGATTTATTAAAAAAGAAAAACTGAAATATCACATGGTCCTAAGTATTCAGACCCTTTGCTGTGACACTCATATATTTAACTCAGGTGCTTTCCATTTCTTCTGATCATCCTTGAGATCACCTTCATTTGAGTCCAGCTTTGTTTGATTATACTGATTGGACTTGATTAGGAAAGCTACACACCTGTCTATATAAGACCTTACAGCTCACAATGCATGTCAGAGCAAATGAGAATCATGAGGTCAAAGGAACTGCCTGAAGAGCTCAGAGACAGAATTGTGGCAAGGCACAGATCTGGCCAAGGTTACAAAAAAATTTCTGCTGCACTTAAGGTTCCCAAGAGCACAGTGGCCTCCATAATCCTTAAATGGAAGACGTTTGGGACGACCAGAACCCTTCCTAGAGCTGGCCGTCCGGCCAAGCTGAGTTACCGGGGGAGAAGAGTCTTGGTGAGAGAGGTAAAGAAGAACCCAAAGATCGCTTTGGCTGAACTCCAGAGATGGAGTCAGGAGATGGGAGAAAGTTGTAGAAAGTCAACCATCACTGCAGCCCTCCACCAGTCAGGGCTTTATGGCAGAGTGGCCTGTCGGAAGCATCTCCTCAGTGCAAGACACATGACAGCCCGCATAGAGTTTGCTAAAAGACACCTGAAGGACTCTGAGATTGAGAGAAATAAGATTCTCTGGTCTGATGAGACCAAGATAGAACTTTTTGGCCTTAATTCTAAGCGGTATGTGTGGAGACAACCAGGCACTGCTCATCACTTGTCCAATACAGTCCCCACAGTGAAGCATGGCGGTGGCAGCATCATGCTGTGGGGGTGTTTTTCAGCTGCAGGGACAGGACGACTGGTTGCAATCGAGGGAAAGATGAATGCGGCCATGTACAGGGTTATCCTGGATAAAAACCTTCTCCAGAGTGCTAAGGACCTCAGACTGGGCCGAAGGTTTACCTTCTAACAAGACAATGACCCTAAGCACACAGCTAAAATAACAAAGGAGTGGCTTCACAACAACTCTGTGACTGTTCTTGAATGGCCCAGCCAGAGCCCTGACTTAAACCCAATTGAGCATCTCTGGAGAGACCAAAAAATGGCTGTCCACCAACGTTTACCATCCAACCTGACAGAACTGGAGAGGATCTGCAAGGAGGAATGGCAGAGGATCCCCAAATCCAGGTGTGAAAAACTTGTTGCATCTTTCCCAAGAAGACTCATGGCTGTATTAGCTCAAAAGGGTGCTTCTACTAAATACTGAGCAAAGGGTCTGAATACTTAGGACCATGTGATATTTCAGTTTTTTTTTTTTTAATAAATCTGCAACAATTTCAAAAATTCTTTTTTTTGTCTGTCAATATGGGGTGCTGTGTGTACATTAATGAGGAAAAAAACTTAATTTAAATGATTTTAGCAAATGGCTGCAATATGACAAAGAGTGAAAAATTGAAGGGGGTCGGAATTCTTTCCGTACCCACTGTATAACGAAAACAATAGTTCAGCCCTACCTATGAAATGTAATCCCCCGGGATTTGGTGTAAAGCGTGCAGCGGTTTGTACAATCCCAAGCAGCACATTATTCCTAACTTCACTCCGCATTAGTGCCACTCACAATATGGCGGTGACGCCTGCGCCTTCTGTACTATCTCGGGTTTCACTATGCTGTGTAGTGTGGACGTCTGCGGCATCCGTACTCTCTCCGGTTTGACTTTGGGCGGGGCGCCGAATCCTGTTGTGTGTGTTTGTTCTGTGGCCAAGTCGTTAGGTATGGGCTTGTTGTTTTATTTGCTATTTAGTTGAGCTGTATTGTGTTTGAATTTGGTGTAAAGCGTTCAGCGGTTTGTACAATCCCAAGCAGCACATTATTCCTAACTTCACTCCAGTGGATAAGACTTCGCTTGCGGTTTATGAGACGCGCGCTGTAGGCGCCTGCGCACTATGTCTCATGGTCCCATCGCCGTGTACCTGCGTCCATATCCGGTTTATTCTCGCTTAGTAATATGGATATCTCACTTACCCCATGTAGTTTTCAGTGATGAGCAAGAAAAAAATTTAGTGTCATGTTTCCATGCAGAACGGACATAACTAAGGGTCTGATGAATCTCCTACTATTGTTGTAAGACGTTCTGTGCATTATTTAATATCATTGGACAACAAAGACTGATTCCTAAGCACTTTTGGATAGTTCTTATGGATTTTGGCCTGCTAATGACAAAAAGATCTCCTTTACATTTTCCCGTCATGTACCATTTTATTGTAATTTCCTATTTTTATGATGTCCTCTCATCTCTATGTATATAAAATCCAACGTCTGTATGTCTGTCCGCTTTTCACCAGAGAACTACTTAATGAATTTGATCAGGTTTTTTTTCTATCATTTGCTTGAATATTCCAGTTGATTTTGCAACTTCTCTCATCGCGCGAAGTATCACAGTTCACTTGTAGGACCGATTTCTTTGTGCTAATCTGAGACAAGAGGCTGCGGCCCAAGGGAAGGGGGAAGCATGATGTCAGGAATGGAGAGCTGGGCGGGGTCATCCTCACTCACGCGCCAGCCTCTGTTCGAATCGGTCTACCTCTGGCCACATTTAGGACCATACCTTGCCTCCGCTTAGCTAGCGATACCTGTTTGTTGATTGATTTTGAAACTTTGTCCTGTTTCTCTACTACAAGAGTGAAGCTGTGGGGGGATAGCTAGTATTCTATACAGTGCAACACCAACTGGAGAATCAGTGGTGATCTATAAGTAGTGGCACTACAAATAGGAGTGAATCTTGGATATATCAAGTACTCTTGGGACAACCGTGCTAAGAGTGTCATTACATTCAAAAGGGACCCACCACTCCAGAAGGGCAGAAAACTGTGCCATATAAACCTTTTGTAAACCCAACAAAGATATTTTGCTTCAGTTTCATATAAAACTGATGGACAATTTAGTGAAAACGATGAACAAATAAGTTGAAGTATTTCGATATTTGAGGCTGATGTTTCTATGAACAACTGATGCCAAGATTAAGGAAGGCTTTTTTGTTGGTTCACATATCAGACACACCATCAGTTGTAAGTGGTTCGAAGATCTGATAGCAGGCCTGGTGGAAATTGCATGAAAGGCATCTAGGGATGTTAGTGAGAATTTTCTTGGCGACTACAGAGCACCAAACTATGTCCAGCTGGGAAAGGTTACACCAGGATGTTGCAGCAATGGAAAAGCAGCATCAGGGCAAGTGGAGTGCATCAGTACTGGCTGACTATTGTTGGACACCGTACTGAGAAGTGGCAGATGCGGACTTCAAAAGCAAATTGGCACAAAACATTTTGGCTCATTTTTTTTTTTTTTAATGCAGAGTGTCGGCACTATTAAGCGGTTAAACACACTAAATTCCCTCAAGGTTAATTTCATATTTCACAAAATTCCTATGTGATACAATAAATGTAAAATTATATTTCTGTTCAGCCTTACGCTGTCCATTAGAGTCACCAAACGTTTTTCAGGAAGAAAATCCTTGAGGGGGTAAAAAATGTTTTCCAGCATTTTTTTATTGCTAAAATGATTCACATGTCAGTGCCACTACTCAAAGAGGGACCACTGATAAGGTCAGCAACCAATTACACCCACTAATAAAAATTTTCTGTGGGAAAAACAGTTAATATTTATTTTTTGTATGTCTTACTGATTCAGGCATTGTTTCTAAAGCCAGCAGCCAATAAAGATGCATGCTAGGTGTGAAATTGCATATTGGTTGAGGGGACTAAAAAGAGCCTTCCTGATATTGAAACGGTTATATTAAATTTGTCATTTTAAAACCATTATAATACAAAAGGAAAATCAGAAATATGGCAGCTATTTTACATCACGTTTAATGTGAAAGAAATTAAGCATTTTCTTGCTGCGTGGATGCTTAACATTTGCAGCATAAATCTGCAGTGTATCGGGGTTGCCTGTCAGCAGGAGCAGGATCAGGAGTAGAATGATAATTTTTAGGGTGCAGGAGAAGTGTTTAAAACGTAAGTTCTTAGCACATCTGTAGATCAAAAAGCAGAAAGTGTGGTAGAAAAATTTGTTTTAAAATGCATGGCGAAGGGTGGTGTGTAAAGAAGTAGAATCTTATCCATTTTACTGATGATAATACAAGCTAACCGTTCAAAATAAATGTTTTGCTGTAATGGTTATGGGCAAAGAAATGATGATGAACGTAAAAATCTTTAAAGACAGAAAATGAAAAAAATATGCTAGATGAAGAAATACAAATGAACCTGTCCCACATTCTGCCAAACATATTCATAGAATTTGTAAAACTTTACATTCACACATATAGTGTTCTCCATAATCTTTAGGGTAAGGACACATTTTTCCTCGATTTCCCTCAAGTCCACAGTTAAACATTACAAATCAAACAACTCAGGCATTGTGATTAAAGTGCACATTGTAGACTTTCATTTCAGGGGATTTGCATACATTTTGGTCACACAACACTGTTTCTACACAGGTTCAACCCCCCCCCCCCCATTTCAGGGCACCATAATGTTTGGACACAACAATGGCAGGTCTATTAAAGCCATCATATTTAAGACTTTGTTGCATATTCCTTGTAGGCAACCACTGCTTGAAGTCTGCGATTCACAGACATCACAAGGTGTGGGGGATCTTCTCTAGTGATGCTCTGCCAAGCTTCTAATGCAGCCATCTTCAGCTCCTGCCGGTTTATTTTTTGGGGGTTGGTGGCAATGTCCCCTTAAGTTTTCTCTTCACCATATGGAAGGCCTGCTGGATTTAAATTGGGTGACTGGTTTGGCCACTCAAGAATGTTTTGTTTTTTAGCGTTGAAAACTTCCTGTGTGGCCTCAGCGGTATGTTTGGCTCATTATATTATTGCAGGATGAAACGCCATCCAGTGAGTTTGAAGACATTTACTAGAACACAAGGTAGTCGTGCCCGTCAAGGATGGGCTGCAGGCGACTTTTATCAGTGTTGTAGGGTAAAAGTCATTAAGTGCAAAATTATTTGTACAATGATTAAATTTAGTAATAAAATGTTTTTTGTTATTTGTGCCACACGACGAATCGGGATTCGAACCCAGGCGGACAGTAGGTGGTGTTAGGTCCTAACTTTGTTCCAGCATCCGGGATCGAACCACCGACCAAGGGTAGTGTGCACTCTACCACCTGAGCTGTATGGATCTTAGTTCCAAGGCAATAATAAACATAATGAAAGTTGTTTCTAGTTTAAGTCATGTATGAAAGTGTTACATGCCATAAAATGAACGACTTATCTTTATCAAAATAAAATTATGAATCATTAACACAATCAATGGATACTTAACGAATACGTAAACTATGTTTATTCAAGTATTTAAGTGGATAACCCTGGGTACACTACATTATTGATGCAAAGACCATCTTGATCCTCGTGGCAATCTTTTCAAACTAAGAGCTTGATCTTCTTTCTTGAAGTTGCTCGAGATAAGGCAACATACAGTGTTTCTTCGAAGTTGAGCTTGAATTTCAGATGCATTTGCTTGACTTTCTCGAGTTGGAATGCGATCTTGTTGACGCCTTGAATTTGCATCTTCCTCGTTTTCATGAAGTCTATTTTCTCGTAGTCTTTGTCGCTCTTGCTCTCTTCTTTCGACAATTTCACCTTCAGTTGCATTTAAACGATTCTCTCGTTGTCGTAAACGTTCTTGTTCTCTTCACTCAACAATTTCAACTTGAGTTGCGTTTGACCGACTTTGTTGTTGCCGTTCATGTTCACGTCTTTCAGCAACTTCAATTTCAGTGGCAGTAGAACGTTTTTGTTGCAATCGCAGACGCTCAATTTCGTGAACCAATTGTGTTTGTTCTTCCGTGCGGTTGCTTCTGTAAGCTGCAACTCGTTGGCGTTCATTTTGTCTCTGCTGCGAGATTTGAACACTCTTTGCTGCTTGTCGTACTGCACGTCGCTGTTTATTCCACAGTTTTTGTTCTTCAGTAAAAATTCTTTTTGGTTTCTTCGTTTTTGGCAATTCTTGAGGTGTAGTTTGAGCACTTGAAATATCCAAAATCTTATTTCTTTTTGCATTTTCGTCTTCTTCAGTCGAGTGACTTCCTTCAGCTTTTCTTTTAATCCGATTGGTCACTCGCTTCCCAGTGCTTCGTTCAGCCAATCAAAACACTGATGTAAACGTACCAACCAACCAACCAACAGACAGACATGCTGAAATATATATATAGATGGGCAGATCAGGTGTTTCTACACACCTCAGAATTCATTGTGCAGGTGCCGTCAGCAGTTCCATCATCAATGAACAGAAGTGTTCCAGGACCTGTGGCCGCCTTACATGCCCAAGCCATAACACTCCACCACTATGTCTAACTTATGCCGTGGTCTGCTTTGCATCTTGGGTAGTTCCTTTTCATCTCCACACTTGCTCTTGCAATCACTCTGATCAGGTTCGTCTTTGCCTCATCTGTCTACAAGACCTTTTCCCAGAATCCTGCATTGTCTTTTAAGTCCTTTTTCACAAACTGTAACCTGGCCATTGTCTTTTTGTGGCTCACTGGTGGTCTGCATCTTGCAGTGTGGCCTCTGTATTTCTGTTCATGAAGTCCTCAGCTGATAGTCGTCTCTGACACATCCGTATCAGCCCCCTGAAGACTGTTTCTGGTCTGTTGAACAGGCATTTGGGGCTTTTTCTTGACCATAGTGACTATTCTTCTGTCATCAGCAGTGGAGCTCTTCTTTGGCCTGCCAGTGCCTTTATGATTACTGAGCTCACCAGTGTATTCTTTCTTCTTAATGATATTCCAGACAGTTCTTTTAAGTTATCCCAAGGTTTTACTGATGTCTCTAATGGTTTTATTCTTTATTTTCAGCCTCATAATGGCTTCTTTAGAGTCTGTAGTTGTCGTTATTCAACATGACGAAAAGAGCAGTGCCAATGAAAGTCAAAGGGTAGAAGCAAGCCAAGCATATCTAATGAGGCTATGAAACCCACCTGAGAAATTGCAAACACCTGTGATGCCAAGTGTCTCAAACATTATTGTGGTACCCTGAAATGGGGGACTGTGTAGAAAAAGTGTTGTGTGACCGAAATATATGCAAATCCCCTTAAAGTAAAGTGTGCAGTGTGCAATTTGATCACGTCTGCATTGTCTGATTTGCAATTTTAAACTGTGGAGCAGAAGTGATAAATCCAGGAATAATATGTCGTTGTCTCAAACATTGGAAGTCACTAACTGTAGAAAATCTTTCAATGAAAATGTAGTTTGGTTTTTGCCCTAGTCCAATTGTAAAATCTAATTGTATAGAAATGCCAATTAAGTTTGGGTGTTCAGCAGAATTTTGGAAGTCCTTGGTAGGTAGGTGTCTCAATGGATAAAGCTGGGAAAGCACTACACTGATTGGTCATCCTGCATTTTGTATAGTGCTTTTCATTGTGATTCTTTAAAACAGCAATCATTTTTTGTTTAGCTCCTTTTAATCAGAAGTGGCACCAGGACACTATCTGTGCTGCTGCCAGACCCAGCTCAAGGGACTGTGTGATCCCAAGCTGGGCCAGGTAGATCGAGGTGAGGTTGCTATAGACCCATAATTGATTTTGGGATCCATACATTGACAAGCTGTCCCATTTCTGTATTGAACTCCTGAGTTTTTAATGGGCCCTGTTATTCAGTGGGTGCCATCATTTGATGGTGGTGGGACTCGCTCGTCCCTTGCTTTGTTAATTAACTATTCACTAAAATACTCCATTCAAGCTCAGTTAAGCAGGTGCCCAGAACTTGTTGACACAGTCAGCAGGCTCCCTGGATCTTTGCCATTCCTAATTTCTATACCCGTGTTCAGTTTGGTTACCTGTAGTGCCAAGTCCACATTAAGGTGCTGCTGACGGGGCATCACGTGCACTAAAGGGGAACGGAGGGCACATGTGTTTCAATTCTGTGTTTTTTTTATTATTTTTTTTTGCCCCACTAGGGTCATAGACTGACAGAGGGGTGCCCAGTTATAAAAGGAGTGCTGGGGGGGAGGGGGTGTTGTTTGTGTGTTTTCTTTACTGTCAATGCTTTACATTTTTTTCTCCTGGAATTCCTGTGCCATCATCTCCCAAGGTCTCCCTCACTGTTGACAACAAGTGTTTGACTCACACGGCTCTTTCTGCCAGAGAAATGTGCTCCTGATTATCTGCATCTGGCCGTGTTGCCGGGGTGAAGGCCGTTGTGGATATGAGGCGTGGCGTCCGGGTAAGAGCCAAGAGCATATTATGTTTGTGTGAGTCAATTGGTGGCAGGCGACACAGGCATGGAGAGCGAATAAAGAAACTGAGAATGAAAGAGGGCTTAAAGGGAATGTTCTGTAGTTATTTGGGATTGCAGACATTTTAATTTTTTCTTCATTTAAGCCACTGTTACTGTAATTTACTGTTCTTCGGCCTTTAGAAGAACTCTTTGGGAGAAATGACGGAGACCCATTACAGTGTTAGGTGGAGGTGCAGCACCCCTCGCAGCACTTAAAATAAAGGACTAAATGATTATTACTCCTTATTTTATGCTTCATTGGTTACTAGCTGAAATACCCAACGTTGCCCGGGAGGAAAAGAAAGTCAGTCCGTCGGTCATTATCCAACCCGCTATATCCTAACACAGGGTCACGGGTGTCTGCTGGAGCCAATCCCAGCCAACACAGGGCGTTAGGCAGGAACAAATCCCAGGCAGGGTGCCAGCCCACCGCAGGGCACGCACACACTAGGGACAATTTAGGATCACGAAAAGCACCTAAGGTGCATGTCTTAGCACCTGAACATACAAACTCCACTCAGGGTGGACCCAGGAAGTAAACCCAAGTCTCCTAACTGTGAGGCAGCAGTGCTACCACTGCTCCACCATGCCGCCCACTAAAGAAAGTGTTTTTTTTTTTTTTAATTGTTTGAGAAAAACATAATTAAAAAAAAAAAAACTTAATTTTTTTTTTTTTTAAACAAACAATAAAGACTCACTAATGTCTTTGTCTTGCAGTCTTGTATGTATGTTATCTTCCAGTTGACACTCGGAACTGGCCAACTCTATATAATTTGAAAAGCAACAGGGTCATGGTGGTCCTCAAACATAAAGAATGCTGGCATTTGCCGGCTATATACTAACTGTGTAATCCAAGCACGGGATCCTAGAAAGCATTGAAATCGTCAGAACTACTCTGGGCATCTCTCTGCTAGTAGGATTCGTATTGCCGACGTGCTCACATCGTTTGTACATTAGCAGGTAAGCGACTGTCTTTCTTAGGAGGTTTCGTTTTGCCGGTGTGCTGGCCTCGCTTGTGTATCCTCGGAGCTGGAACCCTCACTCCGACTCTGTCTCACTTCCGGGCCGACAGACACACACACTTGCACGCATAGAACTCTATTTAATTTCAAAAGCATCAGGGGTGCGGCGGCACTCAGACCTAAAGAATGCTGGCAGTCACCTCCAGTTTGCCCGCTGGTGGTCGTTCCGAGTGTCAACTGAATGATGACATGCATACAAGACCGTAAGCTCACCCCCCACCCTACCCAGAAGGGGGTGGGTTAGGGCTGATTTCACCCTACAGTATTTTTAGTCGACCAATGATGAACATGTGTACCAAGTTTCATGAAAATCGCTCCAGCAGTTTGGACGTGATGCTGGAACATATGTACACACATTGACTTTATATACAGATAGGGGGCGCTATCACTCCCTTGAACCCTCTGATCAGACGCCAGACACCAGGTAAAAGTCCAAATATAATATTTATTCAGACAATACAGTGCACAAAGCACCCTCCACTCCACTATACTCATAAATCACTACAAAACAATAAACAATCCTCCACTCCCAGACGTGTTGCCACCCTTCCTCCTGACTCTGCTCGATCTGCTGGGGTTACCCATAGTCCTTTTATACTTCTTGACCCGGAAGGGTTTCTGTCCCTCAGTCCATGTGACTCTTAACACTTCCGGGTCAGGTGAAAATTCCTTTTCTTCATCCCGGAAGCACGTCATTTCTTCTGTCCATGTGACTGGGACGTACTTACGGGGTGTAGGGAAAATAGTCCTTACGCCTCCCTGCAGCGTCCTCTGGCGGCCCCCATGGTATCCAGCAGGGCTGTGAATAAACACTCCATTGTCCATAATTCCCTGACGGCATTCGGGGCACTTCCACGCTACAGGGAGGACTCCACCTGGCGGCCTGGGGGTATTGGCCGTGATGAATGGCCAGCCATATCCCACAATATATAATATATATATCTATATATACAGTACTGTGCAAAAGTTTTAGGCAGGTGTGAAAAAATGCTGTAAACAAAGAATGCTTTCAGAAATATAAATAATGATTGTTTATTGTTATCAATTTACAAAATGCAAAGCGAGCGAACAAAAGAAAAATCTAAATCAAATCAATATTTGGTGTTACTACCTTTTGCCTTCAAACCAGCATCAATTCTTATAGGTCCACTTGCACAAAGTAAGGGATTTTGTAGGATTCTAGTCAGGTGTTTGATCAACCAATTCTACCAAACAGGTGCTAATGATCATCAATGTCACACGTAGGTTGAAACACAGTAATGAACTGAAACAGAAACAGCTGTGTAGGAGGCTTAAAACTGGGTGAGGAACAGCCAAACTCTGTTACCAAGGTGAGGTTGTGGAAGACAGTTTCATGTCATGGCAAGATTGAGCATAGCAACAAGACACAAGGTAGTTCTACTGCATCAGCAAGGTCTCTCCCAGACAGAGATTTCAAAGCAGACTGGGGTTTCAAGATGTGCTGTTCAAGCTCTTTTGAAGAAGCACAAAGAAACGAGCAACGTTAAGGATCGTAGACGCAGTGGTCGGCCAAGGAAACTTAGTGCAGCAGATGAAAGACTCATCAAGCTTATTACCCTTTGAAATCTGAAGATGTCCAGCAGTGTCATCAGCTCAGAACTGGCAGAAACCAGTGGGACCCAGGTACACCTATCTACTGTCCGGAGAAGTCTGGCCGAAAGTGGTCTTCATGGAAGAGTTGCAGCCAAAAAGCCATACCTCCGACATGGAAACAAGGCTAAGTGACTCAAGTATGCACGAAAACATATGAACTGGGGTGCAGAAAAATGGCAGCAGGTGCTCTGGACTGATGAGTCAAAATTTGAAATATTTGGCTGTAGCAGAAGGCAGTTTGTTCGTAGAAGGACTGGAGAGCGGTACAGTAATGAGTGTCTGCAGGCAACAGTGAAGCATGGTGGAGGTTCCTTGAACGTTTGGGGCTGCATTTCTGCAAATGGAGTTGGAGATTTGGTCAGGATTAATGGTGTTCTCAATGCTGAGAAATACAGGCAGATACTTATCCATCATGCAATACCATCAGGGAGGCATATGATTGTCCCCAAATTTATTCTGCAGCAGGACAACGACCCCAAACATACAGCCAAAGTCATTAAGAACTATCTTTAGCGTAAAGAAGAACAAGAAGGCCTGGAAGTGATGGTATGGCCCCCACAGAGCCCTGATCTCAACATCATCGAGTGGGTCTGGGATTACATGAAGAGATAGAAGGATGTGAGGAAGCCTACATCCAAAGAAGATCTGTGGTTAATTCTCCAAGATGTTTGGAACAACCTACCAGCCGAGTTCCTTCAAAAACTGTGTCCAAGTGTACCTAGAAGAATTGATGCTGTTTTGAAGGCAAAGGGTGGTCACACCAAATATAATGATTTGATTTAGGTTTCTCTTTTGTTCATTCACTGCATTTTGTTGATTGATGAAAATAAATGATTAACACTTCCATTTTTGAAAGCATTCTTTGTTTACAGCATTTTTTCACACCTGCCTAAAACTTTTGCACAGTACAGCATATATATTCATAATAGTCATTTTAATATATAGCTCAGTTTGTCAGTCACACACTAAGCAGTCATTACTGAATTCTTCAGTTCTGAAGGTCAAACTGTTGGTGATTTGCTATTTAAAGACCTCTGTGGCGTCGTTTTACTGAGCACCACGCTATTTGCGGAGCATTTTTTCTATAGAAAGAAGTGCAGTGTGCCAAGTGTGACCACAGTAAATATTACTCACTCTTTTTATATACTTCCTTTCATAACGTATGCTCATATGTTGGTTTTCACAGCAACCAGCAAATTAGAAACCTGACAAATGTTTGCAGCATATTGTACATTAGTTGAAATAACTCGATGGAGTGAAATCTTTTACAGTGCTTAGTGTCTCTCTCATTCATCACCAGGGCTAGGAATCATTTTTGAAATTGGGTGTATGAAATTTTAAAAGGGATTAGTACAGTGGATCCCAGCTGTTATTTTAAAATGAGTTCTACAACAAGAACGTAGGGACATGATTGAAAACGAGTTTAGGGCAGATTTCATGCAAATGTTGGAAAGTTTTGTTCATGCAAAGGAAATTTGGATAGGAATATAAGTAACAAGCTGGTTAAGTGTGCAGATGATACCAAGATAGGTGGATTGGTAGATAATTTGGAATCTGTTGAATCATAGACAACAGACAGGCTTGGGCAGATTTGTGGCAGATGAAATTTAATGTCAGTAAATGTAAAATATTACATGTAGGAAGTCAAAATGTGAGGTTTGAATACACAATGGGGGTCTGAAAATCGAAAGTACACCTTATGACAGCTGTGCGCAACCTGCGGCCGTACGGCCGCATGTGGCCGTGGGCAAGGACTTTGGCGGCCGTGGACGTGTATATTAAAGTGTACGTAATGGCGGCCGTGCAGGTGTAGGGTCTCTGGACTCCAGCGAGTAAGGGGTCTCAACGCCGCGGAATCTTTGTCGGCCGGGTCGGTATGGTGACGCCGAAAGCCGATTTGGACTCTGGGGTCTCTAGACTCCTGCAAGTGTAGAATCTCAAACACCGCAGAACCTTCCTTAGCCGGGTCGGTATGTTTGCAAGTCTGTCTGCAAACATGCAAGAGCAAGGAAGCCATTAATGGCGATGTTTTCCAAACTTCCTGAAACAATTGCTGTAAAGGTTTTTTGTCCTATATGACGTTTCGTAGACATTTTTTTACATATGTAGACCAGTAAATTGAATATTGTCAGATATATCATACTCTGTTTTAATGTGTAATCTGTAAATTTTTACATAAATCATAAAACATTATTAAGTTTACTTGGACTTACTGGCGGCCGTTATTAAAGTAAAAAGTCTGTAGTGCGGCCGTTATTAAAGTAAAAAGTCTGTAGTGCGGCTGTTATTAAAGTAAAAAGTCTGTAGTGCGGCCGTCAATAGCGGAAAGGTTGCGCATGCCTGCCTTATGAGAAGGATTCAGGAGTGAGTCGTAGTGGTCTTGACACTATCAACAGTGTTCAGAAGCCATTAAGAAGGCTAACAGAATGTCAGGTTATATAGCGCCTTGATGTGTGGAGTACAAGTCACAGGAGGTTCTGCTCAAGCTTTATAATACACTGGTGAGGTCTCCTCTGGAGTACTGGGTGCAGTTTGGGTCTCCATGCTACAAAAACGACATAGCAGCACTAGAAAAGGTCCTGCTGAGGCTTTATAACAGGGGCTCTCAAACTCGGTCCGGGGGGCCCACTGTAGCTGCAGGTTTTTGTTCCAACAAGATTCACAACACCTGATAACACTGATCTCATTTAATTAGCTGGTATTTTCTTTTCTCTTATTCTACATTCAGAAAAGCACAGCAGAATGATTTTTTACATTTTTAAGACATTTAGAAATATTTTTGCTATTGCTACAGATTTAAATGCTCAACCCTCTTTTGTTGATTTCATTATTTTTTGCCCTTTCTCTGTGCAGTTTTCCCCCTTCGTTGTATCTTATTAATGACAATTAGAAACGAGCAGAGCAGACATCCAGGCAAACAACACTGAATATGAAAGCCTGCAACTACTTTAGTGTCAGACCCAGTAATTAGTGAATAATGGATTAATTAACTCTTTCAGGGCGGATGTCGACTTTTGTCAGCTGGAGGGGTTGAGAGCAGTAAGCAGTTGCAAACTGTGACAAAACTCACCGTTACATTTTAGTTCGACTCTCTTTGCTAGAAGGAAAGTTAGCTTTGTTGGTTTGACCGAGATTTCCCTGCCCTTGCGGGTGTAGTGAAGAGCAAACAACTATAAAAATGGCATTGATGTCTGGCAAGAGATAGAAGCGAATGCACAAAGCATACTACTCCGTGGACAAAGTTTTGCATATTATTGCTGAATTGGACTCGGACTCATTGGACTCCGATTTTGGTGCAAGTGATCTGGAGATTGAGATCTAAAACGAAAGTGAGGTACCGGCACCCGCTGATCTATCTCCAGCTATTCGTGGTGCCGAACACGTTTGTATGGATGAAGATCGGCACTCATAGTGACACGAGGTACAAACCAGAGGGCGTTGTGCTGTGACCGTGACTGCTGCTGCCGTCCCTGGCCCTTGTCATGCGAAGACAGCCTGACAGCCAGTGTGACATGCGTTCCTGTCAGCCTTCATGCCACCTGTCAGCGTCTTGAGCCACAAGAGACTGTGAACTGATGGCCGCAGTACCCAGCAACTGATATTTTAGGTTGATTTATGTGGGAGACCCTTGCTTTGGGTGGTGCATTTTTTGGAAAAAAATATTCAGCCCTCAAAGAGTTAAACAATTAGAACACATGTTAAAGTAGAATGAAAATAATAATAATACTTATAAGGCACTTTACATTTGTAGTAAACCTCAAAGTGCGACACAAAAGAAATTTAACAAAGACAAAACAAGAGTAAAACAACAATAATTAGTGGCATTCCTGTTAATATGCTTTCCTAAATAGAAAAGTATTTAGCTGTGTTCTCAGGCTCTCTGGTAGGGCATTCCAGAGCCGTGGAGCAGCGGCCGCAAAGGCTCGGTCACCCATTGTACGAAGTTTGGTCACAGGGGGACGAAGGGGGTAGGTATTTGCAAAATGGAGGTTTCTTGTAGTGGATTGTAATATAAGGAGTTCCTTTAAAGTATTGTGGAGCATTTCCATGAATACACTGATGAGTGAGCAAACAGACTTTGTACTCAATATGGAGATGAATAGGGAGCCAATGAAGTGACCGAAGGATTGGTGAAATGTGTTCGTATTTCCGCACCCTCATCTGAATCCTTGCAGCGCTATTTTGAATGTGTTGGAGCTTTTGAAGGCTCTTGTTGGGTATCCCGATGAGGAGTGCATTACAATAGTCCAGTCTGGATGAGACAAAGGCATGAACCAGCTTTTCAGCATCACAGCCAAACTCTGTCCCTACCTCTCCCTCTATGTTTCGGAGATGAAGGAATGCAGTTTTACAAAGGTGACAGATATGTGTATCAAATGACAGATAGGAGTCTAATTTGACACCCAAATTACGGTCAGAAAAGGAAATACAATTTACAGAGGAACGAAGTGGATGGGGAGTTTCAAATAAAAGAGCTTCAGTTTTTGTGTTTAGCTTAAGAAAGTTCTTGGAAATCCAGGCCTCAATGTCATCCAAGCAGGAGGGAAGGGTTGATGGAGGTGTAAGAGAAGTCGAATCCAGTCTCGCATAGAGCTGCGTATTATTGGCATAGCAATGGAATGAAACTCCATGCTTGCCGTTGATGTGACCTAGGGGTAGCATATAGATATTAAAGAGGGTCGGCCCAAGGACTGATCCCTGTGGGACCCCACAGGTGACAGTGTGGGTATGAGATTTAGCATCCCCCAAGGCCACATACCCATCCCTGTCTGTGAGATAAGACTCAAACCACTCCAAAGCAGTGTCAGAAAGTCCAATTATATAGTGTTGGTAATATTGTGAGCAAGATAGAGGGTCAGGTTCGAAGCATCTTGGCAGATGCTGATGGAGGCTGTCATGGCAAGATCTGGGGGCTTACATGGCTGTCTCCGCCAGCTGCAACACCTGAGCAGGGTGAGCTGGTGAGACAGAGAGAGGAAGATATGCTGGGTTGAGAGAGAGAAAAAGAAGCGGAAGAGTACCTGTTTTTATGGATTTATTTATTGATTGATTTTATTTATTTAATGCACTCCTTGGGGTTTTGAACCCCTGTTTGGATTGTGGTAATTAAAGCACTCAAGAATTTTTGCACCACCTATGCTTGTTCATGTGTCCCTCATTTGCTGTGGCTAAGCTCAATTCAGTACTATCAATGCTGCTGGGTGTAAGTGATGCCAAGGACTGTGGAGCCGACCCAGACTGTCACAGACTGCCATCCATGGGGCTTTTTACTTAATACCAATATGAGCCATGTGAGGCCCCATTTTGCGCTGCTAAGTTTTTGGTTTATGGGATCATTCCTTTATTCTGTGTTACAATTTTTGGGACGGTAGGTGATGACTTGTACTCTACTAAAGGGTCAAGTAGCAGCATTTTTCCCTATATTTTGAAGGTGTGTGTGTGTGTGTGTGTGTGTGTGTGTGTGTGTGTGTGTGTGTGTGTGTGTGTGTGTGTGTGTGTGTGTGTGTGTGTGTGTGTGTGTGTATGTATTTAACTTTGGCCAGAATTTTACAGTGGAGGGTTAGGAGACCATACAGGTTGTGGCTGAAACTGGATGGTGGTCGGCAGCTGCCGTGACCTGGAACAGGAGACTTCTTCTGTTCTGTGATGTTCACTTTTTTATTGTTTCATAAAAAGACACAGCCTGAGAATGTCATGTGCTCCTCTGACATCAGATACGTTCTTTAAAGGGCCTCTCCCCTCAATGCATCAGCAGCAAGCTGCTCTTGTGTTGCTTGTCACGCATGGAGACTCTGGGCGCAGCAGCACATGCCCAACAATAGGAGGTGTGACTTTGGTTACCGTGTTGTCGTGTCTCTATGTCAGAGTAGCTCAAGGTGAGTAAATTTCATGACATGTCAGGAAGATAAAAGCTGACCTGCCTTACCTTAACAATTCCGTCTACCTGTTTCTGTAAGACTCCTTCGCCATTTGATGCCAACAGTACTCCTTTTAAGTGGTTAAACAAGATGAAAAGAACACTCCAACCAAAATGATAAGATTTTTATCTGTCACTTACCTCATGTTAAGAGGACAGAGATAATACAATTCCTGTTGCAGTAGGCTTCAGTGGCAAGTGAGTTTTAACAACTCAAAACATCCATGAAAATTTTGGAACACTTCTGTTGCATAATCCAGATTTAAATTATCCAGGGGTGAGTGGTGCTCCTGATATCTATGCAAAAGGACAAAGGTCCTAGTCTTTAGAATCCTGGTGCTTCCTGTCTTGCCTATATGGTTGTGAGACATGGACGTTATCCAGTGACCTGAGACGAAGACTGGACTCCTTTTGGTACTGTGTCTCTTTGGAGGATCCTTGGGTACCGCTGGTTTGACTTTGTGTTGAACGAGTGGTTGCTCACGGAGTCCCCAATGAGTCACATTACCTGCATTGTGAGGGAGCGTCAGTTACGTCACTACGGCCATGTGGTGCGATTCCCCGAGGGTGATCCGGCTCACAGGATCCTCATTGTTGATGACCCAAGTGGCTGGTCCAGGCCAAGGGGACGCTCACATAACCCGGCTGTGGCAGATAGTGGGTCATTTCCAGTGGGTGGGATTGGACTGGGCAAGGTGTTTTCCTGGGGGGTTGCCAACTAGGATCCCAAGCTGTTTCGTTATGTGGTGGGTGCGGCAATGTGCTGTACCAGTGCATGCTCCCCGACCTGACCTGACCTGACCTGGCATATGCTCACCAGATCGCAAATGTGCATTTTTTTGCTAAAATGTTATTAAATAGACAGTTTCCAGAAAATCCACTTGTACATTACAGTGCTGAAATACAATACAATAGTAATAATGCAAAGTTCAAAAATAATTACTGAATACAGAACTATCACATATACTGATAGTAGTGAGAAGTCAAGCAAAATGACAACTTTTATTGGCTAACTAAAAGGATTACAATATGCAAGCTTTCATGGCAACTTAAGCCCTTTCTTCAGATTACATCTTGCAGTCAAAAACAAGTGTCTGAAAGTGCATCAAAGTAAATCCATAAATAAATAATCTTATAAGACAGTGAAAGTCCAAAGTTAAAATCATACATTCATCAGGGTACTGCTCCATCTGACGAGCCCAACTCAATTCCCACTTCATCTCCTCGACTCTCCCACTGCTTGTTCAGCTGGCAGAGACACAAGCAGCCACAGTCCTCACCCTCCTGATCCCTGTCCTGGCTGTCTCGAGCAACATCTGCCAGACTGCTTGTGGTTGGTTGTCCTCCCATCTTTCTTCTCACTCCCCTAGCATGCCTCAGATCCCTGGGGAGGACTCCATGTTTAAAAACCACTCCTCTACAAATATTCAGTGGGGTGAGCCGCCCCTAGAGCACCGATCCTTCTGTCCTAGGTTGGACCAACGACTGCTCTGCCTTTCTGGCTCGTCCTCGCAATCCACCCGATGCTGGTTTGAAAACTTTCATTTTGCTGATGTTATGTTGCAGACAATTCTCTTTGCACCAAGAAACAAAAGTCCTCCACCTGACTCCTTTCCTCTGTCCCATCCCCCTTATCAATACATTAGAGCAGAATCATCTGAGAACTTCTGTGACCTGCCCTGGCTTTGTGTATATATAGTCAGAGGTGTTCAGAGTGAACAGTAAAGCGTCAGACAGGCCTGTTCCTTGTGGTGCTCCAGTGTTGGTCACATAGTCTTTGAGTCTCACAAAGTGCAGTCTGCTCGACAGTCCATTATCTAGGACACCATGGGCTCATCCACCTGCCAGTATCTGAGCTTACCCCTTAACAGGAACGGTTGGATGGTATTGAAGTCACTCATGTCAGGTCAAGTTGGGGAGCATGCACTGATAGTATGTTGCTGCACCCACCTTGGGATCCTGGTTGGCAACCCCCCAGGCAAACACGCGGTCCAGTCCCACCCTCCGGAAATAACCCTTTATATGCCGCAGCCAGGTGTTACATGGGCTTTCCCTTGGCCTGGTCCAACCACTCGGGTCCTCAACAATGAGGTTCCTATGAGCCTGATCACCCTCGGGGAATCGCGCCACATGGCCGTAGTGCTGTAACTGACGCTCCCACAGAATGCAGGGAATGTGCTTCTTTCGGGACTCTGTCAGCAATCGTTCATTTGACAACAAAATCACACCAGCATTTCCCAAGGATTCTCCAAAGGGGCACCATACCGAAGGACTCCAGTCTTCACCTCAGGTCACTGGATAGCATCCATATCTCCACAGTACCAAAGGAGCCCAGTCTTCGTCTCAGGTGACTGGATAGTATCCATGTCTCACAACCGTATCCATCTATGAAAAGGAAGCGACTGGGGACATAAAAATCATAATCCTCACGGTGCTGACAGCTTTGTCCAGTTTTGAGGAGCAGACCGATAATTGCATCTTGCACTTCAATCTGTTCCTGATAGGCAAACTGCAGTAGGGCTAAGGGGTCTTTTCACAAGAGGGCTTACATAGTCCAAGACCAGCCTCTTGAAGGTCTTGATGATGTAGGATTTAAGAGCAACTGGTCTGTAGTCATTAGGTAAAGAGGGGCCTGCCTTCTTTGGAACTAGAACAATACAAGATGTGTGAAGTGTTGGTGACGGATGAAAGGCTAGCAGAAGATACCACAAAGTTGGTTCTGGACAAGGACTAACTTCATCTGATCCTGCAGCCTTTCGTGTGTAGTGTCCTCAGACTTAGTGATTCATGGTGAGTAAGCATCACGAAGGTAATCCGAAAAGTTCTCTCCCTCTCTCTGTCTCTCCCTCACCATGTATAATAGTAGGGTGGAGGTCAATTTCAGGGGGGGTCAGAACTAGCAGGCTTTATCTCGGTCCCTTTATAGTGGTTGCCATGATAAGAACTTTGAAGAGTTTGCCAAAGTGAATGGGCAGTCATTGTTGCATTTTTAGTTGGTTACCAAGGAACCTTTTGTCCATAGCGAAGGGTATGTGGGCAGCTTTATAGGCAGTGGTAGTAGAGGAAAGATCATGGGAAGCAAAGCCAGGCCCAAAGTAACAACCAAATTACCCCTCCCCCCCACTCGCCCACTACTTTCATTTTCCAACAGACATTCTTTATGGTTGCTACAACAACATTTATTTCCATAGCTTATTTTCATACAAGGCATGTACAGTACAGCCAAGAGCACTTTACAAGAGGTTAAGAAATAACTGCAAGAAAAAGTAAATGAAAAATGAAGTAAAAGAATAAATCAGTACACACTTAAATAACACAGAAATAAAAGTAAGAGGTAGGTTAGGTTAGGTTAGGTTTCTTTATTTAGTCATGTTTACACAGGAAAACATGAAATTTGTCTTCTCAGTTGCATCTAATAACAAGTAACAGACAGAATGAAATAAAATATAGAAATAGAAATAAGAAAGGTTAAGGTAAGGCAGTTAGATAAAACATTATCTATACCAAAAAAAAAAAAAAAAAGGTAACAGGATATATATCAAAACCTTAAACATTATCTCCGATATTTCTTATTGAAAAGTCGTATGGCACTAGGAAGAAAGGAGTTTCTGGAGCGATTTGTGTGGGTTTTCAAAGCAACTATCCTTCCTGATTTACTGAAGTTTAGTTCTACATGTTCTCCCCGTGTCTGCGTGGGTTTCCTCCGGGCGCTCCGGTTTCCTCTCACAGTCCAAAGACATGCAGGTTAGGTGGATTGGCGATTCTAAATTGGCCCTAGTGTGTGCTTGGTGTGTTTGTGTGTGTCCTGCGGTGGGTTGGCACCCTGCCCAGGATTGTTTCCTGCCTTGTGCCCTGTGTTGGCTGGGATTGGCTCCAGCAGACCCCCGTGACCCTGTGTTCGGATTCAGCGGGTTGGAAAATGGATGGATGGATGGATAGTTCTACATGTAATGGATGTCTGTCATCAGTTGAGATGATTTCCAGTTTCTTTAGCATTGCCCTCTGACACACACTTGTCAAATCATCTACATCAGCCCCAATAACTTTAGCTGCATACTTCGTAATCTGCTGGAGCTTTTTTGAGTTTTGGTTTGTCAGACTATTAAACCAGGCAATGAAACTGAAAGTGATCATGGACTGGATCATACTACGATAGAAGGACAACATGAGGTCCTTGTCTACTTTAAATAGTTTGAGTTTATGGAGGAGAAATAAGCGCTGGTTGCACTTAGAAAATAATTTTTTTGTATTTGTATTCCAGTTAAGATTGTTATCTAGGTAAGTTCCTAAGTATTTATATTCATTCACTATTTCTACCTCCTCTCCCAGAACTACAATAGGTGAACATACAGATTTCTGTCTCTTAAAATCAAATATCATTTCTTTGGTCTTTGTTACATTCAGACTGAGAGAGTTTTTATTGCACCAGATTACCAGGTAAAGTGGAGTCCTAAATTTTTGATTAATTTTTAAGTTTCTTGTGGTTATAATGATAAGTACAATATCATGCTATTAGTTATATGGCCAATGAGGACAGAAAAAATAAAAAATCCGCAGGGATTCTAAGGTCAATAGAGCCCCCCACCAACCCCCACTGGGTATTTTGCCTATAATGCTCATGCTTAAGTAGTTCCTTATTCTTTTTATGCTTTGTCCTATAATGTTCAATGCAGTGGGTCTTGTTGACCAGTGTCACAGACAGCTGCACAGCACTCTGATCAGATGGTGGTGACGTCTGAAAACTGGAAGAGAAAAATGTGAAAAGTGCAGGTCAATAATGATTGCAAATCCAAGAAATGTATGGTATATTTTCATGCATATATAATCAATACATCTATGCAGCTATGAAAAGCCAAATTAAAAAGGTTTTTTTGGGGAGTTTTTCAAAATGTTTCATGGTATTAGCCTGGTATATCTCTGTGAGAGCTGCAGTGGGTTGGCACCCTGCCCGGGATTGGTTCCTGCCTTGTGCCCTGTGTTGACTGGGATTGGCTCCAGCAGACCCCTGTGACCCTGTGTTCGGATTCAGCGGGTTGGTAAATGGATGGATGGATCTCTGTGAGAGTTAGTCTCTTCCAGTAGAGATGAGGGGACACGGGACTTAGAAATATTTTGGCCTTGCCTTGCATGATGATTTCAGTGAAGAGTGTAATGACACGAGTCCCAGAGCACTTTAAGCCCCAAGCAGTACCAAAAATGTCCACTTGAGGGCGAAACTCCAATTACAGTAAAAGAAGAAATAAAACCGTAGTAACACTGAGGGCCACATAAAAACTTTATAAAAGATTTATTCTTAACCAAAAAGTTCAGAAATAACATGAACACAAAAAGGCAAAAAGAATTCCTTAAAGCAATGAGCAGAACTTGAAATTCATTTTTGAAATTCGGGGGAAATTTAACATCATACCAAATACCAATATCAAATTAATATCATTTTGGACAAAATTTTTAAATGCTTATCAGACAGCCTTGGTGTCATAATCCCTCCTAATCCATGAACAGCTGTGTTTGGTGGGCTCCTAGGTGGGCTTAAGGTGAAGAAGGACAATCAAACTGTAATGGCCTTTACTACACTATTAGCACTTAGGCTTATTTTGCTCAAATGGAAGAATCCTCCATCCATCCATTATCCAACCCGCTATATCCTAACTACAGTGTCATTGGGGGTCTGCTGGAGCCAATCCCAGTCAACACAGGACGCAAGGCAGGAACAAATCCCCAGGCAGGGCACCCGCACACACACACACACACCCACACACACCAGGGACAATTTAGAATCACCAATGCACCTAACCTGCATGTCTTTGGACTGTGGGAGGAAACCGGAGCACCCGAAGGAAACCCACGCAGACACGGGGAGAACATGCAAACTCCACGCAGGGAGGACCCGGGAAGCGAACCCAGATCTCCTAACTGCCAAGCAGCAGTGCTACCATTGTGCCACCGTTCTGCCCGGAAGAATTCTAACTCACCTATTTTAAGTCAGTGGGTAACTGATGTTACATGCTACTTGAAATTGGAAAAAATCAAATTCTCACTTAGAGGATCTGTACAAAACTTTTTTTAAAACCTGGTAGGATCTAATGAATAACATTTTAGAATAAGCATTTATATTGGGGAGAAAGACTCCTTTTACTACTCTCAAAAGTTTTAATCTGGCTGTTGGTCTTCCTCTCTTTCTCATGGGTGGAGGTTGAATTGAATTTAGTTTTGTTAAGTTTGACTTTATTGTATGGAAGGTTGCATGATTTAAATAAATTCAATTAAAGGAAAAAAAATGAATTTGGGGAAAATCCCAGACTCTTAAATTTAACACAAAGGAGGATTTCAGGATCTGGAGGGGGAAAGAAAGTCTGTTGTCGGGAGGGGTTCAAAATCGACCAGTTTTAGAAAGCACTTTTGATTTTAATATTTCAGGTATTTTTGTTTAATGTCACAATTTCAGTTTTTCTTATGTTTACAGTAATTTGTAAAACAGTAGATTAAGGTATCAGTCAGTCATTCAAATCACTTGAATGTACAGATTTCCATTCTTGTTTTGGCCAAAAATCCAGACGTGCAGTGATAATATTACATCAGTAAAATGATTCAAAAATTGTAGAGAATGTAAAAAAGGCAGAGAAAAAGAAGTTTTAATTTTCTAGTCTGCACCCTGCTGCTTTTTAAGTTAGAGTATAATTTCCTGCAGCTTTAAGAGGGTTGAGCATTCAACATAAGGCTACAAGTGTGAATGCTGTTAATTCAAGACATTTGATTTAGTTAAAAGTATAATTAACTACTTCTTAGCTCAGGTGGCACATTAGATCAGACTGACTGGCACTGCCACTTCACTTATTCAGCAGCACACTCCGTTCAGATTCAGCACCTGATCTCTGTGGAGTTTTGCATGTTCTCCTTGTGGCTCTCTGCTTGTTGACAATAACTATTGCAAGTTTATCAGTGAATCTGTTTACTTTAATATTACTGTGAACTGTTGCCAAAATCAAATGGCATTTCTGGAAGACCCGTAAGACGATATAGAACTGAATTGTGACATCATAAAGAAAGCTGTCCTACGAGGTCCTTATTTTTCTGCTGGATTGTCCTTCTTGTCAGAGTTAGAACGGTGGCAGCCTTCTGAAGATGATTTTCAGCACTCTCAAGTTCTCCTCGACTCGGTACGTAAATCCTTCGACTCCTCAATTTATGATTCCACCATCTCCAGCTCCTCCTTTTGTAATTGAATCCAATTTACAGTACCGGTCAGAAGTTTTTGGGCACTCAGAAATGTTCATGTTTTTGGTAGAAATGAAGCCTTTTTATCAAGATGCCATTCAATGGATTTAAAAATATAACCAGGTGGTTTCTAACATCTATTACTGCTTGAAATTACTTTTTTTAATATATAATTTTCACATGGATTCAAAGTCCCATGTTCAGTTGCTATTCCTTCAGTGTTCTAATGGTCAACACCCTGTGGTAAAGTGAGGTCCGCGGCTGTTTGCCGTTTTAACTCTTTTGAGGCTGGTGTCGATGTGTAATGATGTACAGTAGTATATTCACACAGCTGCCAGTCGCTACACAAAAGCATTGAGCACAACGATCAGCTAGGGTGCGATCAGCTGATGCTGGTACATCACTTTCATTTTTGATTTCCAGATCACTTGCATCAAAATCGGAGAGCGGTACGTCTGAGTCCGATTCAGCAATAATATGCAAAACGTTGTCTGCAGAGTATTTCGCTTTGTGCATTCACTACACTCTTATCAGATCCTCCTTTAGCTCCAGCAACCGGCGCTTGCATGAAGACAGCCAAAAAAAATTTTCAGCCCTCAAAGAGTTAGATAAGTAATCGCTGCATTCACGTCTTCGTGTGGAGTGACATGGCAGCGTGGCAAGCGGTTCCCATGTTCATTAACTTAGTGCCCAGGTGTAGGATCGTCCGCGACCCTAATTGACGCCGGGAGCTACTCATTACTACAGCTGTGCCATGTCCCCAGTTTAAATGGAAAGCGCGAGTGCAAGAAGGGAGGGATCGAGAAAGGAAAACAAGAAGAATAGATGGAGGTTAAAAGGAGAAAGAGAGAAGGCAGGAGGCGGAAGGAGCCGGAATGAGGGAGCTGAAGAGAGCAGGCAGCTTAGAAGTGAGCCCCGAAGTGAAGTGTGTTGGTGCGGTTGGAATGAGTTGGCTGCTATGAGTAACTGAGGGTTTAGAGGGCTCGCCGCGGAAGACTGGGAAGGCAGCGGGGGTTGAGGAGGCTTGGGAGAAGAGCCCCAGTGTGAGTGCCCTGGTTGTTGGGGACCCAAACTGAGGTCCTGAGAGGGAGCCTTTCCATAGCCATGGGACCTGGACCTGAGGAAGGACAGCTGCTTCTGCTGTTAGGGCAACTCCTCTGCTTTAAGGCCCACACGGGATAAGGAGAGGAGTCATCAGTTAAAAGATCAAGGCACCAGGTTTTTAAAGAGGATAGTTTCCTGTCAGTTGTTTTTAACCTCATTTTAATGGATGTGTTTTCTATTTTGATTTTAACCTCCACTTCACCTTTGTTTTTAGTTAGATTATTTATTTATTGAATTTTTTTTTTTTTTTTTTTTTTAGCATTGAAACGTTTTGATTTGTTTTAAATAAAAGCAGTGAGAACTTTGCACCTTCCCCTTGCTTCATGTGTTTTGTCCTCATCAGTCATGCTCATCTGGTTACATTATCATCGTTGTCGGGTTCAAGAGGCTCCCTAAAGAAAATGAAGAAGGAGCAAGGAGTCGACCCGCACCGCCACACACCCATAGCTTATTCTTAATTAGTCACTATGGGGCTCCGCCCCCTGCTGGCTTCGCTCGCCCACCCCCGGTTTGGTTTACCGGATATAAAATTTTAAAGAGACTATTTTCATGGGAATTGTTACATATGTGTTATTTTCACTTCTGCTTTAAAACTTTTGTAAAAACAATACTTGTCCTTTATTTCCAGCCGCGGGTGTGGTTAAATCTTTCTTGCAGGACATAGAATGCTGCTCGCGTTGTGAAGGGGTGGGTGGTTGAAGTCCCGCTAAGGAGATGCCATCAGATCAGCTCATGTCATTCTGCTGCTTCTGCTGGCGAGCTGTGTGTTCTGTTTGTCACGCTGCGCGTTGATCATTTAAAAGCCTGTACAGCAGCTGTACTTTTGCGACTTTGTGTCTCTGCTGCTCGCATTTTGAAGGAGGGGGGCTTAACACACGCTAAGGAGAAGCGTTTGGATCATCTGCTGGCTTGCTGCTGCTGCTGGCGGCGAGCTGTCTGTTCTGCTTGTTGCTTGTCAGTGTTTTAAGAGCTGGGAGCATATGAAGTATGTCTGCCAAAACCATTCCATCAACTGCTTGGTTAGATGTCCGTGAACTTGTTTTAAATGTTGTCTCACTGCCTTGTCTTGCGTGATGTTAAAGTGTCTCTCGCGGGACGTCAAATTGTTTTCTGAGAAGATCACGTCTCGTCTCCCTCCCAAGATTTTTTTTTATAATAGAGAGATGTGATTAATGCTAATTGGTTATTAGAGAAACCTTTCTAACTGCATTAGCACCATTGGAACCTGTTATCCTGTTCATTTGCGTTATAAGGTCCTGGCATTCCTAAAGTTCAGTTCTGAGTTCGAAATTGGCCAAAGGGTAACAGCTTTCTCAAGAAACATGTCAGTGTATTGGTTTTTTGCAGAGTGAAAGCTATTCCAGGTGACAGATTGCCAAGAAACTGAAGATTTCTTATATAGACCATATGAATGAAATGATTTCACTGATGCTTCTTTGCTTGTACATTGTAATGGAGAAGTATGGAGGGTTGGATTTTTTTTTTTTTTGAAATATAAGGAGAAAATCGTTCATTAATATTTTGAGTGAATGGACCATGTCTGGGTGGTTGTATTAGTTATGGACTTTGGCCTGGACAAAGTAATAATAATGTGGTAAAGAAACAATGTATTGAGTGTTTCGGGTTTTTAGATGATGGTAGCTTTGCATTGCACTTGTGGATATTGGGCTGTATTTTATACTGGTTGACCTGGTGAAAGCAAACAGGAGACTATTAGTCCCAGTGGCTAGTAATACTTTGAAGGATTGGCCACAAGGGATTGGCGCCTTTTTGTCAAGGGAGTGCTGTGGTGAGGTAGAGAAGCAAAGGGGTGCTGATGAGCCCTGGTGTGTTTATTATGGATAGATGGAAGGATTCATATGGAGGTGTTCTTTCTTCCCCACCTTCCTATGCTATGCATGAATAGCTAGGTGTATTGGGTGTACCCTTAGGAATTAGGGGGCACAGGTGGAGTGGGAGAAAATATGAAGAGTTCCCCCTGGGAAATAGCGCTATATTAATATTATGATGGAGTGTACAGAGGTCACTTGTCAGACCTTGAAATGAACATGTCATGAAGAGGTAAAGGGGAATTCCCGCTCTGCCACCGCACAGTTGGGATACGTGCAAGTGGTTATGGGGATTTATTTTGCCCCCAATTTTTTTTTTTGGCTCCTTGCTCTTTCATTCTGGGCCTGACAGTTGTGTTTCAGGAAATCTTATGTTCAGCACAGATTGAACTTTAACCACTGACGGAAGCTGGTTATCAACATCAGAGATAGGAGCCTGGGAAAGCCGCCTGTAACTCTGACAGAGAGTCATTCATGGCCCTGAGAGTGGGGAGGGCTGATTTCCCTCCCATTCTCCCAGCGGGCATGGAACTTTTTGAGAAACCCATTTTTGTTTAATTAAGTGGGGAGAGTGGAACTTCTGGGTTGGGGAGGGCTTGAATGGGTCTTACTTATGGAGACAAGTGTCACGCATTTGTTGGCATTCTGCAGTACAACTGGGCCACTGAGTACAGAATCATGGGGTGACTTGCCTCTGACCACATTGGAGAATAAAGGTTTTTGAAAATAAAAGCAGCAATGGGCAGACATCCAGGAAAAGTTATGTTGTTTTTTATTTATTTATTTATTTATTTTTGTAGGGAATATCTGAAATAGAGTAAAATGATTTGACCTCCAGACTGACAGAGATTAATAGGTGTTCTTTATATAGTAGTTAAAAAAACATCATTCAGTTGGCCTAACAGATGGAACTTCAGGGTTTGTTAGATGGTTTGGCACCCAGTTTTCCACTGCAACAAAGGCAAAAAGTTTGGATTACAGGCTTTGGATTTATCTGAATTGTGTCTAGGTACGCATGCTCAGGAGAGATAAACACAGGGAGTAGGGTTATTACAATACTGAAATTCCCAGCTTCTTTGGTTGATACCATTTTTTGATACCAGATGCCCTGTTCAGGGATTGTTCCTGCCTTGTGCCCAGTGCCTACTGGGATAGGCTCCATAGCTTTTGGATATGTTGGTTTGGAAGAAGGATGGATAGAAGGAGGGTGGGTGTGGGCAGCATACATAATTGAAGTTCAAACCTTTTTTTTTTTGTTTTTAATAAGATACACTACTTGCATTTATCTGAAAATCTCAAAAACTTTAGAACAAGTGCACTTCCTCAAGAAGAAATCTGGTTATCTTTAGATAGTTTAAGTGAAGTAGTGCAATCGTCTGTAAACATTACTGGAGCCTAAAGCAGTGATTTCCAAATTTTTTTCCATGGTGTCATCCCTTGAGATTTTCAAAATTCTGCTGGACACCACAACATAATAGGTAGAGAAACTGCCAGAGTAAATGTTTAGGAGCAAGGAACCACTTCTAGAATGTGGATGAGTGTGATTCTTTTGTTCGGTTTTTAAATGTCTTTGTGCAGAGTTTGTGGATGTTAAGAAAAGAATTAATATTGTTATTAATATTGCTATTTAACTACACTTGCATCATATTCTGCTTGCTCTACTGGTCGATTTGAAGATTTGGAGCACTTCAGTTTTTTCTCCAAATATAATCAGTTGAAATGATATTGAAGACCTAAAATAGTGAAAAGGTAAGCAGTAAATTTCCAGAGGTTTAAAGTTAAAGCTTAGATTAGCAAAAACAGAAAAGAGAAGATTTCAGAATATTACAAATGGACCTTCTTCAGGGAATAACGAATAGGTGACCACATACAGATGTTCTGCAGCAATTAAAGTAAATGAAGCCTTGCAAGTTGAAGAAAACAGTTTGCACCGGTGTCTCAACTTCTATTGATTACTTAAAAACGCGCAGTCTGTCTTAAAGCAGAGATGGACCAGACTGAGTTACTACACCCTGTCAAGTACTACTTGGACACTATTCCAGTGATAATGGCAAGAAAACGGCAATTAACAAATTAAATGAGACAGATCATTATTACCCTTAGATGTGTAGGCCATCTATTTAGATAAATTGTTTAAAAAAAAACAAACAAGAGTCCGCAAATACAGTGGTGTCCTACACAATTCAGAGGCAATTGGAATCTGGAAGAAACTGTGATAGGAAGATGTCTGCCTGTCTATTATATAGTGCCATTCATGTATGTCTGTCTTTCTGTTTCTTCGATTTATATAGTGCCATTCACATCTGTCTGTCTGTCTGTCGTATCTATTATAGTGCCATTCATATCTGTGTATCTATTATATAGTGTCATTCATGTCTGTCTGTTATATAGTGTCATCCATGTCTGTCTGTTATATAGTGTCATCCATGTCTGTCTCTGTCTATTATATAGTGTCATTCATGTCTGTCTGTCTCTGTCTGTTATATAGTGTCATTCATGTCTGTCTCTCTGTCCGTTATATAGTGTCATTCATGTCTCTCTGTCTGTCTCTGTTATATACTGTCATTCATGTCTCCCTGTCTGTCTCTGTCTATTATATACTGTCATTCATGTCTCTCTGTCTATTATATAGTGTCATTCATGTCTCTCTGTCTATTATATAGTGTCATTCATGTCTCTGTCTGTCTGTCTATTATATAGTGTCATTCATGTGTCTGTCTGTCCTCTGTCTATTATATAGTGTTATTCATGTGTCTGTCTCTTATATAGTGTCATTCATGTCTCTCTGTCTGTCTGTCTATTATATACTGTCATTCATGTGTCTGTCTGTCCTCTGTCTATTATATAGTGTTATTCATGTGTCTGTCTCTGTCTGTCTATTATATAGTGTCATTTATGTCTATTTGTCTGTCTGTCTATTATATAGTGTCATTCATGTCTGTTTGTCTGTCTATTATATAGTGTCATTCATGTCTCTCTGTCTGTCTGTCTATTATATACTGTCATTCATGTCTCTCTGTCTGTCTGTCTATTATATAGTGTCATTCATGTCTCTCTGTCTGTCCATTATATACTGTCATTCATGTGTCTCTCTCTGTCTGTCTGTCTGTCTATTATATAGTGTCATTCGTGTCTGTCTGTCTGTCTGTCTGTCTGTCTGTCTATTATATAGTGTCATTCGTGTCTGTCTGTCTGTCTGTCTATCTATGCATGTTCAAACTTGGCCCCAAGGGCCCGCTGTGGCTTCAGGGTTTTGTTTACACCAGGTTCATAAACACTGACAATAATTGATAGCACTGATCTCGTTTAATTAGCTGGTATTTTTTTCCCTCCTTTCTTACTGTACATTCAGAAAAGCACAGCAGCATGATTTTTAAAAAAATTTTGTTGATTTCATTATACAGTATTTTGCCCTTCCTCTGTGCACTTTGCTCCCTTCATTGTATCTTAATAATGACAATTAAAAGCGAGCAGAGCAGACACCCAGGCAAACAACACTGAATAATCAAAGGCTGCAACTACTTTAGCATCACACTTACTAATTACTAAATAATGGATTAATGAAACCATTAGAACACATGGAAAAGTGGATTGAAAACAAAGATGAAAATATTGTTAAAAAAATATACATTATTCCCATATAACTGCTTAGTACATTTTAATATAATTTTTTTTTTTTTTTAAAACAAACTTAGTTTTCTTATTTCTGTATTGTTCCTAAAACACATAATCTGGAAAAATCTGTTAATTAGCCCAGGAGTCCAATTAAAAGCAGAAGCTGGTTGGAACAAAAACCTGCAGCCCTAGTGGGTCCTCAGGACTGAGATTGAGAACCCCTGATAGATAGACAGACAAGTAGGAAAGACACTATATCATGTAGTGTTTTTTCTATCGATCTGTGTGTCTGTCTAACGGTTAAACCAATGAACGTTCTCCAGGATAGGATGCTACAGAAATAGGACTGATGACATTCTGACTGTCCCGACTCACCCAGGCCATTCCTATGTGCATTTATACAAAAGGCAAATAAAGAATCTTAAGAAAGCAATCCTGACATTTTCAAATATGAGGGAAGTGTTTCTTTAAGACCCAACAGCTCTTATTAGTGGGTAATTGGAGGTCTGTTGGCTGAATTTCCGGATGAGCAGGTTACAATGGTGTGTTTCCCCTTGGGGGAAGGAGTCGGGTTGTGGTTGTCCCCTTGGCAATTTTTTTACAGGTCAAAGTAGATTTGTGTTTTTCCCTGATCATAACATTCAAGGCCATAGAAACACTTTGGTTTGAGGCTGAAGGAATTTGCAGGGTAGTGATTTTGTCCATAAGCAAGTTCCAAATGAAATTATTTTTTCTCACTTCAGTTCCATTTAACAGTACCTGGCAGGATAGGGGGGTTCTATTTGGAATTTTTCCTATGGTTAATTGCAGCATGACCATCTGAAATCCCACATAGTATCATTGCTGGATCCCTTGGTGGTTGTGACCCTCTGATGTTAATCATTGTCATCTGTAAAGTACATCCCACACTTCTTTTCCACAAAACAGGATAATCTCTTTTCAGTCTTCCATTCCTCAAATTTGCCCAAGAAATTGTCCAACCCAACCCCTTCACTGTCATACTTTTCCCTCATTCCCCCTTCATCCTTTTAAATTTGTACTTTGCACCCCACCTCCCCTCAACTTCATATTTGCACCAGCTGGCTAGTCTGTTAATCCCTGTACCAATCTGCCCCATCTTTGTTCAGATGACAAGGTTTTTGAGGTGTCCTCAATGATCCGTTTCTTTCATAGGGGCCCATGGCAGCTGCTGTAGCCGTACCCTCCGATGAAAAGAAAGAGCAGGAAGAAGGGGAAGAGGAAGAAGAGGATGAAGAAAATGGAGAAAAATTTGACTTTGATGACAGTGGAAGCGAGCAGGAGGAACTGAGCCTTCAGGAGAATGGGCATGAAGGGAAGGGCCATGATGAGGTTGCTGCTGAGCTGGCCCCAGCAGAAACTCCGATGGAGTCTCCCACAGTGTCCTCTGCTGGTCAGGGGGATGATGCAGGTAAATACTGTAACACATGAATTATGGCTGTCATTTGACTCTTACATGCCCTTTTCTGACTTAGTGAGCATTTTCTTGAATTCAATTCTTCTAAACCAAGTTGCAGCATGATCATGTAAAAATAAAAGTTATTTCTTTTTAGGATTTGACTAGTTCAATTTCAATGCTCTGAAAATCTGACTGGACATAAAATAAAACAACGAATAAGAAACATTTCTAGTGGAGTCCAAATCAGAAATTATAAAAAGATCTTTTCTCCCAGTTCACAAACCCCTGTGAATAAGTAAGAGGAAAGGGGGAAAAAAAGGTCACTGGTCCATAGTCATGCCAACTGAGTGGCAGCTGACCACTTGTGGATAGTGGGTGGCATTGGATGACCCGTTTAATCTAGAGAGGCGAGAGTTCTGAAAGAATAAATCTGTAAAAGGAAGATTTCCAAAAGCTAGAAAGATGTAACATTGTTGCCACATTCTGTGCCATGATTAGTGAGAAGAAATACCTTTACTAGAAACCTTCTGTTTTCCTCACCTGAAAAATCACAGAACATATTTGTCATAGCCTAGCAGAGTAACAACAAAATACAGTGTAGGGCCATTAAGCCATGGTGATTGGGGTCCAAACTGCTTAACCGCGGCTTAGGTGGTCCGCGGCTTAAATATTTTTTGATAATGCATAAATTACAATAAATAATGAAATTAATGAATACCATTGTTTCTAGCCTCACAAAATGCATTAAAAGTTGCTTTGTCTAATTCTGGATCTTTTGCTGTTCTGGCTCTCTTACGTCTTAAACCACCTTCATCAAGCTCATCAAGAAATGTTCTTAATTTGTTTTCATCTCTGATCCATCCGCGTAGTGTTGACTCAGGTACCCCTAACTCTCTGCTTACTTAAATGCGAGTTTCGCCGTTTTGTATTCTTTCGATGACATCCAGCTTTTGCTGAACATCATATGAAGCGTGTTTACGTTTATTACTCATGGCGTAAAATTTTTTAAAGCAAATATGATGTGCTCGCTATAGATTCAGAAACTGAAGTGATTTACGTTGGGTTTGTGACTCATAGTTATACAATTTCAAGTTTTATCAGATTACCGAATTAAAAATAATACTTTAAATACGAGTCGATTTTTTTGCAGATTTACCGCGGATTAACTTTGTAGCATTGTAAGGTGTGAATCGGTTACAATAGCAGCCTCCATAACGCTGACACTCAGCGTGATTAAAACAGATTAATATTTGAATTTCTTAATTTGTCTTAAAAAAGGGGCTCCCAACCTGAGGCTGCGTTGCAATTTGGCAGAACTGAGTGAGGAACGTTTTCCATCTTTATTGTGGTGCAATCAGCGTCTTGTAGTGTTCTGTCATTTATTCTGTTCTATAATATGAAAAGATTCAAGCATTGCACGCACAACTGTCCCCTGTGAATTAGTCGCAGAAATGCACGTTCATGTGGGTTCCTTGTTGCAGGCAGAGGTATTTTAATAATAATAATAATAATTCTTTGCATTTATATAGCGCTTTTCTCACTACTCAAAGCGCTCAGCAATTGCAGGTTAAGGACCTTGCTGAAGGGCCCAACAGAGCAGAGTCCCTATTGGCATTTACAGGATTCGAACCGGCAACCTTCCGATTGCCAGTGCAGATCCCTAGCCTCAGAGCCACCACTCATTTTGACCTTGCAATGATCCGTAGACAACGTTGAGGTCTTGTCTGGACTTCTGTGCAAGTCTGATTGTGAAATATCATAGATTTCAAGATTTGATTGACATTTTTGCCTGGGGGTTTGGGGACAAGGGAGACTAAACTGAGTGCAACACCTGCTTGCTTATACTCTGCCCAAATTCCCTGCTGGCAGTCCTGACAGTAGCGCAGCATTTTTTTAATTGTGTGGCACATCTGTTTTTGAATTGTTATGAGGGGACAAAGCTTGTCAACTGTGTGTTGGAACTGTGGCTTTGTTTAAGTGAGTATGCCCAGTGATGGACTGGCAATACTGACCATTGTGCGCTTCTGCCCTGTGAATGATGGTACAAGCTCTAACTGCAAGTGACTCTGAGAAGCCAAGCAAAATTACACCTTTTATTGGCTAACTAAAAAGATTACAATATGCAAGTTTTCAAGGCAGTTCAAGCCCCTTCTTCAGGTAAGATGTCATCTCTGTAATTGAAAAAGCAGGTTCAGAAAATGCCTCCATGCATGTTTCGAGATAATGATTTCTAATTTGAGATATTTATGATTTCTCCAGAGTGATGTTCAAATCACAAATGTGGTGTAATGCTTTTGATTGTCATCTGTTGATAGGTCTATCCATTTCCTAACCTTCTTGTCCAGTTTGGGGTTACCAAGACCCAGTGCCTATCTTTGCAGATTTGGGCATAGTGCAGGAACCATCCCTGGACAAGGTGCCAATACATGGCAAGGCCAGATGAAAGCAATGCTTTTCTTTTTTTAACTGTGTGACTAAATGATTAAAAATAGAAGCTTAAAATCACAGGTTCATAACAGCCTGTCCGGGGAAGACGTGTATGCACGAACAGAGACTGGGCTTGTTAGCATGGGACTTCGGTTAAGCAAATAGCTAGCTCTGTCTCTAGATTGTCTTTCCCACAAAAGGTGCCATGATAAACAAATAAAGCTGCACAATCAGAATACACAGCTAGTCAATGTTTTATTACTGTTTTCCTCATATCTCATATGATCTCATATCCGTTTTTTTTTTTCTTTCCTGCTCCTTTGGAAGATGTGACAGACTTGAAGCCAACTGATGAGTAAGTAATGCTTTTATATCTTTCTTTTTCTTCTCTCTTTTTCTCTTCTTTCCTTATGTTCATATTTGATAGTTATAGAAGGCAGAGGCTTAAAAGTTAGAGGTGATAGAGAAAGATCAGACTCCTTTGAATGAGAGTGGGCTCTCGAATGTTTATGATGGCTTTCTCCTGTAAAACGTCAATTCAGGTTATCCATCCACCCATTTACTGAACCTGCTCACCTGATTGTAGCGCTGTAGGTACAAAGAGATGATCCTGAGGTCACTGGTGCAATGCAGAAACCAAATCTAATCGGGGGGGTCAGTCCATCACATACAGTCTAGCTCTAGTGATTTTTCTCTTTCTAATCCTATGTATTATAATGTTAAAACATTATTATTTTTTTCCAAGTTGCATGATCTTATCAGTTTTTCTTACAACCATTTGATGACCTTTTTCATTTTTATTTTTTACATTTCATTATAAAACGGTAGCTTATTAATTGCTGTACTTTTGCATGGTTGAGCTGCTTATCCATAGGTTTTAGAAAGGCTGTTCCCCGATTTCGTAGAACTTTTTCCTAAATTCCAGGCAGTGACAACTGCACTTACAGCAGATCACCACTTGATGGCTCTGTTCTTTTGTTTGTCAGATATCACTGGTTGACAACAATTTTACTCCAAGGATTGTGGTGGATATCCTAAATGAGTCCAAATATGAAGTCATACTATTTTCTATCAGGTTTAGTTTTCATTTAACACCACATTTATGTTTTCACCCTTTAATGTGATTGTTGGATAAAAATATTAGTATATAAATATATATTTTTCAAATATACTCTTGGCCATGAACACAGTATGGATGAGTGGTGTTTGCTCAATGACTCCACAAAAGTCAGCTTGAAAGCTGTCCTTCTCCATAACTTGTAGCACATCCTACTAACGTGAAAGAGCTCAATGAGAATGTGACATTACTGTTAGAAATCATTAATTATCAGAAGTTTATAAGTGGAATATCTGTTGAGATCTAAAGGTTGATTGCACTCTTGCTTGGTTATACGAAATCCACATGGACTTCAGAAGATGTTATCCATCTGAAGCTAAGCCTGTTCGGCCCCAGCTAGTACTTGGATGGAAGACCCACCAGGAAAAGCTTGGGTTGCTGCTGGAAGAGGTATTGGTGAGGCCAGCAGGGGGTGCTTACCCTGTGGTCTGAATGTGGACCCCAATTCCCCTGTGCAGTGGTGGGGACACTGTGCTGGAAAAATAGTGCTGTCCTTCAGATAAGACATAAAATTGAGGTTCTGACTCTCTGTGGTCATAAAAGATCCCTGGGCAGCCTTCATAAAGAGCAGGATGTATGCAGATGTCCTGGCTAAATTGCCCACGGTGATCTGGTCATTCTAGACCCCTAATTATCCCCTGTCTTTAATTAGCTAACTGTTTCTCATCTCCTTTACCACCTAAAAGCTAATATGTGGTGAGCGTACAGGTGCAAAATGGCTGTTGTCGCATCATCCAGGTGGATGCTGCACATTAGTGGTGGTTGTGGCTACCCACTCACTATTAAAAAAAAAAAAAAAAAAAAAAAAACTTGAGTAGTGAGAAAAGTCCTATATAAATGTAAAGAATGATTAGTATTATTATATGAAAACTATTATGAAACCCCTTAAGGGATGCCTGTTGACTCTGAAACCCAAAGACCCACCACATTATTCTAGCATTTCCTCTATGTTGGTACTTGATAAGTTTTACCATGTGCCATACAGCAGCCTTAATTATTTTGGTGTTATATTTCAGCCATGGTCTCATCCCTGCCTCATGTATGTTTTATTTTATTATTTTTTTTAATTTATTACATTTTGTTGTTAGCTCTGTTTTTGGTTTTGTATGTATTGTATTTATGCAATATTGTGATGTCTATTAATTTTTGTTAATTGTGTATTAAGTTTGTGGTTTTAGTTATCTGCCCTGTCTCCTTTATGTGGAGCCAGATGAGATGGGGCCACCTGATTATGCAGCTGTTATAATATTTAAAGGGAAGAGACAGTTATACTTGAGCTTTGACATTGCATTTTTGACCTTTGATTTCTGTTTGTGATTTTGTGCTTCTGTTTTTCGATTCCCTGCTATCATGAAAGGTACAGATTCTAATTTTGCGATTATTGCTTTAGCTTTTGCCATTTCAGGCAAAATACATTCCTGCTCCTGTTTCTTACCCTGTCTTTTGTGATCGCTTTTTTGGGAATTTATTAACAAATTCTTAAGTGTTCAAGGAACTTTGTTTTCAATTTGCCAGAGGTTTTTGCAGTTGTTCCCTCTCACCTTTTGACATTTGTGGACATTTTGATATTTTCTGAACTTTAGAAGCTTTACATTTCTGGGCCTGTGCAGGCAGGAAGCCTGTCTGTTGAGTCTAGGTCCAGACGCCCTTCGGGGATGAGGCTTGCTATATTGGAGGTGATCATTGAAACCCACACACCATTTTTGTTGTGATCTGGTGATTTCTTTCATTTTTAACAATTATCCAGAAGCCATTTTATTAAAGGTATTTATCCAATTTTGGGTTTTCTTACCCTAGGAATTTGATGGTAAAAGTTTGTCCTGGAAGGTCTTTGTGAAAACTTTACATTTTATTACCATTTTCTTTTGTTGTGGTTGCCCTTTTTTGTGTACTTTTCATGTCAGTTATTGTCATGGTATCCTTTCCCAGAAGGACCTGGGATGCGTTGTGGATGACGTCATCTGACTGGCCATATAAAGGTAGGCACATGCATCCCATTATTATTCAAGATTTGAATAAACTTTGTGTGTGTTTGGTTAGCTATTCTGGTGAAGATTTATTTGGTGTCTCGACATTTTTAGCTTTAAGATGTTGACTTTTGGTTAGTATATAAGCTTTGACAACAGTACTAGTTATGAGTTTGACCGAAATTTGACTGCACTATTCTCCTGGTCTCTCATAAAAATATTTCACTATCTCTCTCTCTCTCTCTCTCTCTAAAATATTACAATTTTGTGCTTGATTTTTCCAAAGCTCAAAACCTGGCAGTTTGGACCAGTTGAAAAAGAGCTCCCCTTCAAGTTCTTGTGTGCCACAGCTGGCCACTTCAATTTAATTCTGACCTCCATGACTACAGTGTATGGATGGGCCATTTTGTTACCTGTGTATACACTCCTGGAACAAGTTTTTAGGAACGGAACACTGCCCCAATACTGAGTAGGACCTCCATTTGCTGTCAGAATACCCTCATTTTTTTGTTGTATAAATTCCACCAAATGTTGGAAACATTCCTTGGAATATCTGGTTAATGCTGCACAGGCACATTTATACTGTGAATCTCTCGTCCTATCACATGCTAATGGTGTTTATTTGGATTCAATCTGGTGACACAGAAGGTCACTCAAGAACACTGAACTCATTGTCATTGTTCACTAGTCTAGTCTGTTCACACAAAGTAGGTCGGGTTCATGAATTCTTACTGTTGGTGCCAAATTCTGACCCTACCATCTGTGTTCTTGAGTGGAAATTGATCTATCGTCAGATCAGGCTACATTTTTTCCGGTCTTCAGCTGTCCTGTTTTAGTAAGCCTGTGCCCGGTGCAGTCTCAGCTTTCTGTTTTTGGCTGTCAGGAGTGCAAACCCAACGTGGTCTGCTGTTGTAGACCATCCACCTTAAGGTTCGACATTGTGTGCATTCTGAGGTACTTTTCAGTTGTACTAAGTGGTTATCTGAGGTACGGTATCCTATCTGGCATTACTCCTGTGACCTTTCTCATCCACAAGGTGTTTCCGTATACAGAACTGTCATTCACTGGATTTTTTTTTTTCTTCACACTATTTTAAGTAAACTCTAGAGACATTTGTGCATTAAAATTCCAGGAGATCAGCAGTTACAGAAATACTGAAACCGACCAGTCTGGCAACAATAATCGTGTCACTGTCAGAGTCACTTGAATTACTGTTTTCCTTATTCTGGTTGTAAGAGCCATTTGTTAGTTAGTAAGTTTATGTTAAATTGATAGAAGCATTTTCTTAGGTATGTTAAAATGTTTGCCTATATATTAGTGCATGGTCAATAAGAGGTTCTATTATAACCCCCACAAGCTAAACTATAAATGGAATATTCTAATTATTTCATATCCCGCTGACTACAGATTAGTCCCAGTTTATGATCTGCCTTGCAGTTGGTAAGGCATAGAGGTTAAACAGTTTCAAACCATACCATACGGTGTGTACTTACAGAACATACTCAATGTATTACGTGAAGCCTATGTAAGTTTGCCATAGAGAAATAACACAACTTTGGGCTGTGAAACTTCTTTTGTTATGTGTTTGACTCATGCTGGATCCTACTTTGCCAACTCGGTAGCTGCTCGATTTTGGGAACCTGGAAAAGACGCAGGTGCACTACTGTTTGATGTTAACATGAATTAAAGCTCTTGCCAAGTATCTGCATGATTTTTATGCATTGCACTGCTGCCATATGATTGGCCAAATAGATAATTGCATAGATAAATAGGTATATACATGGTCCTAATAATTTGCTCAGTGAATGTAAATTGACAGGGTTATGGTGGTGAACCAGGTATTGTTGCTACTTAGGCCTTATTCTAGCTGGATTACCTTTTGCATTGCATTTATATGTTAGAGTTGTGCGGTATATCAGTACTGAAAAAGTGCAGAAAAACTCAATTTTCAAAACGGTACAAACCAGCATTTTGTTAATGTTGGCACTAGAAGTAAATTGAAGTTTTCAAGCAGCTCGAGCTCAGTCGTTTCTAAATGTGATCAGAACTCCAAGGTGGGGAACTGTCTGCGGTTTCATTTTAATATACAAATTATATTTACCAAGGGGCCCAAATCGCTCTATAACATATATTTATATATTGTGACCAGCAAGAGAGTTGCAGCACCCCAAATCCCAGACAGGAGGTGTTTATTAAACAAATACAGTCGACCCTTGATATACGACCAGCCTGACATGTGAACAACTTTGGTTTACGACCAAAATTTTTGTTTTGAATTACGACCAACGTCTTGCGTTACGACCCGAATGCGGTCACGTGTATCCACTTGCGCGATTGTAAACAAACAGACGAGAGCGTTTGTAAGTGTCAGTCGGAGCCCAGATACATGTGTTTGTGGACGTAATTTTGGTCAGTGCAGTGATTTATATAATTCGATAATTGCTAAGGAAGGAAGAGAAGGTAATGAAGGTAAAGAAAGCAATCACAATCAAAACAAAGAAGGAAATTGTGCGGAAATATGAGAGTAGCATTCATGTGACCGATCTCGCTAATATGTACAGCATGTCGAAATCCACCATCTCGACAATTTTACAAAGAAAAGATTTGTATAAGGAGGCTCCTTCCAAACAATAACCACCTTCCATTTCATTCTCCTCCTCCTCCTCCCTTCCTGCAACCCAAAGATTAAGAAAATGAAATGGTGAGTACAGTATGAAATTGTTGTTTCTGGTAGGCTAGGCACTTTTTATAACTTTTTGGTTAGTACATTAGAAAAATTATTGGCGTTTTGGTAAATTATGCACATTATACAACCCTTTTTTTTATTATGAAAAGGTTAAGTAAGTCTTGCTGTGGGAGGTTCGGAACGCATTATGGGTATTTCCATTATTTCTTATGGGAAAAATAGTCTTGACTTACAACCAACTTGAGTTATAACCAGCCCTCGTGAACGAATTGAGTTCATAAGTCAAGGGTCCACTGTATATTACAAAGGCTTCCAACAGATAGTGGCACAAGCACAAAATAATGCCTGTCTGTCTGTCTATCTACTGTATTTGTCTCTGTCTTTTTCTTTCTTTTGCTTTTTTTCTTTCTTTCTTCTCCACACCTCTCTAGGCACTTCCTCTGTCCTTCACAACCATCTCCAGCTTGCCTGGATGAGGTCGAGCAGTTCCTTTTTTTTCTTATAACTTGGGGTACTTCCATTGCTACTGCACCCCGTTGGGACAAAATGGAAGTTCCACAAAGCACAGATCGCATATCCCTTCAGGACCACCTGGCAACACCCCTAGAACCTGACAAGGCTGCTCTAGGAGACTCCAGTTCCAAGCATGAATTGCTGGTGTCTACACAATTCGCGTCGCCCGAGGGGGCTTGCCAATTCAGACCCTTCTGTGCCCTGTCCCATGTCCTCCTTAAATATATATCTAAACCATATTTAAATATACAGTATTTAGAGAGCATTTATGAGGTCAGGCACTGATGATGGACAAGAAGGCCTGGCTCACTTGCAGTCTCGGCTGTATTCATCCCAAAGGTGTTCTATCAGGTTGAGGTCAGGGTTCTGTGCAGCCACACTAAACTCGCTCCTCCATTTCTTTATAGACCTTGCTTTGTGCACTGGTGCGCTGTCATGTTGGAACTGGAAGGGGCCAAACCCAAACTGTTCCCACAAAGTTGGGAGCATGAAATTGTCCAAAGTGACTTGGTATGCTGAAGCATTAAGAGTTCCTTTCACCGGAACTAAGGGGCCAAGCCCAACCCCTGAAAAACAACCCCATATAATCCCCCCACTACCAAACTTTACACTTGGCGCAATGCAGTCAGGCGAGTGATGTTCTCCTGGCAACTGCCAGACCCAGACTTGTCCATTGGATTGTGTGATTCGTCACTCCAGAGGACACGTCTGCACTGCTCTCAAATCCAGTGGCGGGTGGTGGGCTTTACACCACTGCATCCGACATATTGCATTGCACTTGGTGATGTCAGGCTTGGATGCAGCTGCTCGGCCATGGAAACCCATTCCATGAAGCTCTCTCTCCACGCTGCACTGTTCTTGAGCTTTTAGGGGTCTGTAGCTATTGACTCTGCAAAAAGTTTGCAACATCTGCACACCTCAGCATGCGCTGTCCATGCTCTGCGATTTGACGTGTCCTACCACTTCGTTGCTGTTGTTCCCAGTTGCTTTGTTATAATACCACTAACAGTTGACTGTGGAATATTTAGTAGCGAGGAAATTTCATGAATGGACTTATTGCACAGGTGGCATCCTATCGCGGTAATACGTTTGAACTCACTGAGCTCTTGAGAGCCACCCATTCTTTTACAAATGTTTGTATCAGCCGTCTGCATGCCTGGGGGCTTGAGGTTATATACTTATGGCCATGGAAGTGATTAGAACTCCTGAATTCAAGGATTTGGAAATGGGGCCCCAATACTTTTGGCAATATATAGTATATATAAAGGTAAACTTGCTGGATGGTTCAAAGAGGAGACTCCTGTCATTGATGTACGAAGAAGGCATACGATTGTGCGCCGAGCAGTAAAGTGTGCGTACGAATTATCTGTTTTATTGCTTCAGAACTGTTTTAATACCAGTATTGAGATCCAAGAGCTGGTATTGGTACCAAAGGCAACACTAGTACCTGTGTACATGCAGCTATCTGGTAGTAGATCTGTTTTGTAACCACAGTTCAGAGACTTGCTATTGTATTGTATGTGTTAATGAGCCTAAATTGACCAGGTGTGAAGTAGTGAACATTTGTGTGCTCCATTCAAGCACTTGCTGCTCTAATGAAGCAGTCCTACAAGTTCAGTTGATTTATTTATTATGGCCTTGGGGATAACTGAATGCTCTCACTCTGAAATAAAATAGTGTCAGAATGTCCATGTGTGCAGCAGTGCATGATTCATTTTGGCACAGATGTCAATCTAACTATTGAACTGCTCAGTGTAAATATAACAGAGCCAGCTATTCTCTACCCAAAGGTCAGTGGAGCTGTGCAGAGGTTGCAGTGACCTGTGCACCAATATGCTCTCCCAGAATGAAAGTTTACAAAATATGAATTCTTCTGTAGTGTGGCTCTGAGGTTTTGGGCTGACGGAATAATCATCGCCACACTTAGCATATACACATGAGCAAGTAAATATGGACGCAGATGTGTGGTCTGCTAGGGTCAGCATGCGGGCGAATCCCACCGCTCTGGAGTCCCTCTGGTGCTGAAGAACAGCTCCTTCTAGCTATGGAAAGCCCACATGGTCTGTGTCAGGTGGTTGCCCCTGTTATCCAAATGCGGCTTGCCAATCTCGGATTAAAAAGAGGAGCAAAGGAAGTACAGAGAGAGAGAGAGAAAAAAGAGAGCAGGAAGCACACATTAGTCTGTGGCTAGTGCTGGCTGGCTGGCATCAGGCACCACCTTTTTTGGGTTACGTAATGATTAGGCATGGCTCCCTTCATTTTTTTCAATTATGTCAGAATCCATTCCGGGCAACGCTTTCAGTTCCTGAGTGTTTATTCTCAATTCCGCATTCCTAATGTCTGGGCAATCAAAGCGTTAAAAGTGCTGCGGCAGAGTCGGCCCGACCTTCTACCCTCCGGCAAGTTGCATATTGATGAGATCTTCCTGTGGTGCCTCACAGGCTGTCCCCAGTGTGAAGAAGGAGATTCCTCTTTTTTTTTTTTTTTTTTTTTTTCTTGCTTTGCTGTTTCTCATGGCAGTCAGCAGTTCAGTACGGCAGCCAGAGTGGCCATTTGAAGGGGGACTTGATGGTTTTAGGGAAGCCCACTGGTAGGGTGGGCCGTTAACTCCTGCCATGCCGACAGCATGTTCACAAAACGCTACTGGAAGCGCAGGTAGGTGGATTTCTACTGCTGTTATCGGCTCCTTCAGGGGAGGAGGACTGTCTGGGAGGCCTAAGGAATTTCGGAATGTGCAGCTGCATTATCAAGCACTTCTTATGGTTCAAAGGCCACCAGATGGGTCAAAACATGCCTCCCATGCTAGTTTTTAACAATGAGCAATGTTTGTCTTACGCAGCCTGATCTTAACAGTGTTGTTAAAATTCCGCCTTCTCAAAGCAGTTTTGAGAAAAGTGAAGAAGCACAAGTATTTGATTATTTAAATAATTTTTATAGCTGAATTCTGGGGTACCAGAGTGTCGTCGTGAGTAGAGCTGCTGGCTCATAGCTCCAAGAGACGGGGGTTCACTTTTGTGTGGAATTTGAATGCTCTTCCTTTGTTGTAGTTTTTCTCTGGGCACTGTAGATCTTTGACGTCTCCAGATTAGCCTGGTGGTTTTATGCGTGTGTGCGCTTTGCATTGCACTAGTGCCCCATTCAAATTTGGTTCCTGGTCTGTGCCTGCCCCTGCTTTAATAGGCTCCAACATCCTGAATTGTATTAACTTAAGCAGGTTGGAGTAATGGATGGATGGCCTGAATTTTAAACCCCTTATGTAGTAAAAAAATATTTGTGGATAGTTCCTTCAGGTGAAAGCAGAACTTATGGAGTTCATTCTACTAAGTTGGATTTTCCTTGTTAAATGCATTTGTCCTGGAAGGAGAACTGGTGTAGGTAACCTTGGGTGAAGCAGAGATGAACATTTACTACATAGACTATTGCTACGTGATGTTCATTCAATACCATTAATGACCAACATCACATCCAGGGCTGATACTTACCCAGTACAGGCGGGGCTAACATTTGTATTACAACAAGTTGGCTTGGGAAATGACGTAATGTTTAACAAACTTTTCACAGAATTATGTAGACTTCAGATTCCAAAGCATTGTACAGTATATCCCTTGTGGCTTGCAGGGAGCAGTCCAGATAAGTCCAAAGAGATCTAAAAATGGCGATTTGGTAGCAAAAAGTCATACATTAAAAGTGTAACATGGGAGAACTTACTTTTAAAATGTTTTGTAATACTCCACCCAAATTTTTTTTTTCTTTTTTTCAAATGTTTTACTTACCCCATGTGGTTTGTAGTGACAACTGAGAAATTTTTAATCTCATGTTTTTGTGGAGAATGGACATAAAGATTCTGATAGAGCTTCCCCCATTGGTGACCAACACTGGGCAACAGCAAACAGTATTCAAAATATCTCTATTATAAAAGAAAATCTTCAGATGAGACAAGACTATTGCCAAAAGATTTTTTCAAGTTGGTAAGCGGGGGTTCCACCCTCTTCTCAACCATTTCCGATTAATGGCCCAAGCCCACGGTCCTCTCACCTCTCATTCGTGTGAATGATTTTGTCAGACACAGTTCCTGCGCTCTCAGCTCTTTTAAATTTTTACGTTTTCCTCACTTTAAGTTCCCAATAAAAGAAGACTTCTGTCCAAATCTTATTGAAGAATTTCATCCCGTAGGGTTATCAGCAGAAGAAATGAGTACACGGGCAATCCTAGCACCGAGAAACGATAAAGTCAAACAAATTAACGTGAAAATTGTCGATCGATTGCACGGCAAATTGGTTAAATGCGTATCAATAGACTACGCTGAAACAGTTGGTGGTGATGGTGCGGAAGATGAAAACATCAACTTACAATATCCCGTAGAATATCTACAACCATTAACACCGTCTGGTCTCCCACCGGCCAAATTACTGTTGAAAGAAGGATGTATCATAATGTTATTGCGTAATTTATGTCTGAGTGATGGGCTATGCAATAGGACAAGATTAGTTGTATTAAAAATTGGTTGAACAATTCTGACATGTAAAATTTTAACAGGTGACGAGAAACGTAATGTAGTACATCTTCTGGGGATAACATTAGACACCACAGGAGATCTTGATGTGCCATTCGTATTAAAACATTTACAGTTTCCCATTAGAATAGCTTTTGCTATGACAATTAACAAATCACTGGGACAAACATTCCAAAAAGTTTATTTATTAGAGAGAAAGAAATGATGTTCAATCACGGGTTGTTAAACTTTGTGTTGTCACAATATATGTCCAAACACGGAATCAAAATTCAGTACGATATTGACGAAAAGTTAATTCCAAATATTGTTTTAACTGAAGTTTTACAATAAAAGGGTGAGTTTAAAAAGTATTTGCATGTTCATTTCAAAGCCAAACAGAACAAAAACGTATAATGCAATGAATACCTCTAATGCAACATGAAACATAATTTTCTTTCAATTTATTACGTTTTACTATGATTAATTACTCACTGTAATGTAAAATAGTTAGTTCTATTATGCATATGCAACAATTCCCATGAAAATAACAATCTGTTTAAATTGTACATCTGTTTCCCCATACGCGAGTGGCAGAGCCACAAAGTGGTTGGCGTGTAGCACCCGCACGAGGGTAGGCGAGCGAAGCGAGCAGGGGGCAGAACCCCTTAGTTTATGATAAAAATCTTGCATAATCTACAGATCAAGTCATCCAGTCATATGCTCACAACATGAAACATGTGTGAATGAGGTTTAAGTTCTTAAATGGGGTGCCAACAAGCACTTTGTGACAGGGTAATGGAAAAACGGAGTGAGTGCAGAGAAATGTTGGGGGTGCCTGCCAGTTTGCTCCTTAATCCTTAGGTAAGTTTAAACAATACAAACCCACAAAGGTGCAAAGCACAAACAAAATGAAGAAAAACCACCCTCCTTGACTTTAAAAGCTATGGGCTTGTAAGACCCAGTCTGGATCTCCTCTGTTAAGTCTGGGTCCAACGGAGTTGTCCCCATTCAGGGATGTTGGGTTTTTATTGGTCTCCGACTGGAAGGGCCAAATTCAGTTCCCCCAAGGCGTGTCTTCTTGGAAGAGTTTTTGGGGAAGAAAGGAAACAATACTGTTTGTGACATCATACCCTCTCACCCCCACAGGCTATTGCTTACCTTAGACGAGCCTTTACGGTGCTCTGCTGATGCACAGGTGTGACTACCTTAAAAATCTCCTCTTGCTCAATCATGCTATATCAGTTATTCATTGAGTTCATGCAGTGCCTTTCAGAGTTTTTTGCAAGATGAAATATGAAGGATCTTGAAGGATCTGTGAAATTCTGTGTGAAATTGGCAAAAACTTTCACTGAGATGTTGCAGCACGCTGATGGAGAGGATTGTTTAAGCCGCACACAATGTTACGAGTGGTACTGATATTTCAAATCTGGCAGATGATCTCAAAACTGGTCGACGATCACGTTGATAAACTGCATGCTATGATATGTGAAAGTCACTGCTTAACTGTCAGCGAAGTTGATGAAGTAGTAGTAGTCATTAGTAAGAAGTTTGTGTCATACGATTTTGACCGAAAAACTTTAGATGCGGCAAAATTTGTGCCACATCTCTTGACAGAGGAGCAAAAAGCAAACCGTGTTGCAGTCAGCCAGGAATTGTTAGAACGTTCAAATACTGATGAAAACATTCTGAAACATGTCCAAAGAGATGATGAAAGGTGGGTGTGCAACCACTGCGGACTGTTTATTGTTTGTTCATGACGTTGAAAATCACCCTGAATGGCCGCCAATTTCTAAATATGGAAAATTTACCATGGCAGACAAAAAATGAGATCCAGGATGCACCCCAGAAATGGAAAAAGCATTGGGAGAGATGTAAAAATAGAGGAGGGGAATATGTTGAAGGAGACATGTCTGATGTTGTAAGCATAATAATACATTTTTTTATTTGTTTTTTTATATTTTTTGTAAATATATTTATTCAGTTCGTGGAAAATGAAAGTAGTCTATGAACAGGAGGCCCCTTGCACAGGCTCACACTTTTAAGTTGAAGACCTGCTTCTGTTCACTGGTCAAGAGTTCTGCCTTGAATTCATGATGATTCCTATGCCCATGTGTCTGACAACATACCTGTATCTTCATATTTATGTTCTTCCCTTTTTTACTTTCTCGTATATGAATTACAGTATAGGGAATGTATTATAATTGTCCAAAGATTCGATGTCGAGATTTTGATGAATCTCGATGTTTTAGACCTCCCTGACTTTCTTGTATATGAAGAAATTCCATTTCGAGATTTTGATGATTCCCAACGTTTTAGGCCTCACTGATTCTAAAAATACCATTTTTGGAATTATGTCTGTGTGACTGTCTCTCTGTGTGTGTGTGTGTGTCTTTGTGTGTGTTTGTGTGTGTGTGTGTGTGTGTTGGCGTGCGCGTGTGTGTGTATGTGTATGTAAACACAATAACTTGAGCATGCTTTCAATTTAGGTGAACCAAATTTTGCATACAAGTGTTAGGTACAACATGTAGATTTCTGTCAACTTTTGGGCTATTTCCGTTAACCAGAAGTGGTACTTCACCTTTTGTTCATGCAGCTGCATACTCCGATGTATTCAACTTTTATAATAATTGTTCAATATATTATTCATTTGATTTGATTTTTTGAATGTTCTTTAATGTACATAATATAAAAATATAATCATTGCCTTGCAGTTTACTCCTCAAATATCCATCCCCATATCTGAATATACAAGAAAGTCTAGGGGAGACCACTCCCAGTTTTTGAGATTAATAATAACTACAAAACATACAGGCTTCCGGTCCTTTGATCAAGGTGGTTCACATACAGTAGATCAAGATGAACAATTCCATTTTGACCACAATTTAGTTTGCTATCCAGTATGAAAATGCACTGCTCCACAGTCAGCACACTGCCAATGTCATGCTGTTTTCTAACCTGCTTTATCCAGCCCGGGGTTGTGGAGACCGCTGGAGCCTATCCCAGCTAGCAATGGGCGCAAGGACACTGCCAATGTAACTTTAAAAAGTAGTATTTGCCAGCTGCTAAGTGGCCGTATAGTCAGGCTTACCTCTCGTCATTCTTTGTCACTGAAGAGCTTTCTGTTTTTTGGCCGGAGGCTCAGGAGATGATACAGCTGGACTTCTTTTTGGCATCATAACGTGGTGTGGCACTGTATTTTGCATTCATGATGATCACCCTGGTGTGAGGATAGGAGCACAAATCAGTTTGCGAGGGTGCTTGTTTAATCTTGCCTGCACATGTGTTTTAATTTCCTGTACTTTGCGTAAGAAAGGCACAAACCCCAATAACTTTGTGGAGGGTGCTGCTACCCTTATTTTTCGCTTTGCCCGCTTGTGTCATATAAGTGTTTGATTAAAACCAAAATCAAAGTTCTAGCCCTAGTCGTTAATAATGATAAACATTTAATTCCAGATTTTAGTTGTGTAAAAGTCATAGGTCACTTCACCAGTTCCTTGCTCTTCACTCTCAGAATGTTGAAAGAAGCCAGTGTTCAAAGATCTGCAGTTGTTCTGTAGGAAGTGTGGGTTGGAATTTTGAAATATTAGAATATGATTCAGGTGTGATTCTTTGCATCCCAGCATGCCCAAGGCTTTGTTTAAAAAATATTAGCCTGTGTTGTCAATAATTATGCCCGACATGGTGAGATAATGAGGCCTCGGTCACTTTGAAAGGACGTTATTTGTTGGGAGATGTTCCGAGGCCTGATAAATGTTTCGTGAGTACTACTGTCTATGAGGATATGAAATTAAGAAATTGCAAATGTCAGTCTAGGGCACGAGCACGTAGTTTCAGTGAAGTTGAAGTGATAAAGCCACTCATTCCCCCTTGGCAGTGCACTTTTACACAGAGGCTATGGTGTAAAGGTACTCGCAGTGAAAGCATGAAATGTGGTCTCCTGAATCATTGTTCTCTAAATTGACAAGTGCAAATGTGGGACACTGCAAATGAAGCCTACAGTGCTGTGTGCTTGGGACCAATAGTAATGTGCTCTGGTGGTCTGATAATGCTGTGGGGTGTATTTTCTTATTATAGTTTGGTATCACTACCAATTGCTATTTAATTCTTGTGTGTGATGTGCTGACTGAATTTCATTTCTACCACTGAGGAGAGATGACTTTAGGGGTGACTGCTTTCTTATTTTCAGAGAATTTTGTCAACTAGGGGGTTGATTAGTGTGACAAGGAACTTATCTGTGTGCTTCAGCCTTGTTGGTCTCCAGATCTGAGCCCTAATTAAGAGTTCATAGTAAAATATTTACTGTCTGGTCAAAAGTATGCTGATGCTCCTCCAAATGATTGAGTTCTGGTGTTTCATTGTTAACCGACAAATCAAATCAAAAACATAGCCATGTAATCTCCAGTGAGAAACATTGGCAGTAGAATGGGCCATACTGAAGAGCTCAGTGACTTAAACATGGCACAGTCATAGGATGCCACAAGCCAGCATAAGAAATTTCTGCTCTCCTAGATCTTCCCTGCTCAACTGAAAGTGCTATTATTGTAAAGGGGATGCATCGAGGAGCAAGAACAGCTCAGTCACAAAGTGGTAGACCATGCAAACTTACTAAGTTGGGCTGCAGAGTGAAGTACATAGCGTGTTAAAATTTCCCTATAGTCTGTTGGATCACTCACGGCAGAGCTCCAGAGTGTTTCTGGAAGGAACATCAACACCAGAACTGTGTGTCGGGAGCTTCATATAATGGAATTTCTTGGCTGAACAGCTTCACACAAGCCTAAGATCACTATGAAAAATGACAAGTGTCAGCTGGAGTGGGGTAAAGCACAAAACCATTGGACTCTGGAGCAGTGGAAACATGTACTCTGGAGTGAGGTATTACACTTCACCAACTGGCAGTCTGATGGATGAATCTGGGCTTGCTGCAAATGCCTGAGAATGCTATCTTCCAGGCTGCTGAACAATTTGGTGGAGGCCAAATGGTATACGGCTGTTTGTCAGGGTTTGGGCTAGACCCCTTGGTTCCATTGAGGGGTACTATTATTGCTACAGCATACAAAGACATTTTAGGCAATTATCCATTTCCAAGTTTGTGGCAACAGTTTGTTGGGGGCCCCTTTCTGTTCCAGCAGGACTGTGACCCCATGCACAAAACCAGGTCCATAAAGACATAGAGGAACATGAGTGGCCCTGCACAGAGCACTGACCTCAACCCTACTGAGCACCTTTGAGATGAATTGGAACTCTGGATGCGAGCCACATCCTCTTCTCGTCCAACATCAGTACTTGACCTCACAAATGCTCTTTTGGCTGAATGGACACAAATTCCAGTAGACCCACTCCAAAATCTTGCAGAAAGCCTTCCCAGAAGGCTGTTATAGCTGCAAAGGAAGGAGCTCCATATTAATGCCCATGGTTTTGGAAAGGGATGTCCAACAGGCTCATATAGGTGTGATGGTCCAGTGTCCACAAACTTATGACCTTATAGTGTAGAATAATGTGTCTGGCGCTAGGTATCCCACCTTTTTAAATTTGATGTAAGGTAACTGACTTGTCTGTGGAAGAATGAAGCTACTTCTGTCATGCATGGTCCTAGTGGCTAGCAGACATCATGCTACAGTGTGTACAAGCTGTACTGGTGGCTACTATATGCCCGTTGCCATATTTACTGACTTTATTTTGACGTTTCCTCCTTGAAGTCATTACTTGTAGTTGCACATATATTATTGTGAACATTACTGTTTTCTTTCATTTTCGGTTCTTAAGACGAAGGGCAGTTTTTCTGGTTTTCACATCTGCTATGGCCACCCCTCACTCTTTGCTTTACAGTGGCACATTGTCTATACTGGTTAATGCACTGAATGCCTTTTGGAGATCTTTGGTGACTGATTCATGTCCCATATTTTATTTATTTATTTATTTATTTATTTATGTATGTATTGTTTTTTTCTCCCTAGGTTCTCTACTGCAAATGAGTCACATTCCGGCCAAGCCAAAAGTGCCCAAGAAAATTCACATGGGCTCTCATGGAAGAAGAACACCATCTATAAATGTGAGTGACACTCTAATACTGGCTGAAGTGCACCCCATCCATGGGCAGATGTGTGCCTGCTAAGGAGAAAGGTGCTTAACTAAAGTTTATTTTCAGCCTGTATGGTGCTGGGTGAGTTGCCCTCTGCCAAGGCTGCTGTTGAGGATTTCCTGTTCATCACCTCCATTTTACTTGGTGTAAATCATTTCCACTATGGCACGCAATCGTGCTGTAATAAATGTGCTTGAAGTACAAGAGGGTGGTGGTACAGTGATTAGTTCAGACGTCTGATCGCTTCTTTGTGAATTCTGACTGGTTTATGATCTTTGTGGAGTTTGGATGATCTCCACATGTCCATATGGGTTTTCTCCTTTTACAACTGTTTCTCCTTCCTTCACAAAGATGTGCATTTTAGGATGATTGAGAACTCTAAATTTACACATTATGAGTGTACCCAGTGATGAACTGACATGTGCTGGGGTGCAGGAAAGTATTTTTGGATATAAATGTATGACTAGCAGGTATATATCCATTTTTGTACATATGTATACACCCTTGTATGTTATTTTTTTTGTTCTTTATTTCACCTTATACAATTTCTTCTATTAGGAATTTATTAGTTTTCTCATACCCCTTGGAGTCAGAGCACAGGGTCAGCCATTGTACAGCACCCTTGGAGCAATTGCAGGCTAAGGGCCTTTGCTTAAGGGCCCAGCACAGTAGGATCCCCTTTGACAGTAACAGGGATTCGAACCAGCAACCTTCTGGATACCAGCAAAGATCCTTAGCCTCAGAGCCACCAATGGCAAAGGTTAGGCCGCATGATAAGTTGTTTACCTTAGGTTTTTTACTCTTTCACTTTCTATAGGGTGAATAACTGCTCTCTAGCTGTCATTTCTAGTCAATGCATACCTAAGCTTAGGAATGCCTTTGTCTAGTCAGAGGGGCTCAAGATACATGAAGAGGTCACTTGCTGCTCTTCAATAGATCTATTGAATTAAAATAAAGAATGGTTTAAAACTGGTTCCTGCATTTCATTCAGTGCTCCTGGAAGAGGCCCTGGCCTACTGACACTCTGTAACGGAAGAGAAATCAGTAGACAAAAGTAGAAGCCAGAACCCTGCTAGAGGTCTTCCCTCTTTTTTTTGTATAGTTGACTGGGTTCAACCACCCACCCATCCATTCATCTATCTATGTATTCCCTTCACTCTATAGTAAATTGTGCTGTTGTTTTAACATCTGTTCAAGGCACCACCTTGATTTAAAAAGAGACTTCCTTCCATGTTTACATGCGTCAAATGTTTGAGAGAACCTTACTTACTGTTAACACAACCTCTTCTTTGTACAATGAGCTCACTCTTCTGAATTTAAGAGAATGAAGCTGTCTAACTGACCCCATGCATCCACTCTCGCAAGGTTGCATATGTCGATCTTTCTCTTTGGCAGCTACATAAGAGTTAAAGAGATGGGTCCTCCAAGGCTATTTGTTGTGGCATACGAGATCATTACAGACTAGGAACCGTAGGAGATCCCCACTGAAGACATTCTGCTTCTTCTTTTCCTTGACGTCTTTTTCATCTTAGACTGTTGTCACACTACATGACTTTTCCTACCATTTTCAGTTATAGCCTTCACTTACATAATCTTAACAAAATTGTAACATGTTGTGGACATTTGTAGAGTGCACCCATTAACTTAAGGTTTTTAGTGTGACAACCGAGCGACTAAAGCCCATGTCACATTAGACAACTTTTTCAGCTGTTTTCAGTCCTAGCCTTCATTTACGTGATCTCGGCCAGTTGCGCCCTGTTTGGGGCAGACTTCTATGAAGACAATTTCCTGATGTGACATAAGCAACGATTACCACCAACTAGTCTGCGACTGGATAGGATAAAAATCAAACTTGTTTGAAATTCTCATTAGTTGGAGGGGCAGGCTGCATATACAACAACAACATTTATTTCTATAGCGCGTTTTCATACAAATGATGTAGCTCAATGTGCTTTACAAGATGAAGAAAGAAAAAATATAAAAATTAGGCAATACTAATTAACAGAGAATAAAGTAAGGTCCGATGACCAGGGAGAACTGACAACCAATGGCAGTATAGCGCATTGAATGTAATTACAAGGAATAAGGAACCCGTGCGTTTTGAACCTCACAAATAGAAGAGAAGCTCATCTGCCTGATGTTTTATGTAATAAGCAGAATGGAAAAAATAAAAAAAAAAAGGGCTTTGACTGAGGCTGAATGCACCACACCTATTAACAGTGCAGTGCTGGGCTGTGAACCTCCTAAACAGAAGAGAAGCTTGTCTGTCTGGTGTCTTGTCTTTTTTTAAATATCATGACAGAATGGGAGAAAAAAAGAAATGAAGGGCAGCTGAACTTGCTGAAGCCATTAATGCTTTGTGCAGCGCTGCTTCTATTGGGCAACATACTGTTGGCTGCCAGAAAAAAGGATGAGCAAGAATGCATTGGAATATTGGCACCCAGCAGGTAAATGTGACATGGGCTGCGCGGTTTCCACTATTTAATTTGACATGGTACAGTGACGAGATCTGTGACTGTGATTGGCAAATCTGATGCACCCCACAACAAAAACTCGCACAATGTGACATTGGCATAAGTCATAGGACTCCTAGCAGGCCCTGCAACTGAATCAGACTGGTTTGATTTTTTTTTTTGGTCATATCAAGTCCTAACTAATGGAAGTGGGCTGTTAATTCTGCAAAAGTTAGCACCCAATGAATACTTAACCTGGATTACAATGCGTGCAGTGCCTACAAACAGTGAAGACGACTTTAAAGAAGGAAGGAAGGAAGGAAAATGGGCGTTTTGGGTTAAGCAGATAGAGGAGAGGCTCCTATGACTTTGGAGGCAGTACAGAATTCTGCTGGCTGATTTATATTTTTTACACCACAGGAGAGAACACCTAATTACTTGTTCTCCATGTCGTTTGTTGACAGCCATGCAGTGTTCCTCCTATTCCTGCGTGCTCCATGTTGACTTGCCATCAAGAAGAGACAATCCGACTAAGATAGATAAGTTCATTTCTCCAGCATGACATAATAAAGTAATAGGATTGGCTGACTAATCTTGTTTGGTCAGAGTTGTTCTAATGTTCAAATGTAAACTGCATTGGGGTTAAAAGTGAGCCCTATTAAGGACCTTTTATACATCTTGGCTCAGGAAGTGAGCTAGCCATATAATTAAAAACTACACTTGTAACAAGCTCTTTTAGTTATTACCGTCATAGAAATGTTACTGGTCACTCGGCATGTAAATGTCATTTCTACTGCAGTCACTTTAGTCGGTCATGACTGTCACGTCTGTATTCCCAGATCTCCATACACCTCCATCCAATCTAAATTATGATTACAGTAATCCCTCCTCCATCGCGGGAGTTGCGTTCCAGAGCCACCCGCGAAATAAGAAAATCCGCGAAGTAGAAACCATATGTTTATATAGTTATTTTTATATTGTCATGCTTGGGTCACAGATTTGCGCAGAAACACAGGAGGTTGTAGAGAGACAGGAACGTTATTCAAACACTGCAAACAAACATTTGTCTCTTTTTCAAAAGTTTAAACTGTGCTCCATGACAAGACAGAGATGACAGTTCCGTCTCACAATTAAAAGAATGCAAACATATCTTCCTCTTCAAAGGAGTGCTTGTCAGGAGCAGTGACTGTCACAGAGATAGAGAGAAAAGCAAACAGATCAATAGGGCTGTTTTTCTTTTAAGTATGTGAAGCACCGGCACAAAGCTGTTGAAGGCGGCAGCTCATACCCCCTCCATCAGGAGCAGACAAAGTGAGACAGAGTTTGTTTTTCAATCAAAAATCAATACGTGTCCTTCGAGCTTTTAAGTATGCGAAGCTCCGGGCAGCATGTCGTTTCAGGAAGCAGCTGCACAAAAGATCACAACGTGAAGATAATCTTTCAGCATTTTTAGACGAGCGTCCGTATCGTCGAGGTGTGCGAACAGCCCCCCTGCTCAATCCCCCTACGTCAGGATCAGAGAAAGTCAGCGCAAAAGAAAGAGAAAAGTAAGCTGGGTAGCTTCTCAGCCATCTGCCAATAGCGTCCCTTGTATGAAATCAACTGGGCAAACCAACTGAGGAAGCATGTACCAGAAATTAAAAGACCCATTGTTCGCAGAAACCTGCGAAGCAGCGAAAAATCTGCGATATATATTTAAATATGCTTACATATAAAATCCACGATGGAGTGAAGCCGCGAAAGGCAAAGCGCAATATAGCGTTAATGTTTGCAGTGCATCATCTATTGGAATGTATTTTGTAATGCATGTAGTACATTTTTCATTCCAACAGATGGTGCATCACAAACATTTGTAGTAATAACATGCATTACTACAGATGTTTGTGACGCGCCATCTCTTGGCATAACAAATGCACTGCACATGCGTGTGTTTTCCATTTGGTGTGAGATTTGTGAATGGAGTGTTAAACCTTTTAACCCAACAGTCCTGGTGTATACCACCCTGTCTATCTGTCGTCATAACCCTGCTGGTCTGAATAATGGCCTGCATATATTGGTTACGCTATGCAATTATTACGCTACTCTACCCTCAGATCCTGCAGTCCTCTTCCATAGAGGCATATTCTCATAAGCCTGCTACACCTCTCTGCCATCATAACCTGGCTGGCTGGAATCCTGGCTTCCGCTATATTACGCTACACACATAATATACTGCTGTCTAGGTGTGCTGTTACACTACTTAAGCAAGATACGTTGCTGTTTTTTTTTTTTAGCTGCAGGTCTGAATGAAAATGGAAAGGATTTAAGTTGTACTTTAGCGTGGAAGCAACTCAAATCAATAAATGTGAAGTGCGTGTTGAGAAGAACGAGCAGGCAAAGAGAGTTTTTGTCTTTTTTGCTCCACAGGTTTCTTTCCTTCTGTGAGGACACCTTAGACACCTGCAGTATGGTGTGTACCGCCCCAGTCAAACTCCCCACCTGAAATGGTCCCTGGAGTGCTTGATGCCAGAAGTGAGAGTCCCACAAGAAAGGGGAGATGCAAGCGAATGAGTGGAAGACTATGAAAGTCATGTGACATGTTCTTGTGCATTGTTTCTGCCACTAAAAACTGTCATGAAGCACATCACTCAGAGGTCAATTTTGGCACAATAGACAGTAGAAAAATGACAAAAACCGCGAGACTAAAAGTGGTATAGCTTGTTCTATAGTGTCAATCTGTCATTTTAACATTGGGGCTTATCATCACACTATCATTTATATAATAAAATTGTACTCTTTTAGGGATAATTATTTTTTCATCCTTTTGTCCCAGGGCTGAATACTTTTCAAAAAAAGTCAGTTTTCTGAAAAGCACACAAAGCAATTGTTTCATGCCTAAAGCAACATGAAATACTTACTTATAAGAAATGTCACTCTGTTTTATGTTCCAGGAGCCCCTACAGTATGCATATTCACATGCTTATTACATATGTGTTTGTGCCATCACTCATAAGCTGAAAGGCACTTTCTGGTGGAAAAAAAAACAGCTTGAAGTAGTCGAGTGGCTGCTAATCCGTTGTGTTCACCAGCAGGCCGCATTGTTTGGTGAAGTCCAATTGCTAGGTTATCTCCCACAGATCAATGTCTGTGTAGTCCTCCCAGGGCAAACGTTTTTGTTGGCACCTCAGCTTCACGAGCGTGTCCAGCAATACTGTCAGCTGGGGACCGGTCAGCTGATGCAGGCAGCCATCCATCCATCCATTTTCTAACCCGCTGAATCCGAACACAGGGTCACGTGGGTCTGCTAGAGCCAATCCACGCCAACACAGGGCACAAGGCAGGAAACAATCCTGGGCAGGGTGCCAACCCACCGCAGGACACACACAAACCAAGCACACACTAGGGCCAATTTAGAATCGCCAATCCACCTAACCTGCATGTCTTTGGACTGTGGGAGGAAATCGGAGCGCCCGGAGGAAACCCACGCAGACACGGGGGAGAACATGCAAACTCCACGCAGGGAGGACCCGGGAAGCGAACCCGGGTCTCCTTACTGCGAGGCAGCAGCGCTACCACTGCGCCACCGTGCCGCCCCTGATGCAGGCACCTGGCTTCAATTTTCGATCTCTAGATCACTTGTTTCAAAATCAGAGTTCAATAAGTCAGAGTCCGATTTAGCAATAATACACAAAAAAGAAATAATATCTACAGAGTATTTTGCTTTGTGCATTTGCTTCGCTCTCTCGCCCGATGTCAACGCCATTCTAGACGTTGCTTACTCTACGCACTCGCACACATACAGGGTTTCAACATTAAGTCAACGAGTCTAAGAGACCTCTGAGCAAAGAGGGTCTAACCTATAAGGTAACTGTGAGTTTTATCAACACTTACAGCTTTCTTTCGCCCTCTGCCCCTGATATCCATTCTCAATCCCTTGTGACAACAAAAGTCGACATCCGCCGTAAAAGAGTTAATAAAACAAAATATTGTTTTTTCAACATAGTTGAAAATTGCTGGGGAGGCTAGGGTTATAGTGCAAGATGCCGGGGAGGGCAGGGTTGAAAGGGTTAATGTTTGTGATAAGCCACCTGTTGGAATGGTAAATGCAATGCATTTTAGTACTACAGATGTTTGTGATGCGCCAACTATTGGAATGACAGAGACACAGCAACCGGATGGGGACACAGATACACAGACACACTGACACTTATCCTTTTATTAAGATTGATTATTGTATTGTGTTGTTGAAAGTTATACAATACAATACAATTTATTTTTGTGTAGCCCAAAATCACACAAGAAGTGCCGCAATGGGCTTTAACAGGCCCTGCCTCTTGACAGCCCCCCACCCTTAAATCTCTAAGAAGACAAAGAAAAACTCCTTTTAAAAAAAAAAAAAAAAAAATCAAAACTCTTGTAGGGAAAAAATAGAAGAAACCTTGGGAAAGGCAGTTGAAAGAGAGACCCCTTTCCAGGTAGGTCGGGTGTGCAGTGGGTATCAAAGAGGAGAGTCAATATAATACAATACACAGAACAGTAAAGAACACAAGTAATCGTCATGTTATGTTAGAATGGTTATATCTGTGGCTGAAACACCAAGGCAAATGGGAAGCAACAGTGTCTGCTGAATGGCCCGTTCTCATAATGTTCTAATGGAAGAGTTAGGTGACTAGAAATTGTAATTTGTTGTGAAGTCCTAATGTGAAGCAATAAAAATAACACCGCCTACAAAACCTAGGAGAGCAGGTTCATTTAGTTTATATTAATGACTACAATCACCGTGCAGGGACTGCATGGAGTTTCAGATGTTCATTTCCTAACCCACTCAAGTGCAGCATTTAGGATCCTAAGGAGCCAAAGTCTGTCCTGGTAGCATCAGGCGTAAAGTAGGGACCAGCCCTACCTGCAAGACGCACTCATTCACCCACTGATGCACTTCAGAATGCCAAACCACCTTACCCACATTTCTTTCGGATGTGGGATGAAAACCGGAATGATTGGGAAAAAAGCCAACCCAGATAAGTGGAGAAACTTCACACAGACTGCAACCAAAATGAGTGTTGATCCCACTCGCCTGTGAAACAGCAATGTTAACCACTGTGCTGATATTTATATAAAAAATAGTGAAGTAAAATGTAGTGATTGGAAGAGGATGGTTTTTCTTTAAGAAAAAGAAACTGAAGGTAAAAATTTGTGTTCTGGATTTTTTGTAACTTCTGCAGATGAATGGGAAGTTTAAATTTTCCCTTCAGGCACAGCGTTCTTCATTTCTATAAACTGATTTACAGTATAGCAAAACTTGTTCAATACGTTTTTCAATTAATTGCCAGACCTGCTTTTTCTATTACCTGATAGTCAATGTTTCCAATTTTCATATTAGAATCAAACCAAACACTGCAGATATTTACATCTTGAACTGTACTGAATGGAACTTTTCTAAAATTGGCATCATCTTTTGAAAGTCTTGCGACATCATGACCACAATATTGAAGGTTCAGCTGAATTGACATTTGTTTTCTTTCGCTGTGAGTTTGTTTTTTTGTTTTCCTGCCCTGCATTTTCAACTGCCTGTAACTCCGTTCTTACATTGATGAAACTTTATACTTGAAAGATTCTGATGTGCTTAGTCATTGAGATACATTTTTGTTTTTATTATCTTGATTTATGTGTTTTGTGCCCTGTAATGTCAACCTAAAAAGCTGAAAAAAAAGAATTAATCCTGGGAACATCAGCAGCATCTGAAGTGATCTGAACTGAGAGCAACCTCTCACCTTGACCGAATTGTATAATGTTAATTGAATGGATATAAAAGAAAATAATTTAGCTAAAATGAAACAAAACACTAAATTATTAATAAAGAAACTTATTCCTGCTACTGAAAAATAAATGAATTGCATTATTTCTCCAAAGAATTATGTTATTTCACCACGATATTGTCAGCTGCCGATGGTGAATTTGAGCACGAATGAACTTGGTCGTTTAGTGACATCTTTTAAAAGCATTTATGGACTTAATGTGCAATCAAGTGACAAAACTGAACATAGGGTGTAGGTATAGATTTAGGTTTAATCAGATTAAAGTTTAGTACAGAAGTTTTAACATAGGCAGAGTGGCAGCACAGAGCTAGCATTTCTGATTCGTGGCGCCAGGGTCTACATGAGCTTTGCATTTTCTCCCCATTCATTTATGGATTAATTGGTATGTCACGGAGTGTGCATAACTGCATACGATTATTTGTCTTAACAATGAATACTGGAAATGTATCAGTAATACTTTTCCATTGGTAAAAAAAACATTTTGTCCTAAATACATTCATCCCCTTTTTCCATCCCCAACCTCATTTGAGAAAGAAACAGTGGCCACTACACCACCAGATCACACTGGTTCAAAATATCTATGGCAAATAACTGGATTGAAACTAAACAGATACTTCATGTACTGTATATGTTTCTGTTACTGGATTGCATGCAGCACATACTTTTGTGATTGCTTATGAAATTGAGCCCTGCAAAGAACTGGCATACTGTCTGTCCATGTTTGCTTCTTACCTTATACTTCGTGTTGCTGTGATGACCACTGGCTCCCTGTGACCCAAAACTTGGCCAGTTTACATTTACCCTTCTGCACACACTAGATTAAATATATAACTTTAGACTCCGTTCTTGTGACTTGACTGCAAGCTGCAAGCATGCTTGATTCCTCCTTTAATCGCGGACACTATACGACCGGGCAGAAATAACACAATAAATATTATGAAACCAGTAACTACATACTGCATGATAACGTGCAGTGAAAACACTTGACTTATAGATTTCATCTTCTTTCTCTGTACGTTTACCATTCGTTTGCTCAGAGGTTTATGCTCTTGCTGCTTCTTGAGCAGCTCTTGTTTTCTCCATCCTAGTGGCCCACTTCTTCTCCTCTTCCGTCGACATCTTTTCACGTTAAAACTGATTAAGTCAGTGTTGTGTGTTGCAATTACTTAGTACGTTTGGTACTTTTCTATCGATAATAAAAAGTACCAGTTTTTCTTAATTTTTCACTGAAGCTGGCACTTAATTTTTGAGGCAGAATGAAAACTTATTTAAGATATGAAGAGGTAGAGATGAGAATGGTGCCCGTATGCATGGGCCACACGGCTGCCCAGCTGCACGCTGCCGAGAGTTGATTCCACGATAAAATAAAAAAAATAAAAACAGTAGTAAAAATCATCACCCCGAAAGTGGATAGTAGACGTCACGTGGTATATGTGTACCAAATTTCAGGTCAATAGGACAAACAGTTTGTGAAGCTACAGGTGATTTAAAATCCTGGACAGACAAACGGACAGCCACGGTAGCATATTATATAAGAAGATAATGAATGCTATATACATACATATATATGTATGTATACATGTTTTTTTTTTTCTGATTGGCGGGAATATGCTTTTGTAAAATAATAGAAATGCTTCCAAAAAGTCTGAAATTCTCCATTCCTAATGACACAACAAAACAGACAAACTGAAGAAGTGGGAATCAAATAAAGCAAACACATTGTACACCAACTCTGGCCAACTCCAATAAAAAAAGCAAACAGAGGAAGCAAAAAGGGGAAACTTAAAACCCTCTTAAATCAGAAACTTTACAAGACTTGAACAGAAAGAGCAAAAAAGAGAAGAAAAAAAACAAGATGAAACAAGAACTTTGCCTAAGACAAGGGGGGTTTCTTAAACATCTTAATCTGAGGACCCAAATGAAAAAATTGATATCATACTGGGACCCAAGAAGAGGAATATTACCATACTGATATATACAAATAACAATGGCCATTAAATATTATTATTAATAATAATAAAAAGTACACATTTTGTTTCTTTTCAAGCATATTTCTCTCTTGAATATTAATAAAAAAGAAAAATAGAACATTAGAACAATCTGGACGAGAACAGGCCATTCTGCCCAGCAAAGCCTGCCAGTCCTATCCACTTCATCCTTCTAAAATAACATCAAGTTGAGTTTTGCAGGTCCCTAAAGTCCTACTGTCTACCACACTACTTGGTCACTTATTCCATGTGTCTGTGGTTCTTGGTGAAAAGTAAAACTTCATAATGTTTGTATGAAATTTACCTTTAACAAGTTTGCAAGTGTGTCCCTGTGTTCTTGATGAACTCATTTTAAACTTAGTCTCGATTCACTGGACTAATTCCAAACACTTCAGTCATTTCTCCTCTTAATCTTCTTCAGTTTAAAGTGAAAAGGCTCAGCTCAGTTAATCTTTCCCTCATAATTCATCCCTTGTAGCCCTGGAATTAGCCTAGTTGCTCTTCTTTGACATAGTCCAGGCAGACTGCCAACTGCTATGGTGCTGACTTGTGTGCCTGCAGGGCTTCCTGGGAGTTGTAGTCCACTAGTGCAGCCCTATGGTGCTCCATCGGTGCCGCCAGGGGGAGCTGCAGTTACAAATTGTCCCCCATTTCAGGGAACCTCTGTCTGACCCGAAGTACCTCCAGCCGATAGTCTCGAAATGCTGGATGTGCTCCTGGGTCTGGCATAAAAGAGCTACTTGATCTCATTCAGGTGAGTTAGAATCATTAGGCAGTGAACAACACTCGTCGAGAGAGAGAGAGAGAGAGAGAAAAAGAAGGAAGGAAGGAAGGAAGGTAGGCTGAGAAAGAGGAATTCTATTTGTGCAGTCTGTGGACAGAGGTTTGTTAAAATAAACCATTATTTGAACTTGAACTTATGTTGGTGTTGAGGGGCTTGGGGCTCCGTGATGCCCCCTACTGGTTACAGTATGTAAGGAGGGATGCTATTCCATAATACTGTACAATATTAAGTTATAGGATTTGTACACTTTGCCATAAGATGAGTGGTTTATCAGAGTCTTAGTACTCCCGTTGTGTGTGTTGTTTTCATTATATCAATGAATTTACTGTGGCACTGTTCATAGAGTACACAGTCACCAGGCACTTTACATAGCAAACAAGGGCACTTTTCATGCCCTCTACAAACTTGCACAGAACTGCCCTTATTTTCACTGATTTTTTTTTTTTTTTTTTGCGTCTGTCAGTTCTTTATGGAAATCTATTTCACCATTTGCCTTCTCTGTTCATGGCTGTTTGCCTTTGAACCCAACAGCCTTTGCAGGTCCTTCACAGACTTACTACCGGTACCATCCTGTGATCACGGAAGCAGGACGGTCACAGGGGAGTCCAAAGCCATCAGGTTTGTGAAATGTCGTGTCTAAAATTGAGCAAGTGTTCAACGAATCAATTATCTTGCCAGTCAATCATCCAATCCATATCTTGGAACATGTCGCATGCTGTTCTGCACAGTGTGATTCAATTTGGCCGGGTTTGATTATTCAGCTGTGTTTTTATTTCCAGTGATCTTCACAGTTGGTTTGCTATGCAATTTCTAAACTGACAATATAATGCGTATTTTCAATCTGCATGGATTTTTTTTTTCTGGGTTGGGCAATTTTTTTTTTCTCCCATTTGGTATGTATGGTAGGCTAATTGATGACACCAAATTAGCCCCTTCACAGGAGTGTGTTATATAGTGAAATGGACTCCTTTTTGGTGCTGGTTTTTGCCTTGCCTTGCCTTGCTTGATATGCTGTCCAGACATGATTTATCTCCTGTATCCATGAACTGGAGTAAAACTTCCAGTAAGAGAAGAGTGGTTAGCCATTTCTTGTTTCATACAACACTGTCAACCAATAGTCTGTGAAGATCACTGTATAAAAATACAATGGCCAGTGATTAAAGATTTGCAAAGCTGAGTGACTTATCACTGCCACTGTACTCTGTTGTGCCTCCTTAGAATAAAATGAAAGAAATGTAACTGTCCGGCCAGTATGGGAATCCCCACCACCATTTTAGGTCTGTCCAGTACATATTGGAGCATCCTGTGCTGTGTGGGCTTCAAGTGTATTTAACAGATTTAGATGCCCCTTCTACAGTGGGGACTTCTCTAATGATGTGTTTCCTCAACTAGCTCTTCACTCTGTGTGTTTGTCCAGGCGAGTCTTTGTTCAGAAGCAGGAATGAGTGGTCCAGTGTGGTGTCAGAACTCAGCCGCTTCCTACACAAAGGTACAGCCCCTGCCCAGCTGAGTTCTGCTGTGATCCTTCACCTGGAGCCCTTTCGCTGCTCATTTTTGTCCCTGGCATCTTACCTTTTTTTTCCCTTTTGTGCTCCGCTGCCTTCTTCCTCCATAAGTTTTCATAGCAGTTATAGTCTGGTAGGCTAGATTGCTTACTTTATGGGTAGTCAGGACAAGTAGACCAGTCTTCATTTCAAAATCTGTTCAACACGGAGAGGCCAATTACCTCTAGAGTGGGCGAGAGTGAGGTTGGTTAAGCCCGCACTCCAGAAACTTTCAGAAATCTGGGATTTAATCCATTTCCTTCACCCTCCACATAATGCTGCCACCTAATGGCTCTGTCTGAAACTAGAGCAGTGATTCCCAACCTCAGTACTGTGGTCCCACTGTGGCTGCAGGTTTTTGTTCCAACCAGCTTCTGTTTTTAATTGGTCTTCTGTGCTAATTAAGTGATGTGTTATTTCCCAGATTCTGTGTTTTGGGAACAATATAGAAATTACAAAACTTAGTTTGGTAAATATATATATATATATATATATATATATATATATATATATATATATATATATATATATATATAATATGGTTGAAATAGTTTACTGTCAAATAATGCAAAGAGTACGCGACACGTGTTTCGCCCTAATTCTGGGCTCATCAGGAATACACACTCACTGCACTCCCTCTCGGGAATCGAACCTCGGACGTCAGCGCTAGAGGCGAAGCCCCTAACGTTGCGCCACGGCATGTGGTTCGTTTATTTGACAGTATGTAGATCGGATGTTAGCCGACTTGCTGACCAACCACAAGCGTTACCTGGTAGGTAACCACCCATACAATCAGATTATGATTCAGACTACGAATGCTGTGAATATATATATAATATATTAAAATGTACCAAGCAGTTATATGGGAATAATGTATTTTTTTCTTTTTAACAATATTTTCATCTTGATTTTCATTCTACTTTTTTAGGTGTTCTAATTGTTTAATTAATCCATTATTTACTAATTAGTGGGTCTGATGCTAAAGTACTTGGAGCCTTTGATTATTCAGTGTTTGCCAGCGTGTCTGCTCTGCATATTTTTAATTGTCATTATTAATATACAGGCGGCACGGTGGCGCAGTGGTAGCGCTGCTGCCTCGCAGTTAGGAGACCTGGGTTTGCAAACTCCTGCGTTGAGTTTGCATGTTCTCCCCGTGTCTGCGTGGGTTTCCTCCGGGTGCTCCGGTTTCTTCCCACAGTCCAAAGATATGCACGTTAGGTGCATTGGTGTTTCTAAATTGTCCCTAGTGTGTGCTTGGTGTTTGGGTGGGTGTGTGTGTGCCCTGTGGTGGGCTGGCGCCCTGCCTGGGGTTTGTTTCCTGCCTTGTGCCCTGTGTTGGCTGGGATTGGCTCCAGCAGACCCCCATAATCCTGTAGTTAAGATATAGCGTGTTGGATGATGGATGGATGGATGGATGATTAAGATACAACGAAGGGGAAAAACTGCACAGAGAAAGGGCAAAATATAATAAAATCAACAAAAGATTTTTTCTGTTGCAGTTTTTCTGTGTCAGTTTTCTGAATGTAGAATAAAAGAAAAATAATACCAGCTAATTAAATGAGATCAGTGCTATCAGGTGTTGTCACTGATTAGGAATCTGGTTGGAACAAAAACCTACAGTCACAGGGGGGCCACAGGACCGGGGCTGGGAAACACTGAACTAGAGCCTCTGTATGGGTCTTTTAGAATGGTAATTTAGTAATAAATATAATAATAATAATAATAAGAGGCCGGGCTGCCCTGTTTTGCCCTGAGGAATGTTCAGCCCACCAGCCATCAGATATCGGAGGTTCACAGAAGGGACAGATTTTTTATTGTTAAAGCTGTGGGTCTGATTGACACTTGCAGGCTTCTTTTTAGCCCAGATGCCTTGAGGTTGAGGAAAAGAGGGAAATTAAGAGTGGACATGAGATGTAAGGTGGAAAATCTTCCTGCCTGGTGTGAACTGCTATAGAAACTAATATATATATATATATAATTTTTTTTTTTTTTCATTTCAGCCTGGCATTAGACATCCCCCTGTCGTTCAAGCCACCCTCCCTCCATTTCACCAGCTTTTACTCTTACTTTGTACTTCAATGCCTTTTCCAAAAAACTCATTCTCCTGCTTTCATAGAGCCCCACTCCCAGAAAAATATATCCGTCATTTCTGATCTGGAAAGCCCTGCTGAATATCCGTATCTGGTGCAGGTAAAGGAAGACACACTTAATGGTGAGGGATAGAATCTGCCATTTATGTTGAAACTTTCCATGGTAGTGCTCTGTTTTTAAAAACAAAATAAGTTAGAAAAATTGATGTATGCTGTAACATTTGGGTGTGTTTCTGGGACTTAGGTCATTTACAGTGCCTATAAGAAGTATTTATCCCTTGGAAGATTTCACATTTTGTTGTTATACAACATTGAATCACTGTTGATTTAATTTGGCTTTTTAAAAATATTATGAATAGAAAAAGACTCGTTAGTGTCATTAGTAAGGTTGTGTCTCTGCAAAGCGGTTTAAATAAATGACAAATATAATACCCAAAATAATGTATTACATACTGTGGCCGGGTACAGAAATGACAGCTCCACAAAGCAAGAAAATCTGGGGTGCCTACTGGGCTGTCCCATTTTTATTGTCCATGGACACTAAAGCCAAACAAAGAAGAACCCTCTTCGGTGTGTACTTCCTGTTTTATGAGGTATCAGAATAATTAGATAAGCCTTATTAGGCTGGTTGGCCAAGGTCACAGTGGTAATGGAGCTCTGTCCGGTGGTTTACTTGTGCCAGCAATGATGCCGCCTCCTGTGTGGCTCAGGTTTTTATTGAGGTTGTTGCTTCACTGGGCAGTTTCTTGGCACTGCTTACATTTTATGCCATAAAAGGGATTGTATGGGTAATCTAACTTGTAGGCAAGTAGAAAGGCAGCACATTTCAAAAGAAATTATATGCTGGATGTATCACCTGACAAGTAAAAAGGAGAAACCATGAACTGCTTCATTCCTTGTTCCCTGTCCAAGCCACCATCCTCCAGTTGCTGCCACTGCTTTTATAATTTTAATGCTTTCCTTGATTGGGGCTCTCGGAGAGACTGAGTGAGGGGTCCAACTGTCTGGGCTTGTGAGTGTCCTGGATAAAAAACAAGATCCAGGCCTTTAATGACCTCTTAGGCACAGCCATCAGCAGTGTGTCTGTCTGCGAAGAGAGTGTCAACCTTGTTGAGATGTTTACTTACCTCAGCAGTGGCATTCATGACTCTGGTGACTGTTCCTATGAAGTCAGTAGACTGATTAGGAGAGAATGGAGAGTGACCTGCGATGAAGACTGGACTCCTTTGGTACAGTGTCTCTTCAGATAATCCTCGGGTACCACTGGTTTGACCTTGTGTTGAACGAGTGGTTGCTCATGGAGTACCTGCATTGTGAAGGAGCATCAGTTACAGCTGTATAGCCATGTGCCATGATTCCCTGAGGGTGATTTAGCTCACAGGATCCTTATTGTTGAAGGACCTGAGTGGCTTGAGCAGGCCAAGGGGATGTCCATGTAACACCCGACTGCTGCAGATACGTGGTCATTTCCAGACAGTGGGAGTAGACCACGTTGTCTGCTTTGGGGGTTGCCAACTGGGATCCCGAGCTGTTTTGTTGTGTGGTGGGTATGACAACCTGCTGACCTCACCTTGACTTTGTGTCTCTTCTGTTTTCATTTAAGCTGACCTGCCTCCTGAGCCAGCATCGACAGGTAGTGAGAGTCCTGAGGTGATCTACGATGATGTCCCAGATGAAAATGACGAGTCACAGCCTGAAGGTGAGGACTTCTTGCAAGGCTGTTACCCTGTTACCTTTTGTTCATTTGACATGCAGTTAACATTTCATGTGACCATGAGTGGCACTACGATAACATATGTGTAAATTACGCTATAAATTCACTGGCTCTTCAGCATTGCTTCATTCATTAATGGATAACTTTTATCTGAAACCTTTCTAGAATTGTTAATTTATTTTTCAAGTAGGCCTAGCTGTAGGATTCATTTCCTTTTTTGATTTCCTTCTGCTCCTGAGTTCTCTTTCGACTTACCCATATATTTTGTTTACAGATTATTTATGACTGTTTCGAATCTGACGTTTGCTTGTCCCTTCATTACGAATCTGCCTGACAGTGTTATCTCCTGGTCTCTTTGCCCCTCAAACTGATTTCTGGAAAGGTGTCTTGTGGTTTTCCACCCTAAAATAAGTTCTGCTTTTTTTGTTTTTTTATTTTGTTCTCCAACTTTACTATACGGTGTCCCTTCTAGTCGTCAACTTGACCTTTAAGTCCGTCTTTAATTTATATAGTGGCTTTCACAATTAACACTACTACAGAGCACTTTTTTTTTTCCTTTATTTCGCCTTATACAATTTCTTGTATTAGGAATTTGTTAGTTTTCGCATACCCCTTGGGGTCAGAGCGCAGGGTCAGCCATTGTACAGCGCCTCTGGAGCAATTACAGGTTAAGGGTCTTGCTCAAGGGCCCAGCAGAGTAGGATTTCTTTTGGCAGTGACGGGGATTCGAACCGGCAACCTTCTAGATACCAGCACAGATCCTTAGCCTCAGAGCCACCACTCCGCCCCACTTACCACTGGAATATGAAACAAAATTGAAAAAAATAATAAATTGGGTCCACACCAAGTTCACGTCACCCAGTCCTGGCTGCCATGGTTAAGAACCAGGTGAGAAATACGGGGGGTTGGCCTTTGGATATCAGAGATCCTCCTGATTAATCTACCCTGTTGTACCCCTGAAAGCCTGAAAATCAAAGTTGGGATGGGAATCTAGAAATTAAATTTTGAAGTGCGTTTCTTATAAGGTTTTGGAGTTTGCCAAAAAGTATTGTAGCCACCTCACAGACAGCTCCTGACTTGTGGCTGGTTGGCTGGTGTTCTGTCAGTGAAAACTTTACAGATTTGGAGTTTTAAACAGTGAGAGACGATTTGTTATATCTTAAGCCAGGAAAGGGCCGTTTATCATAAGTCAAATGAAATGTTGCTGACCAGAAATGAAAGTTTAAAGCGACTACTATAGTTTACAAAAATATAGTTTTCAACAAATAACACACACAACCCTCACAATTATCCTCAATCACGGATGAATCCATCCATGCCTGTGGTGTTGGTAATGTCACAAAATCAACTTCCGGACCACACCTTTAGCAACCAGGAGTTGCTTCTTGACACTCATGAGCAAAACAGAATGACATTGCAATAAATGGCAATGCCAAAAATACATAAAATTGTTTGGGCATACTGTAATAGTAACAAAAATAATTGTATGAAATGGATCTATGATATGTAAAACCTTACAAAATATAAATGGAGAACTTATTAAACGCATATTACATGCACAATACATTTTTAATAGTGTTTTCAGTTGTAACAGGTGTGGCTAGGGGCTTGAATGGGAGCAGCAGTCTGTCTTTGCAGGAAAGGGAGCGCATACTTTGATGAGCCATGTGGGGTTTTGAGAATGAGCACAGAGACTTTCAGAACAAAAGTAAAAATGGGATCTCTAGACAGCTGGAAATGCTAGTCTTGAAGAGTGTGATGGTGGACAGTGATTGCTGATAACAGACATTTTTCACGCTGTAGGGAAGCCATGCTTTACCCTCAGATTCTGTGGCGTAGCAATGGATTTTGCAGATTGTGCAAAGCACAAGGGCCTACAAGCTTGGGGGGCCTACTCGGCTGTATACCGTATATACTCACGTATAAGTCTGGTATTGAAACCGAAAAAATCGATCATAAAATCAGACCACGACTTCTGCACCTGTTCAAAAATGCGACTTAATTTTTTTTTACATCTTCTTGCCTCCTCCAATCTCAAATCAGTTTCTCAGACACATCGAATTTTGTTGCAGCAGCGCAGTTACCGATTTCTTTCCCTAATTCAACGACATTTAATTTAAAACCATCCTCATATTTTCTTCTGATCGAACGCTCCATCGTAGATAAGGGATGCTCTTACGATAAAGGTGTTTCAGGATGTGAGACACACAAATCAGTGCAAACGTTGCTTCGGAATAGTTTGGGTATTACCGTGTGGTTACGTAGGCACAATAGAGAGAGAGCGGTTAGGACCACACGCTGATGCTGCACCCACATAGAAAAAAATGGCAGTGTGCTCTGTGGTTACTCTCTCAGGTGGGATATCATAATCTCTTGGGACCAATAGCGTGAATTTTCCGCATTCAATTTATGCGACCGACATTATAAAATACCAGAAATTATACGATCAAATCAAATCCCAACTTATCTGTGGGAGAACTTATCCGCAAGTATAAACGGTAGATTTAAAATCACTTGCACAAGTCATTGTGTTATTAATTCAGTTTCAGTGACGTGTTTGCACCATCACTAGGCAAGTCCAATCCAATCCATGATGATATTACGTATTCGGCAGGCCTACAGTTTACACAAATTTAGACTTTGGGAGTTAGGAGGCTAATCGGAGGCACAACATGTCCTAGTCCGCCTTACAGAGAAGTGCACATTCCCAAATTTGGTGACCTTTGGTGTGTCATAGCGGATATGAACGGAAGAAGTTTTGAAGGACGGCACATGAATAGTGTAAATATACATTATTATCGTAAATAATTGTTACTTTTGTAGTTTGATTTGATGTCAGCAGTTTTCAAAGTTCGTAAACAGTAAATAATAACAATTCTGATGTTACGTTATGGTCCCCGTTAGTCGGCTAACGTTGAATATGTGAACAATTTGACGCTTTCTCGCCATACGACGACATGTCGGCCAGTAGCAGCGGATCCGGCAAACATTATAAGAGTGGTACTGCTAAATGTAAGGCACGCCTGCAACAGGAATTGAAAAACGCTAAGCTTACCAAGATTTCTACCAGTCTCAAAACTGAGGAAGGGCCAGCGCTAGTAACTGAGAATGCTGATGCTGGCGAATTGGCGAAATGGTCGCAAGCAGGTTATACAGACAGTGTAGTGAGTGAAATGCTGTGAAATGACAGCTACCGAGTCTGTAAGAAGCGATACAATGGCTTCAAATCAGGTGCTATCTGCTAAAACCGTTAATAATGGAGAAACTACTAAAGATAAACAAGCAATATGTGTGACAAAGAAATTTCCTACCGACAAGGCAAATGACACCTCACTTTATGATGTCCGTTTCCTCAGAACTTGTGTAAAACAGGTCAATTGTGTAGTAGTATCCTGTCAGCTGGGGTTGTCGTTTTAATTTGTTACAAATTGAAATTGCTTCATTTTATAGCACAGGACAGTTTCTACCTTCTAGCTTACATTACATTTTAATAATCTTCCTTCACAAAGTTGTCTTGGAAAAGCAAGCGGGTCCACATCTTACTTATATTTAAGTACTACTTCTACCCACACCTCCCACAATCCATTCCCACAGTTTACTTTATTGTTGCTAACTTACAGCAGCTGTAATAAAGCGATTAAAAAAAGTTATTACAAATTCCATTTAGAGAGACAGTTTATTTGTCACCAGTGTGTGATCTGATAGTGACGTGAAAAACACTACCCAGCCGGCCCCCAGGATCTAGTTGCGAATAAATTACTAACAGTTATGTTAGACAGGAAGGGCCCACCTCAGGGTGCTGCACAGGGGGTTTCAGCAAGCTAGCTTACGCTACTACTCCGAATCACCCGCTTCTGCAGGAATGATCTATGGCAGGATGGCGATTTCAGTCAGTGCACTTGATTATCTCAGCTTCCGTGATGAAACAGCCTTTTAAGTGTTGCGCACACTACATCTAATAGTTTATGTCTCCTGATAAGTGGCAGTTCTGCATGATTCTGGTCAGAAGAACAAAGTGGCATGACTTTTGTTTCCAGATTGTGGATCTGTGTATGAAATGATTTGCCTACTTTAGGTATACATATCCTAAGTGATGGCTTTCTCTGTATCTAATATTTATATCTAATTTCGTACAGTAAGAGAGAGTTAACATTATAATATTCAGGCAACACTGGAACACTAAAGGCACTCCCCGATTACGAAGACATATTTTGTACACTGGTGCAGAATGACCCTACCATCTTCTTGTTTGCAATTTTGAAACTCATTTCATGGCAGACATCTCTTATGAAATATGGTGTGATGTGATTTGGCCTTCACTTTATTTAAAACTGACAGGCTGTTTATGAACAATAGCTTTGTATTTAATGATGCAGAGATGGTAGCTGTCACATCTGCTTATCTGTTCTTTGTCTGTATGACGTGATGGGTTGATTCTGTTTAGCTAAAAAAAACCTGTAGGTGAGATACACAAAGCCTCAAATGTGTAGATGGGGGGTGTTGGTGTAATGTCCGTAGGTACATTCTCCAGCTTACAGGCTCATCTACACCTTCCTCTTCTCCATTTATTTCTTTACAGATGACCTCATCTACGAGAATGTGGTAGAGCCTGGGAAGACTGCTGGTGAGGATTTATTGTGGAGCTCCAGTGAATTTGAAAGCTATGATGAACATTCAGACGGTGGAATGGAGAACAAGATGCCAGCACGCAGTAAGGTACTGGGGCATCTGGGATGGAATGGACCATTTAGAAAAGGGTCAAGGGCCAATGCCTTGTCGAGCCACTCCTAGAGCACCATGCGTCATTTCATCCTGGTGAAAACTGGAGCTTGCACCCTTCCACACAAAAGGAAATGAGAAATAAAGACTGGCAGCTCTTTGTTTATCGACAAACAGTGCTGTGCTTACCTATGCAAGTGAGCAAGAAAGATTCATAGTTTGTGAATTTTAGCATACATATGAACACTAAATCTGAGGTTTGTAATTGACAACATTTCATTGACAACAATGGTAGACACAGAAAAATTCAAAATAGCATAAAATGTATTTTGTTCTGCAGAACTGGGTCAAAGACCCTGATGCACACTCCCACCCATTTTTAACCAATCATAAACATTGTTTATCTAACTCCTAGTGTTTGGTATGTCGGGCTTCTCTGCAAAATAGAAAGAGATGCATTGCTTTCAAAAAGTATTCAGACCTCTTCATTTTTTTTTTCACTTTTCTTATGTTGCAGCATTAGGCTAAAATCATTTAAATTAATTTTTTCCCTACTCAAGCAACATTCAATGCTCCAAAATATCAAACAAAAACCGGATTTCAGAAATGTTTGCAAATATATTACAAATGAAAAAAATTTACACATCCTATTAATGCAAGTGTTTCAGACTCTTAACTCCGTACTTAGCTGAAGCCCCTTTGGCAGCGACTCCAGCATTGCATTAAGTCTTCTTGGGTATGACAGTAGTTTTGCACACCTGAATTTTAGGGATTTTCTGCCATTTTTCTCTGCAGATCTTCTTCTTCTCTCTGCCATGCCAAATGGTACTGTTAGTGGACAGCTATTTTTGAGTCTCTCCAAAGATGTTTGGTTGGAGTCAAGTTCTGGTGGGCCGCTCAAGGATATCCGTAGTCGTCCCTAAGCCACTCCTGTGTCATCTATGTGTTGAGCTAAGGAATCCTCATCCTGTTGGAGAGAGAACCTATGGCTAAGTCTGAGGTCATGAGTGCACTTGAGCAGGTTTTCATTAAGGATATCTCTGTATTTTGGTCTACTCAGCTTTACCTCCACCCTGACTAGCCTTCCCGTGTCCAACCACACAGCATGATGCTGCCATTACCATTTTTTCACTGTTGTGCAGGGGATGAGTGGTGCCGAGTTTTCCTCAGACATGATGCTAATCTTAGTTTTATCAGACCAGAGAGTCCTGTTTTTTTACAGCCTAAGGGTCCTTTTGGAGCCTTTTTACAAACTTCTAGTGGCCTTTCGTGTGTCTTTTACTGAGCTTCTGTCTGGCCACTTTATCATGAAGCCCAAATCAATGGAGTATTACCGTGATGATTGCCATTCTGGAATTATCTCCCATCTTCACACAGGCTCACTGGAACTCAGCCAGAGTGACCATCTTGTTCTTGGTCACCTCTCTTGTAAAGGTCCTTCTCCCACTATTGCTTAATTTGGCTAGTTCTAGGAAATTGGGGTTGTTCCAAACTTCTTTCGTTTAAGAATTATGGCATACACTTTGTGATGATTGCCATTCTGGAATTCTCTCCCATCTTCACACAGGCTCACTGGAACTCAGCCAGAGTGACCATCTTGTTCTTGGTCACCTCTCTTGTAAAGATCCTTCTCCCACTATTGCTTAATTTGGCTAGTTCTAGGAAATTGGGGTTGTTCCAAACTTCTTTCGTTTAAGAATTATGGCATACACTTTGCTCTTGGGAACCTTCAATGCACCAACAGTTTTTTTTGTAGTCTTCCCTAGAGCTGTGTCTCTAAGCTCTGCAGGCAATTCTATCAACCTCGTGACTTGGTTTTTGCATTGATACACAAAGTGGGACCTTCTTTAGACAGATGTGTGTGCCTTTCTTAATCTTGGATTGAAGATAGGTAGATTCCAAACATGGCGTAGAAACATCTTAGACGATCAATAGAATGGAATGGAAAATGATGTTAACACTAATTGTACTGCTATGTATATACTTGTATACAATTTTTGTGGACAGTTTACGTGCCACATATGGTCCGTGTATTGAACATGATGGCGAACAGGTCAAGACATTCCTGTAAATCATCTTGCACATATGAAGTATGTTTTGTGAACAAATTGTTTCCGCCATTCAAATATTAACATAATTTTTACTCACCCTGTACTTGACTGAATACTTCAGTTTATCAACAACAACAACAACATTTATTTATATAGCACATTTTCATACAAAAAGTAGCTCAAAGTGCTTTACATAATGAAGAAAAGAAAAATAAAAGACAAAATACAAAATTAAAATAAGACAACATTAGTTAACATAGAAAAGGAGTAAGGTCCGATGGCCAGGGTGGACAGAAAAAACAAAAAAAAACTCTCCAGAAAGCTGCAGAAAAAAATAAAATCTGTAGGGGTTCCAGGCCACGAGACCACCCAGTCCGCTCTGGGCATTCTACCTAACATAAATGAAAATAGTCCTCTTTGTAGTTAGGGTTCTCACGGAGTCACTTGATGGTGATGATCATACAGACTTCTGGCTTTTAATCCATTCATTGTTGGAACATCATGGTGCTTTGGGTAGATGGTGGTGGCGCAAGCCTATGTGACATTTAAATTTTTATTTTTTTTATTTTTGATAAATTTGCAAAAAATTCTAAAATCCTTTTTTTGCTTTGGCATTTGCCACTGTTTAATGTTGCTTGAGTAGGGAATAAATTTAAACAATTTTAGCATAAGGCTGCAAAAAGTGAAGGGGGTCTGGATACGTTCTGAGTACACAGTGTTTTTAGCAGTTCATTCACCCACCTGTTTTTCTGCACAGTGGTAATGCATGAGCGTAACATCTTGAATGGAACTTCTGCAAAAATTATTTTCACTTTTTCATTCATGATGTTATTTTTGTGTGCTTAAGGGAGCCAAAGTCTGTGAAGGATTCTGCACCCCTGATGTCTCTCTTACCACTTTGGCAAGTTGAGGTCATTACTTTGTTCACCTCTGACCTCTTTCATCACGTGGCATCAACCCTCTGGAGGTTTTAGGTGGTTCTGCATCCCAGGCCACAGGCATATATGAATTAGGAGTATATGCCAGCCTCTGTGTCCTCCTCCCCACTGACAAATCTTTAATACAAGTTGTCCTCTTTCATTTTTCACCCATTTGGCCTATCTAGCTGCTAAAGTCTGGCTAGATATTCCATCTTGCATGTCCTAGGTGGGCTATGCTCTGGAAGCAGCTAGCAGTTAGAGAAAGCCAAGGAGCCCTGTCTATCACCAACGTGCTGTATGTGCCATTCAAGTACCTTCTGACAGGCTGCTAGGCACTAACGATTCTGGTGGTGTCAATTTCTGGTATTTTCAGCCTGTAGAACCACCCATTTTTGTAGGTGCCAGATGGTCTCAAGGTTGTTTAAAACCGTACAGGGGTATTTTCAGTAATTGATGGTTGTCAACCAACCCCCAAGCAGTTCTCTGTGCTTTAGGAGGCTTTAGGTTCCAAGCAGAGCCACTCACTCCTTGTCCATGTTATAACCGTAGTGAACCATAGCCAGACTTTCACTGAATTCAAATGGAAAAGCACAGCCTGAGTGGCCAGTCAGGCTATCTTTAGTCATGCAACCCGTGAGGTATTTGTGGCAGATCCTTTAGTATTATGTCTGGTTAAGGCCTTGTGCCCCAAAGATATGTCAACGTGACCGCATTTTGGGGCATTTCATAAAACATTCTTAGGTGGTTTTTCCTAAAGTGATGTGGACTTGAGTGTCTGGGCACCCACAATACTCACCCAGTAGTCTTTCGACAAGCAGCTTTTGTAACAGGGTGCCTAGAACTCCTTTTCAGCCCCAAATACTAAGCAAACTGGAAAAAAATAAAAGCATTCCTTACACAGATAAAATGAGTCATCACAAGATGTTCCTGCACTGTCAGCGAGGCAGCCACCTAGGAATGCTGCCAAGAAATAAGAGCTGGTGACTTCCTCTGTGCAAAAAAAAAAAAAAATAAAGCCACTTAAGAGTTTAGCTTTTGTCCATTGCATTCTCTGAGCTGCAGCTGTTGTTCTAGAAAGGAGAAGTTGCTTCCTGAGAATTTGTGGAGTCAGTGGTCATATGGGAGGGGTGAACATTTAGATGGTTAAGCAACTACTCTTAAGTTTATAAGAAGAAACTATCCAGAAGACATTAGTGTTGAGGTGGCCTCTTTAAAGGCGTGGCTGGTCTTTAAGTGGTTCAACATGTTGCTTTCCTTACGGGCCACCACTGCACCAACTTGCCCATTGATTACAAGGATGAACTCTTCTCAGCTGGTGTCTGGATCTAAACATAACGTGTACCATCTTCTGCTTTTATTTGTACATATATTAGTTATTTACATATTGCTGTCTTTCCTCATTTGCTGACAATGTCATCAGTCTCGCTGTTCTAAGTAGCTGTTGCTGAGATGCTGGGCCATTCCCAGGAGTGTATGAAATCAGTTATAATTTGGCTAGTGACTTAAATTTTTCCTGAATGTTCCTCAGCCTTTTATATTTTTTTTCGAACATTGTTTCCAGAGTTTCGAAAACTAAGGAATCCAGTGATTTACATATATATATATATATATATATATATATATATAGTCATAGGAAAAAGTTTGGGAACCCCTCTTAATTCTTTGGATTTTTGTTTATCATTGGCTGAGCTTTCAAAGTAGCAACTTCCCTTTAATATATAACATGCCTTATGGTAACAGTAGTATTTCAGCAGTGACATTAAGTTTATTGGATTAACAGAAAATATGCAATATGCATCATAACAAAATTAGACAGGTGCATAAATTTGGGCACCCCAACAGAGATAATACATCAATACTTAGTTGAGCCTCCTTTTCCTAATATAACAGTCTCTAGATGCCTCCTATAGCCTTTGATGAGTGTCGGGATTCTGGATGGAGGTATTGTTGCCTATTCTTCCATACAAAATCTCTCCAGTTCTGTTAAATTTGATGGCTGCCGAGCATGGACAGCCTGCTTCAAATCATCCCATAGATGTTCGATGATATTCAAGTCAGGGGACTGTGACGGCCATTCCAGAACATTGTACTTCTCCCTCTGCATGAATGCCTTTGTAGATTTCGAACTGTGTTTTGGGTCATTGTCTTGTTGGAATATCCATCCCCTGCATAACTTCAACTTTGTGACTGATGCTTGAACATTATCCTGAAGAATTTGTTGATATTGGGTTGAATTCATCTGACCCTCGACTTTAACAGGGGCCCCTGTCCCTGAACTAGCCACACAGCCCATTTAAAACTGCTACAACCCAGTGCAGGCAGTATCGTCACATTGTACAACAGGAAAATCACGGCATCCACCTTACTTAATGATGTGCTGTGGCTACATGTATGGTCTAAACTTTTGTTATACCCATTGGGATCTTTATATTGAAAATAAATTTCAGAATTATGCTTTCTGTTGAAGTGGAAATGGTGAAGCCTTGTCAAACATAGCAGGGTTTTAGGTACTGAATAGACTGACAGTAGGTGATCAAAAGACAAGGACAAAAAAAGAAGGTTAAAAAGTCAAAACCAAAATGTAAAACAGAAGTGATATCATTCTGATTTCTCTTACTGACCAGTCTTTCTTCCTTCAAACAAAGTTCAGATGGTTTCTATAGCTGCATTGTGTCCCTAACGAAGATGGCTGCCCTGACATCAAATGCAGTGTGAAATGATGACACACGGACATCTATAAAGGACACAGAGCTTTGTAAAATAAGAAATGGAAAGGGAGATGGCGAGGGGTTGGAGACCATCTGCATGCTCTCTTTAATAAGAGAAAAAGTTCAGAATATAATCATTAACGCCTCACATCCTCTGTAGCGTACCGCTACCGTTTGTCAAGAAGTGTCTGGTCTATACTCTGCGTGTTTCTCCAAGGAGCTGTGTGCTTATTGAAAGTGGGTTCCAGTGCCATTGCTTCCTAAATAACTTTGGGGATGGAAGGACCGCTGGAGTGATGTCAGTGTTTGTCTCGGGGCTCATCCTCTGGTCTGTGGGGTGAGAGCGAAGAAGGAAGTGAAAAATGTGATCCCTCAGGTTTTAGGGTTGCCATATCAAAGCCTTGTAGATACTCCTTATGTGTGCACCCTTGTGACAGCATTGTAGCAACAGCTACTCAAGATGGTGAAATTGATCATATTATTAGCAAATAATGAAAATCATTAATATGTGCAAAAAATAAATAACAATGCCAAAAGTTACATGCTGGTTTTAAAAACCGATGCTGGTGTAGAGCTAGACAGGAATTTGCAGTGGACTTTTGTAAATGTCGGTAAATGCTGGCCTGAAACAAGCCAAGGGACATTTGACTTGTTCATGATATGAACAATCCACCTGACCATCTCCATATCTGCCCATCTGTTCAGATGTTCATCCCCTCTTATGTAGCTCTTCATCTTACATTATTATTAATTATCTCTTTACCCATCAATGTTTTATCTATTCATCTGACCTTCATCCATCCATCCATTATGCTCTTCATTTCCCCATCCTCTTTGTCAGACCTTATTTTCTTCTCCATCCTTCCCTCCATCCATTTGGCATCTAGCAACTTAATGGTGGCTGTTCTCATTCTGACCATACAGCTATCTGCATGAAATATTCAATTTCTTGTTTAACTGCCCACATTTTTATTCATTCCTGTTTAGTTCAATACTCAACAATTCATCCATCCTTTCATTTTCTGGGTTTTTGGCTCCCATGTAATCCATCTGCCTCCCTAACTCCTCATCCATACTAGGCATTAGTTTCTTCATCTCTGCATTTTCAGTAACTGCTTTCTCAAACCTTCCACCCTTTCTTGTCGCCCATTTACCACTGCAATTATGCCCCTAGTTAGCTATTCCCAGTCTAGTGATCCAAATTATTATTCATTCTCCTTAATTCCTTACGCCACCCAAACATGTAGTTCCTTTCCTCGTCGCTTTGTCATCTTTCCTTTCATTCATCTCCTTCTTCACCTTCTTGCTTCTCGTTTTCCTCAAATCTGTTTTTTCAGATGTTCATCAATTAATCGGTGGTATTTCTTGGCCTGTTTCTCCTAGCAACCCATCTTATCCTTTTTTTATTGCATATCCTCATCCAGTTTTCCTGAAGCTGCATCAATAAAAGGTGACGCTCCGTGAAAAGAGTTTGATAATGTTATATGCCCACCATGTAAGCAATGTGAGGGCTCCTCAGGTAGTGTAGCCTGTGTTTGGTGGCATTGTGCCTTTTGACCTGGTGATTACTCCAGTTACCTCTATGTGCTTATAGATCCATGAACAGTTTGTAACGAAGTATCTGTGATAGCTGAAGCGTCCATACCTTTATCCCATTTTACTTTTCGAGACCAATTAGGGTTCGTAGTTAGAGCCAATTTGGGTCCTGACTGACCTTTTTTTTCCCCACTTAATGCTTTAGTCAGTTGCTTCTCACCCTGTACAACACTTTGCCTCTCCTCTGCTCACTTTCTTTTCTCTCCATCTTTCTTTTTCTCCCTCTCCTTTCTATCCTCCTCTTCTCTTGCATGGTGACACAAAGCTCTCTCCTGATGTACGCCGCTTGAAGGAGCGATATGCCCAGACAAAACGTGAGCTGCTTGCCATGCGGCTCGGTGGTCGTGATGTCACCCAGATCAAGCAGAGCTACGACATGAAGGTAATTATTTGGTGGGTGCATGTTTTTTGTGATTTTTGTTTTTTAAATTTGCTTTTTGGGACTTGATCGTATTGGTATGGTTTGAGTGTTCTAACTGCTTCAAGCTTTTGCACATTCTAACGACTTCCTCTTGTTTGCAGTGTGCTTTGTGGCAGCTGTTACAGTAGGTTGGGAAGCCAGACATGGTCTTTTATTTGTTGATGTACTAACTGCTCACGGACATGTAAATGAAACCTTTCTTTCTGTACAGTCTGGGTACTTTAGCTTTCTCAGTGGTTTATTTTAAAGCTTTATAAGTGAATTAGGGATGTGCACAGGTAGCTGAATCACCAAATAAATGAAAACCATATAAAACAAAACGCACCATTTTCAAACTTGCTCAGTCCTTTTCAGGCTGAGTCAAATCTGTTAGGGCGGCAGTTCACTGCATGGTATACTGACAAAAAAGGCCTTTTAAGTCATACTGGGCCCATTGAGAAGCACCAGGTCATCTTGTCTGCATGTCTTTGGAATGGAGAAGGAGCACCCAAAGTAAAAACAATACTGACATGATGATAAGTATACAAACTCTGAACAGATAATGCAGGAGGTTGGACCCATGAGGCAAGAGTCCTAACCAATGCGCCACTGCCCCTTTAGGCCCCAAATATTTTGCCTGAAAGTTGACATCAGTATGCTTGTATCTTCAGCACAGTACACAAATGGTGAAGATGGAAACTGCTTCATTAACAAATGATGAAAATCTGCTGCCTTTTATGTAAAACAGGGCATTCCCAGATATTGTAATAAAGCATGCTAGCCTGCAACTGTCTGTTTCATTAATTTGCAGTCGACCTGCAGGCTGCATCCATCATAGTCTCTTCCATTTTTATGTTCTAGAACAGGATTTCTTAAACTATGGGCTGTGTTCCAAAATATGTCCTAAAAAGGGTTGCAAGTTACTGTTGTATTTAATGGTAATGGGTCGTGGATGTAAGCAGTCCCGTTTTACGCCTAAGAAGTCTACCATCAACCGCATCCTGGCACTGAGGGTACTCATTGAGCATAAATGCAAATATCAGCAGAGTTTCTTTGCAGCCTTTGTCGATTTTCGTAAAGTGTTAGACTCAGTTGATCGAGCAGCCCAGTGGGACATCTGGAGACTTTGTGGGATCCCCTCAAGTTTGCTGGATATAATGGCCGGCCTATTCACTGGTACTGTGTGTGCTGTGCAGAGTGGAGGCAGAACCTCTGCATTTTTCCCAGTTGTTTCTGCTGTCTGTTAGAGGTCCATTCTGCTCCTACTCTGTTCAATGCTTGCATGGACTGGGTGCTGGGCAGAGTCATGGGGTCCAGTGGCTGTGGGGCATCTGTTGATGAAGAAAGATTCACTGATCTTTACTGATGATGCTGTGATCTTCACAGAGTCAACAGGATCTCTGATGGGGGCTCTCGAGAGACTGAGCGAGGAGTCAGACTGTCTGGGCTTGTGAGTGTCCTGGATGAAAACTCAACATCCAGGCCTTCAATGTCCTCTTGGACAAAGCCATTAGCAGCGAGTCTGTCTGCGGAGAGTATCGACCTCGTTGAGATGTTTACTTACCTCAGCAGTGACATTCATATCTGTGGTGACTATTCCTATGAAATTAGTAGGTGGATTGGGAGAGCATGGGGGGGGGGATCATGAGGTTGCTGGAAAGGGGTGCGTGGTGCTCTGATATCTCTGCAAATGGACAAAGGTCCAAGTCTTTAGAGTCCTGATGCTTCCTGTCTTACTATATGGTTTCAAGACATGGACGCTGTCCAGTGACCTGAGATGAAGACTGGACTCCTTCAGTACTGGGTCTCTTTGGAGAAACCTTGGGTGTACCGCTGGTTTGACTTTGTGTTGAATGAGCGGTTGCTCAAGGAATCCTGAATGAGGCACATTACCTGCATTGAACCTGACCGTCACCAGGTCAAAAGTGCTAATGTTGTGTTTCCATCATCCCTGTTATTATCTGTGCAGTGGTGAGAGTGTATGCTGTAACAATTACAAAATCGGATTCTAAAATAAATGAAATAAATAAGAGCAGACCTTCATTGTTAAAAGCATACATTAACTTTACATCAAAAGGTCTTTTTTAAGCCATGTACATAAGTGGTGGCATCTACTACTGTGGACCTGTCCTATTGGGCCGTGTTGATGTCTGTTGGATAAAATAGAGAAGCAGACATTTTGTTTCCGTCTTCAACAGTGTACTGTTTGACTTGCTGCTTAATGTTCAGAAAATCTTTGCTTAAATCTGCTAATTCTGGTTATAAAATGGAGACACACACTTACAGGCTGTACTGTGCAGTGCACTGCTGCCCCCTGTTGTATAAAGTGCACAACAGTTCTGCTTAACTCTCCTAATTCTGTTAACTGTTAAGTAGAGAAAGGTAGTACTAAACATTTCTGTATAGTGACATGAATTACTGTCCTCCAGAGGGGACAGATGTGTGCTGCTAATGCCATCTGTGTGGTAAAATTAAAAACTGCCCCCTTCTGTGTAAAGAACTGCACATTTCTGCTTGTCCTCGGCTAATTCTCTTATATCCATAAAATAGAGAGGCACCTCTGTTCTGTTCTTTTGCTGTTGTAATCAATGAAGAAGAGTGTAGTCTTACCCCCTGCTATTTTTGCACATTCTAATGACTTCTCTTTACTCTTGCTGATTGTAAAGTACAAACGTAATTGCCGTGTACTAAAGTGCATTGCTGCCCCCTACTGTGTAACACTTGTCTTTACTACTTGTAATTCTTTACTACTTGTAATTCTCTTTTATTATGTAAAGAAGTGGACGGCACGGTGGTACAGTGTAACCAGGTCCTCCCTGTGTGGAGTTTGCATGTTCTCCATGTGTGTTTGACATGCAGATTAGGTGGATTGGCGACACCAAATTGGACCTGATGGATTTGTGTTGTGTGTGTGTGTGCATGTTGAGTGTGAGAGAGTGTGTTCTCTTACAATAGACTAGTGCCCTGTCCAGTTGATTGTTTTTACCTTGCCCCCAATGCTTGCTGGAATAGGCTTCAGGCCCCAACGACTGTGCTCAGAATTATGAGGGCTTAAAATATGATATGGAATGTAAATAAGTACATTAGTACCTCTATAGTGCACTACTGCCCCCTACAGTGTAAAGTAGAGGACAGTCCAACTTAAGTTAAAAAAAAAACAAAAAAAAAAACAATGATGCATTTTCCCGTTCATTTTTAATGAATGGAAGCGCAGTGATTATGGCTGCCTCATAGATACAGAGTCCTTAGTTTAATTCCCCTAACTCCAGTCATTGCCCCCTGTGGAGTCTGCCATTTCTGTTAAGGTCTATGTGGTTTTCCTTTGGGTACTAAGGTTTTAATTTGCACATCTTGCAGGACATGCTTGTTAAGCTGAATGGCAATTCCAAATTGTCCCTGTGAGAGTGCAGGTGTCTGTGTGCGCACAAGTGGGCCCTGTAATGGAGTAGCACTACATTAAGTGTTGCTTCATCCCAGAATTATCTTTGCCCCCACTCTGCAGTGAACTGTATTTAAGTGGGTATGTCATGGTATTAATGAAGGGCTAAGTAAATTGATGTTACTAAAATTGACCCTAGTGTGTGTGAGTAGGTGTGCGTGTGTTCACCCTGTGATGGACTGGTGCCATACCCTGGTGATGTTCCTACCTTGTACCCAATGGTTACTGGGATAGTCTCCAGCTGCATTGCAACCTTACCCTTGGTAAGCAGGTCAGGAAAATGGATGGATGGGTACTGTTGCCTCCTTGTGGCTTTATATGGTCATCCTGAAATCGGCTACTGGACCACCATAGAGAATATCTGAACTCAAAGGAATACTTTTATGTTACTTGCCCAATGTAATTTGTAGTGACAGCTGAGAAAAATCTTATGTTTTCATGCAGAATGAAGATAATAAAGTTTTTGATACAATAAGGGTTTATGCTGACCAATGCTAGACAACAGCAAACAAGTCCATGAAAAATTCTCACATTACTTGTGTCACGTAATCCACATCTCAGATATCCAGTTGTATGCTCACAACATCCCAAACACCATTTTTACTAAAATCTTGTTATTCAGATCACCTTAAGACAGCGCTCTCAGGAAAGGAAAATGGGGCGCAGTCAAATATGACTGAGTATTTCAATTGAAGGCCTTCCTCATTCATTGGTTAGAAGTTCACCCCAGTAACAGCTTGTTGATTGGCTAACACTAAGTTTCATGTGATAGCAACAAAAAAAATGCAACAATACAACCGAAAACTAAAAGTTAAAGAAAGGCGAGTGAAAGCTTTATTGGGAGGAGAACCTGCCTTGCACTTGCACATATCTGAGATGCTTCAATAAGCCGAGGGTCAATTCACCCGTGCAGTTACATAGCGTGTTGCAAAATAATCATGAGGTACTTCAGTTGTGGATATGAATATAAATGTAATAATGGCGGGGGGAGGGTCTTCAATTCAAAAAGCTTAGTTGTGCCTGAGCATTTTCTGGAGGTGGTTTATTTAACATTATTTTAGTAAAACTATATTTGTTTGGGATGTTGTCAAGTCTTCCAGTCGTATACTCATACGTGGATTATACAACCCAAGTAATGTGAGATTTTTTTCCAAGGATGTTTCCTGTAGTGTAGCGTTGATCACCATAGACGCCTAGTATATCAAAGACCTTTATTCTGTTATGCATGAAAACATGAGATTACTTTTTTTTTTCTCTGCCATCACTACAGAGTACATGGGGTAAGTGACACATAAAGAAAAAATATCATTTCTGAGTGGAGTATTCCTTTGAGTTGACACCCCTTGATTTTTATGTAACTGATCCACTCCTGATTCTACAAAGCAGCGACACTGAATGTAATATTACGTATTAATATTTGTCTGACTGTGGATGTTCATAAGAATAAGGAGTGTGAATTTGGTCATTTTCTGATACTAACCTGTCCGGTTCCCTGTTGGTGTTTTTTGTAGTTTATTGATGCACTGCGGCCTTGTATATTTGTATTCAGCTGAATCCTCATGAGTGCGTGTGTAGGAATCTACTTTCATTCCTTTTCTACACACCAGTTCAGAATCATATGGACAATGACTGAGAGTCGGAATCCAGATCAAAAATTCACTTTGGAAAAACTTCTCCACATTTTACATAAAATAGCTCTTTGCTGCCTCTTGCTGGCAGGAATGTGCATGCTGTGCAATACTTACCAATATTTGCTGGTAAAATAACCAGAGAAGGAAATTCATGGAATCAATACGCTTGGCAGGAAATGACAAATGGGTTTAACTGCTCGATATGGGTGGCACAATGCCAGGCTGCCCTTGCCGCACTGCGGGGAGCGAGTTCTTTGCATCTTCATTGGAGTGTTTTGGGAGGCGAATAACCTTTTTGCTGTGTTTTGTTGAAGCCGTTTCGGAGTATTCAGTTGATGGGGAGGTAGGTGGTAGTGAATTTTGTGGTGGGCACTTGAATGGCCTTGCTTGGGCTAATGGGCGTCTGCTGCTGTTTGCTTTGTGTTGACAGGTTCACCAACTGATGAAAGCAGCACGCAATGGGACAAAGGATGGCCTGGAGAAGACCAAGATAGCCGTCATGCGCAAGGTGACCTTTCTCCAGAAGAAAGAGTCACAAGGTAAATGCACTCGCCTCACTTTAACATGAAAGACTGAGCCAGCCTTTAACATGGAAGACTGAGCCAGCCTTAATGGTACAGACATCCCAGCACAGTTAGTGTTTTGTGTAAACTGTCCAGGCAGCTAAACTCTACAACTTATTAGTGAAATGTCTCTGAGGCAATATACAGCATATCACAATTTCTTACATTTTTTATTACTGTTTATTTAAATTTATGTAGTATATGTGCTTCTTCGTGTAACTGTAATAAGGTTTTGTACATCTGCGTTTTATATTTGTATATCTCTTTATGAAATTTTAGCCAGTTTTTTAAATAAATTGAACAAAATGAAAGGCCATGCACAAAATGCCTAATTGCATTTATCAGTGCTGTTCTGTGCCCTCTGTTTTCTAGGTGAATTAGCTGGCACAATGCTTCAAATCTGGTGGGAAGCCTCAGGGAGTTTCCTTAGTTATGCAGGGGATTTAGGGAGGCATTGCCCTTAAGGAACGGATTATGGCAACAAATGCTTGTCCTCGTCTGATTGTGTCTGGAGGGGTCGGCCAAGGCGAATTCTGAGCAACTACAGGAAGGTCACAGCCATGTGCAGCCAAATAAGCACTTAAGTGGCTCTAGACAGTCATGTGCTTTGTCATGTGGTTGATTACGTGCAGCAAAAGCAGGTCTATGAGCAGAGGGTAGGCATGTGGAGTAAAGTCAGCACTGTCATGATGGGGGCTAATTGGTCCAAAATATCCATGGCTGGTCATGTGCAGTCAAGTCAACTCTGAAAAACAGTAGGTGATCACTTGCACCCTAGATATATATATATATATATATAGATATAGATATAGATAGATAGATACTTTATTAATCCCAAGGGGAAATTCACAAGTAGTAAAAAGTGTCCAGGGAACAAGTCCACATAAAAGAAAGTGGTAGTAGTGATCAGTGAAATAGATAAAAAAGGAAGAAAGATAAAATTGTACATGGAGCTGCTGGAAAGGCTGCCACTTGCGGCGGCGCCTGAGTCATCAAAATCTAATGGGGGTCAATTTTGTAATTGATTCAGAGCCTGATCTTCTGCACAAAACGCTCACCATAGGCAACCAAGAATAATCATGTCGAGCAAAGTTTGATTTGTGTGTCAAATCTTGGATTTATACAGTGGAGGATGAGCCTTATGCTTAAGTGACTGATCATATGTGGCAAAACCTCATTACTTGTAGCAGTAGCTGATGATGTTCAGTGTTAGATGGTATTTAGAAAAGCCTGACGTGCAGTAAAGGCTGGTCATACATGGCTGAATTCTGAATTCTTATTGTTGTGTCTTGTGGCAATGAAAAGGCCAGGAAGTACATGGGAGTTCAAAGTAACAAAGCTCAAGTCAATATTGAGCGATTTAAAGAAACCCAGAGGCAAAGCCTAACCGTGAACCAAAATCGTAGTTGAGAGAAAAGAGAGTTAGTAAAAAATAATATGAACTTAGAAATGTTTTTTTTTCTTTTGATATTTGCAAACTTGGTCAAGGAAATGACCAATGGAAGTGATGTCACTCTAGTGATTGCTTATAGTGATGCCCAGCAACCGTTTCCTATTGGAAATAAAATGGTGTTGGGGTGGGTGGAAAGAAAAAGTTAAATCAAAGTGTAAAATTTTTAAACCATCTCCAAAATATTGTTATAGCTCTTTGTAGCTGTATTTGTCAAGGATTTCCAAATAATGCGAAATAGATCAAACGCAGCTACCAAAAATGCATTCCAACACTAGGAATTCTCATCATCCACAACAAAAAAAAAAACAACTCCACAGTTCAAGTGCCTTGGTTTTTAAGATTTTAGTGAAATGTAAAGCAAACGGTGCACGCAAAAAATAAGTAAAAAAAAAAGTTGATAATATGCACAGTGTAAAAGGCGCTATATAGTGCCCGACCCGGCACAGACTCACGCAAAGGCACGTACTTTAATAAAAGGCTTGTTTATTTCTTCTTCAGCTGTGGGGCACGCCTTCCCCGTGTCCCACAGGCCCAACACAGTCCCAAAAGCACTTCCAATACAACTCACGATTAACCACACTTCTCTCCACCTCAGCACCACCACTCCTCCTCCTCAGGCTTAGTCCTCTTCCTCCTGACTCTGGCTCCCTGAGTGGTGGTGGCTGGCCCTTTTTATATCCCACCCGGAAGCGGTCCAGGTGCTTGGACACCTGGTCCTAATTGCCCTTCCGGGTGGGGCTGAAGGTATGACCAGCCAGGCTGCTGACTCCACGCAGCTCCCCCTGGCGGCCATCCGAGCCCCCAACCAGGCTGTGAAGGACTCCATCTCCCATGGAGCCATGCGCCGGGCTGGGGAATCATTGGCTGCCAGGGAGGCTGCCACCAAGCGTCCCGGGGGAAGTACTGAACAGTCCATGGCTGCTCCCCGGAACAGAGGCGTCCCTGCCGGGCATGGGACCCGGCTGTCCTTTACAACAGAAAAGGGAAAATGATAACTTCTTATCTGTGGTATTATGCTTAAGGTTTAAGTAGCCAAGTTACATTTCTTTAGGTTTCTAAATGTTATCTTATTTATCGCACATACAGTATGTACATACGTATGTAATGGTCAGAAAACTCTGTGCTGCTAATGCCTTTCTGTCTAGCAGCTCATGTTTCTCTCTAGCTATCTAACTTAAATCTTGAAGAGCTTTTCTGTCGTCACACAGAGCTAACATTAAGAACATTCCATTACTTTTAACTTACAGGGTATGGACCAGAATAGTCCATTATCTGTATTAAAGCTTCATTATATTTAAATTCAAACTAAGCAAAAACTAAGGTAGATTTACCATTAACATTAATTTAAAGGATTTGGCTCTTAAGTACTATTTTGGAAGAAAAACCTGATGAAGCTACTAGAATCTTGACACTTGTAGCAAACACTGGACTAGTGCATTAACATATATATACATATATATAATATACATACATACATATAGACAGACACAAGTTCAAGTCCAGCACACGTCTTCTTTTTTTTTTTTTTTTTTTTTTAAGTGGGGCAGTGCTTTCCTTTCGCTCCCCAGTCCAGGTGCCCCCTGACGGTGGTCATGGATGTTGTGCAACAAAGTTTGTTGTGATTTAGAAAGGGGCTTGATGCACGGTAAAGTTCTATTCTCATGCTGCAGTAGCTGATCACTTGAACTCAAGTCTGATCTCCCATGACATTAGATAGATAGATATGCTAGGGGATATGCATTTATATGCTTCCCCTTGGCCATATTATCCGTAGTTATGGATTGGGTTATCATTTTTATGCAGATGATACCCAGCTCTACTTCAGTGTTAAAAGTGGAACTTCATCAGAGCTTTCTCAGCTCACAACCTGCGTTAGTGAAATTAAAACCTGAATGGAGCAGAACTCTTTAAAATTAAATTGCAATAAAACTGAACTCCTGCAAATTGGGACTAAAATGCAACTTAATAAAATGAGCTCCTTCCCAGTCCATCTTGGCAGTGATCTCATCAGACCTGCCTCTACTGTAAAAAATCTTGGTGTCATTTTTGATTCCTCCCTCACTTATTCCACCCACATAAATCACATTAAGAAACTTTCTTACTTTCACCTCCGTAACATATCCCTTGTTCGCTCCTTCCTCTCCTTCTCTAATGCTGAGAAACTTGTCCCTGCTTTTATCACATCCTGCATCGATTATTGTAATTCCCTACTGGCAGGTGCCCCTTCTAATCTTATATCACAGCTCCAGCTTATTCAAAACTCAGCTGCAAGAGTCCTTACTCGAACCAGCAGCAGCGAGCACATCACACCCATCCTGCTCCTTCTTCAATGGCTCCCTGTGTCCTACAGAATCGAATATAAAATCCTACTAATAACCTACAAAGCTTTAAATAACCTCGCACCAAACTACATCAGTGACCTCCTCCATCACTATGTGCCTGCCCGCCCACTAAGGTCCTCTGATTCTGGTAATCTTGTTGTGCCCCTCACTAATCTACACTCCATGGGTGACAGGGCCTTCAGCTGTATAGCGCCCAGACTCTGGAATGACCTACCAAAATTAATCAGGTCAGCTGACTCCATGAATTCCTTTAAAAAACAACTCAAAACTCATCTGTTCAGGAAGGCTTTTAGCTCTATTTGACTTTATTACCCTTCTCTCAGTTTACTTCTCTGTCAAGATGCCAATGTAACCTGTATGTGTGTGCTAGACCATCAATTATGTTGTCTGTTTTTTTTTTTCAGAATTTACTGTCTTAATCTTCTTTATTTATTTATCTGGTTTGTACAATGCTATATACTGTATATTCTGCCGTTCTTTATTATATTCTGTAAGTGCCTTGAGCATGGGAAAGGCGCTATATAAATAAAATGTATTATTATTATTATTATTATAGATAGATACTTTATTAATCCCAATGGGAATTAGCTGATCATGTACAGTAACCAAGTCTGGCCTTGTGTGGCTAAGTGGGATCTTATAGAGCTGCGGGCTGATCCTGCACAGTGGAGTCAGATCTTATGTTGCAGAGGCTGTAATTTTCATATCCTTAAAAATGCTGGCTGATCATCTACAGCAATCAGAGAGCTTCTGTGTTAATTAGGTGATAGTTATGTGTAACAAAATAAAATCTTTTGTACTTTTATACAAAGACCATATGCAATTATCCTCAATTATCACATTTGGCCGCGCTGTGTTGCTGTTTATTTAAATATTCATGTACTATATTTATTTGAAATCTCATTCATCCTATGTCTGCAGAACAAATATTGCTATCCTTGAGGTGAATATCAACCTGTGAAAACAGATAATTTTATAATTCCACTTTTTGTTGGGTTATAAGGAAACTTGTTATGGGTCTTAGAAAAGCGCAGGAATGATTGACTGTTTCAAGTAATGTGTGATCATAGTTTTGAATATTTTTGAGTTCATAATAATGGAAAAAATATATTATTAAATCATTAAAAATTATTAAATAAGTATTTATTTTCAAATCTGTGCCTGTCCAGGGTTCCATCTCATGACAGGGCACACTCATGCTCACCGGGCTGGGATTACGTTGTCTTTGATTTCATGCTGAGCTCCTTCCTTTTTAAAATGTTCTGCCATCTTATACTGTGATAGGTTTTATTTTCTTCCATCCATCCATCCTCTTGCTCAACCATCCTAATCAGTTTTATATCTGTGGAAACATTAACTTCATACTTCTTGTTAAACAACCTGCCTTGTGTTTAAATAAAGCCTTCTCCTGGTATTTGAACTTCTTGGAAGAGACAGCAGAGAAACTCGGAACTTTCATATCTCCTCACCTTTAAGGTGTACAATCTATGCACATGGATTGAAGAAGTAGGACAGAGTTGAAATCTTTATTTTTAGATGCAGTATGTAGGTATGGGTATGTGGCAATATAGATTTATGTGAATAAATGCGTATTTATGTAGGTACCTATGTACATATGTGTGAGTACCTGTCTGTGTGTGTGTTTGTACAGATAGGTACTCACACATAGATTTGTCCTGTCTTAGGACTATATTATTAACATGGACTCCAGTGTTAACTTCTTCAATGCACTGTCTATTGGAAAGGGTAAATCAAAACGTAAAGGCAATTTGAAAATTAAACGTAACTGCAACGGATAGAAGCCAATGCAATACAACATGTTTGTGTTGGCTTATGGGTAGTTTGAACACACGTAGCGCAACGCTGTGCCATTAGTCTAGTTGAAGCCAAGGTCAAATGAAAAATCTCTTTCTATAGTCTGCCTTTCTGAAGATAGAGTAAAATGGGGTGAATGCATTTGATGTGATGTTTCCTTTTTATGTGCAGGTGGGTTGGTGCTGTTTTGGATTTAGTTTTTTTTTTTTCTCTATGTAATGATCTGATTGGCAATGTACCTTTTTGTAATACAATAAGATGTATTAAATAAATAAATACATAAATAGATCACAAAAAAAGCAACTGAAACCTCTCCTGATAGAACTGGGTACCAGAGCATGAGCATGCCTAAGCTGCCAGTCTGTCTGAGGTGTGCCTTCACTACCAAGAAGCAATCTGCGCTGGCACAATACAAAAATAAACTGAATTCAATTCAATTTACCCAAACTACATGGTTTTGGGGTGTGGAAAGAAAACCAGAGTATACAGAGAAAAGCCTATGTAAACCGACAACACATACTGTAGGCAGCTGGGCTGTGGCAACAACACTAATAATGTGCCACTATGCTGCCCTACATTTTAAAACTTGAGCCTAGATAGAGTTAAATAATGAGAATGAACGGCTTAATCAAGAAATGTAATATTTGTCCACTAGAGGGCAACAAACCCTAACAAATACTGAAAGCATAAACACACAGGCCAGCTTAGTGAACAAAAAAGATGGCAGGCTGCTCCTAGCAGAGGGCAGCAGTGTGTCCATACCAGCTAGAGTTTGAGTAGCAAGAGTTCGCCCATCTCCTGCTGCACTTCAATAACACACAATGATTAGGTTGCTGATACAGAAATAAAACCAAAAAGCAATTCTTAGATATCTAACCTCCTGCCTTTTGCCACCTCACAACACCTAATCTCCCCTTATTCAATTCCATAACCTTGTAACCAGCTGTAATGCCACGGTGTGCCATTCATTGTGACATGGCAACTACTGGTATCGTGCATTGTTGGCAAGTAACCAATGCATTCACTGGTATGTGTCTCAGTCTCCTCATTTCTTTCCTAGATGAGTGGGAGGATGATGTGGGATACCTGGACGTCATGGTTTCAGAGATGAAGCACCCTCCTCCAGAGCTGTCACCAATGCCATCTGGACTGAGCAACTATCAGGTTGTCTTTGCTGTTGTCATATTTTACGTTCAATTTTTGCATCGCCTCCAAATGTAAAGTGCAGTTTTTTGTTTTTTTTTTGTTTGAGGACACCACAGTGTGTGTGGCATTGTCTGTTTGGAGTAATTGGAAGTGCCATCCACCCAAATAACATGCGGCCAAACCTATTGTTACCCTTTCACCATTTATTAAAAGAATCCCAGTTTTCTGTGAAATAAGTTGAAACTGACAAAAAGTAATTGGCATCCACCATTCTTTGTTCCATATTCTATAGCGCAGTGTGGCAGATGGCCGGGGCCCTTACCCGGCCAGGATGCCTCAACAATGGAAATACTTGGGGAAAGAGGTTTATCATGACTTTATTGTCTCTCCCGGACTGATAGAGGGCGGCCCCCTTCCCTTGCGGGTGAGTTGGGCCGAGGTTTGGAGCATGGAAGGTCAACCCTGCTTGGGGGCACCTGGATGTTAACTGAGCCCTGTGTGGCACCCAGTAGTGCTGCCGGAAGAAGGTCCTATTGAAGGGGTCTGTCATCACTACTCAAGGGCCAGAATCGGGAGGAAGAAGGACGAAGCTTGTGAGGAGGAGTGGAAGTGAAAAGGACTGGCAGAAGGAAGGAGACAAAGACTGTCACTATCTATGTTGCTCTTCTGTTGTGCTGTGATCTGGGGATTGAGATAAGTGTCTCCCCACTATTAATAAAGAGTGCTTTGTGCTACACTGCTGTCTCAGCCTGCCTGTGGTCAGGGTAGGATGGCTGTACGCGCCCCGGTGGTCCACAGCAGATACTTTGCTTTGATTTAGCACTTAACATTTTCATTGGCTTTATTTTTAAAATAATGTGGCATGAACAAAATTATTGGAACACCTGCTCTAATATTTTTTAGCACACTTTTTTGTGGCAGAACTTTCTGAAGCTCTGAATGAGACTTTTCAACCTCTCAACTGGTTGCTCCTGTTCTCTTAGGTTTGATGAGTTCCTTCTCCCTGCTGTGAGTTTCAGCCCCTTCCATGGATGTTCATTTGGATTCAGATCAGATATCCTAGCGGGCCACTTTAGAACTTTCCATTGTTTTTCTCCTGATGTTTTGGGTCCTTATCCTGCTGGAGGACCCACCTGTGGCTGTGACACAGCCTTCTGACAACGGGCAGAATATTTTGCCCCAGAATTCCTTAACAATCTTCTGATTTTTGTGCCCTGCGCAGAACTCAAGGACCCCCAGTACCGCAGGCTGCACAACAGTCCCATAACATTATTGAGCCTCCACCATGTTTCATGTTTTTGTTTTTTTCTTGTAATTATTGCTTTGTCTCCTGTGAACACAGAGCTGCTGTGACTTACCAAAAAAGCTCTAATTGAGTTTCATCTGCCCTTTCTCCCAGAAGGGCCATAGTTTGTCAGTGAGCATTGTGACTTTTTTGTGTCAGTCTTTCAGAATGTGGGGGTCTTCTACCATGGAGCCCACTTTCATTCAGACAACAAGAGAAGTTGTGACTTGAAACTCTTGTTCCTTGACCTGGGAGGTCAGCCTGAATCCATCTTGGTGGGTTTCCTTGGTTCTTTCTCATTCGTTCGACTTATCCTGTTCAATCTGAGGGTCGGTCTTCCTCTTGTAACCACGTCCAGGGAGATTGGCTATGGTCCCATAGAGCTTCTACTTCTTGCTAGTATTGACTACTGTGGTTACAGGAACACAAAGCTCCTTGGAGATGGTCTTATAGACTTTACCTTGACCATACTTGGCCAGTGCTGCCTTTTGTTCCTTCTCTTGCCGATATTCCATGTGTTGCACCCAATGGCACAACACAACCGAGAACTTTTCTCCATTCAGATAGACTGAGTGACTGCAAGATTGAAGACCCCTGTAATACTAATTAGAGTAATTAGCCTGCTTGAACTGTCACTGCATTCCAATTATTCCACGGTGGTTGCAGTTGTAGCACTGCTGCCTTGCAGTAAGGACACCATGGTTCACGTCCCAGATCCTCTCTGCGTGGAGTTTGCATGTTCTCCCTGTGTTTGTATGGGTTTCCGCTGGGTGCTCCGATATCCTCCCACAGTCCCAAGACATGCATGTTAGATCGATTTGGGGGGGAACTAAATTGGTCCTAGTGTGTGCTTGGTGTATATTGGGGGGGGGGGGGGGTATGTTTGTCTGTGTTCACCCTGCGATGGACTGGCATCCTGTCCAAGGTGTGTTCTGCCTTGCACCTTATGCTAGCTGGGATAGGCCCCAACCCTGGTCTGGATTATGTGGATTTGAATTTGACGATGGCCATTTCTAAGGCAGGGGTGGGTAGCGTCGGTCCTGGAGGGCTATAGTAGCTGCTGGTTTTTGTTCCAGAAGTTGATTGTTGATGAAGCATGTATTGCATAAGTGACATTTTGATGCTTCATTTTAGTGGTCTCACTTGTTAAGGTTCCCCACCCTTAATTACTTATTTCAGTCTTAATCAGCTGCATTCAGTGCTTTTAATGGCTTCTTATTAGCAATAAGATGCAAATGACAAAGGAGCCAGCAGTCCTCCATCTGACTTGTTTCCATTCACACCTGTATGGCTTCATTATTCTCTATTTGGTTTAATAAAACACTCTAGAGAAAAAGGTGACAGACTGAAAATTGTCGGTTTTTAAGCTTCAAATCATTTGTTTGATATTCATGGAAAGGAAAACATCTACGATACAAGAACCTAACATTGCAGACTAAGAAACTGTAAAATTAAATAAAGCCGGAGATTGGCAAGGTCTGATTTCTAATTAACCAATTGGGATTGAATGAGAACCTGCAGCCGTTGTGGCCCTCTGGGATCGACATTGCCCACCCCTGTTCTAAGTCAGGAGTCGCCAAGTCCGGACCTGGAGGACCACTGTGGCTGCAGGTTCTCATTCTTACCCTTAATGAGTGACCCGTTTTTGCTGCTAATTTTGAATTCATTTTAATCGACCTGCTCTTGAAGACTCAGACCCCTTAATTGTTTCTTTTTCTTTAATTAGCAGTCAAACAAAGAGATACAAAATGAGCCAAAACAACTGGTGTCCATCATACAACATCTGAAAATAAAGAAAGGGGAAGGGCACAGGAATGTGGATCTGTTCAGGTCCCTAAAAGTTTTGACAGCAGTCTTAGAAAAGAGAAAATCAACAGTTTCAGAAATGTCTGCTATTGCACAATGAGAGCAGCAACAAGCCATGGAATTAAAGAATGAGTTTAATTAACGACAAGAATCAGCGCCTCATTAAGCAACTGCTTGGTGTGAATTTGGTTGGAGTTTGAGGCCCTGACTTAGTTGGTCTTCTTTTAGCTCACTCACTTCACATTTCATTTCTGTTTGGGGTGCCATTTAAGGAAAGAAATGATGAAATTCAGGGGAATAAATCTTAAAGAAGCAATTCAATTAAAATGAATTCACAAGAAGTTAATTGGCACAAACAGGGCACTCATTAAAAAAATGAAATTAGAATGAAAACCTGCAGCCACGGTGGTCCTCCAGGACTGGAGTTGGCAACCCATGTTCTAAGGGGTCCAAATAATTTTTCCTTGTCATTTTGTTTTGTTTTTTTAAAATGTTCATCTCCTGAATTTAGAGCAAAATGCCTACTCTGTCGAAATATGGAATAAAGAATGGTGGATGCCAGTTATTTCATGGAAAATTATAATTCTTTTTAAAACAGTAATGAGCGGCCAAGCAAGATGACAACTTTTATTGGCCAACTAAAGATTACAATATGCCAACTTTCGAGACCACTCGGGCCCCTTCTTCAGGTAAGATGCTTGACCTCTCATTACATCCCTAATGACTAACACAGTACAACACCCTAGTACTTTTTAAAACAGTGAAAGTGTACCAATGCTTTTGGCCGCGTCTGCGAAGTCTTTATGCAAGCAGCATTACTGCCACCAAAGTCAAAGTCAAAAAGTGCCTTGCTTCCTACTTTTCTTTATTTGCCAAACGGTAATGCCCAAAATGACTGACAAATCTGAGTTCTGCTGTTGTTAGCAGGTATTCTATTGTGTGCCCTTACTGGCTTGGATGTTCTCTCATCAAAAGGTTACAATAGCTGCCTCTTAGTTTACACCGAATTGGCCTGCCAGCTTGCTGCTGTTGTTCTGGTATTCCACAAAACTCTTGAGTTTCCCCAGGGTACATTTTTTGGCAGACCCAAGTGTACTTTTCAAACATAACCTTGGTATTCCTCAGTATGACTGCCCAACCCACACCCTGAACACACTCAAAATTCTTCACATTCTTGGTACAGTTAGAGTAGTGAAGGTTTTGTGGCACCTTTACAGATCCCCCGCTCATTAAGGACCCATTTAGTGCCTTCCCTCCCCAGTGCTCTTTATAGAACATTATTTGAATAACCCGGAATGACAGTCACATTCATCAGGAAAGCCTTTAAATTCTTCAAGGACCCTACTGTTCCATCTCATAGCCTTTTCTCTAGTGTTGCTCAGCCCATTGTAGCTGGTACTTTTGGGGAAGGTGATATGAAATAGTTCTGCACCTCAACCCCCACTGGGTCTTGTTCAGTTTAAATACCCTCAAGGCAGTGGCTTTCTCCATGGAGCTCAGCAGGGTGCAGATGTGCGTATAGATTTTTAGTTAAGCGCACAGTGTGTTACTTCATTCTGCAAGATCATTTCATGCTCCAGCCGCTCTGCTTATCGTGTTGATTTCACCAGAGAGACCCTGGGTCTGCTGAGTTTTATTTATGTTTTGCAAACATTCCTGAGACTGTGCCCTTGACTGGAAGATGCTTCGTGCCTTCTTTAACAACATTTGGGCCCTAATGACTCCACAAGGGAGCTGCTGCCACCTGCTGTGCACAGTGAGCAAATGCACTGTGGTCACTTAAAGTGGAGAAATGTGTGCTGTTATGCCAGCAGAACCAAACTGCTCAACTGCCCCCTGTTGTACCAAGTGCAAACACTTGACTCGCTGTTGGTGTGCACGTAAAATTATTTTAACAAATACAAACACTGGGTGCCATGTCAAGACCCTAACCTGAATGCTCTTCTAACCCCTGCTGTGTACATAACAGAATTACACCGCTTTTGGCTCTTTGTTGTGTCAAGGACAGTAATTCTCAAAAGACCTTTACTAGTGCTGCCTACAGTTGTGGCCAGAGGTTTTGAGAATGACCTAAGTATTGGTTTTCACAAAGGCTGCTGCTTCAGTGTTTTTAGATCTTTTGTCAGATGTTTCTATGGTATACTGAAGTAGAATTACAAGCATTTCCTCAGTTTCAAAGGCTTTTATTGACAATTACATTCAGTTTATGCAAAGAGTCCATGTTTGCAGTGTTGGCCCTTTTTTCTTTTTCAAGACCTCTGCAATTCGCCCTGGCCATCAACTTCTGGACCCAATCCTGACTGATGGCAGCCCATTCTTGCATACCCAATGCTTGGAGTTTGTCAGAATTGGTGGCTTTTTGTTTGTCCACCCACCTCTTGAGGATTGACCCCAAGTTCTCCAAGAAGGTTTCCTGGTCATAGAGCCCAAATGGGGGCGGCACGGTGGCGCAGTGGGTAGCGCTGCTGCCTCGCAGTTGGGACACCTGGGGACCTGGGTTCGATTCCCGGGTCCTCCCTGCGTGGAGTTTGCATGTTCTCCCCGTGTCTGCGTGGGTTTCCTCCGGGCGCTCCGGTTTCCTCCCACAGTCCAAAGACATGCAGGTTAGGTGGATTGGCGATTCTAAATTGGCCCTAGTGTGTGCTTGGTGTGTGGGTGTGTTTGTGTGTGTCCTGCGGTGGGTTGGCACCCTGCCCAGGATTGGTTCCTGCCTTGTGCCCTGTGTTGGCTGGGATTGGCTCCAGCAGACCCCGGTGACCCTGTGTTTGGATTCAGCGGGTTGGACAATGGATGGATGGATGGAGCCCAAATGTTGAGGTTTTGTTCCCTGAGCCACTTAGTTCTCATCTTTTCCTTATGGCCCGGTACTCCATCAGGCATTGTTGGTCACCAGACTGTTCTTGGATGGTTGGGAGAAGTTGCCCACGGAGAATGTTTTGGTCCCATTCTTTAACCACTCCACCAGTGAATTTGACACCCTGAAAGGTGATGCCAAAAAATGGGTGAAGGATTAACAATAAGGGGGCATGTTTTTAAAAAAAAAAAAAAAAAAAAAAGGTTGAAGACTAAGCCAGCAAAATGCCAAGAAGTGATAATCACTCACATTTTGAATAAAAGGGGCATGAATGGATAGAATTTAACTAGGAGTAGGTTTGACCAAAGGGTCCCCAGACAAAGATGACAGCATACCATTTGGTGCTGTCCATTAGCATATTAGGAGTGTCAATGCAACATGTTAAGAAATGTATAAATATGGATGATAATTTGGATATTATTGGTTTGGGATTTTATTCTACCACACGCCCTGCAGAATAAATTAGAGAATTCCACTGCCGTGCTGTGTTGTATTGAGTTGAATAGTGAAGTACACTGCTGTCCCCTGCTGTATGAGGTACAACATTGCTCAACTGACACCTACTGGTGCTATTTGCTGTATAACCTCGAGAAGTGCATTTCTCACTTCATTTGTGGAGAAGAGGACACTGCTGCCCCCTGATGTGAACATCGTAGAATTGCACTGCTGTGTTTTGTTTGTAATATATGGAGTAGTGAGATGCACTGCTGCCCCCTGCTGTACGAAGTACAAATGCTATCTAAAGTATATCCTGGACCAGTGGGTCTTTAACGTCTGGTTTGTGCCAAGTGAGCTTAATATAAAAATAAAATCCATTGCTTTAACACTTTAGGGGGCAACTGATTACAGATTTCCAGTTCTGTACCAGTCAAAGGGACGTTTTGCTCTTGCACACTGGGGAATTGAATCAACTGAAGTAATAATAATAATTCTTTGCATTTATATAGCGCTTTTCTCACTACTCAGAGCACTCAGCAATTGCAGGTTAAGGGCCTTGCTCAAGAGCCCAACAGAGCAGAGTCCCTTTTGGCATTTATGGGATTCGAACCTGCAACCTTCCGATTGCCAGTGCAGATCCCTAGCCTCAGAGCCACCACTCCGCCCAAGTAGTAAAGTGAAGTAAGTCCAATTAAAGCAGATAACAACTGGTGTTACACTGCACCCTTCATTAAGAAAGCCAAAGGACATGGACAAGTACCTCAAATCCTTTCTAGCATCAGCTATTCTGAATTCTTCCAATTCCGTATGAACCTTGCAGGATTCATCCCAAAAACCTGAATCAAACAGGAATATTAACAGAACATACATCAGAAAATCTGGTTTATGTAGGTAACTGTTACCATAAAATGCGATTGAGCAATGGCTGTTGTCCATTATCTGCGGTATTGTAATACCAAATGAAAGCGTGAAGCCTTCCAAACTATAAAGGCATTTGGAGCATGATACTTACAGAAGTAAATTGTTCAACTTTTTTAAATGAAAACTCCTGAGGCCTGACCAAAAATGTTATAGTTTGTGCGGTAAGTTAACAGGCACTCTGGGCTTTGTTTCATTGCACATCGAATTGCCAAATAAAAGCAAGATGGCAACATTGCGTGAACAGTTCATCTTGCCTTGTACAATAGATAGTGTATGTGCAGTGGAATTCAAGAAGACTCCGCTGCCTGCAAAGTCAAACCTATTCCTCTCCACCTTCTCTTCACTTAGCCCTGATTTTGACAAACTTGTGAAAATCGGACAAGCCTATGTTACCCATTAAAAAGACAAGTGGCCACTGAGTTTGATTCAGTATTAAACATCTGTTATTTATGCGTATCTATTATTTACACCGTATTTAACAAGAAAAAGTAAATAAATATTCAATATTTAATGTGTGTCATTCAGTGGAAAATGTTGGCTAGTTTATATTAACATTACTGCCAATAAAGGATCATCACCTAACAGAAACAGATAAAAGTCCCAAAAGGTTGAGAACCACTGCTCTAAACAATCTTGCGTGTCACTCTTCTACTGAGGTGGGCACTGCTGCCCCTGCCATGCAAATCACACCCCTACATTGTTGTCTTGTTTGGTTAATTAGAAGGAAAGTACACTGCTGCTCCCTGCTGTGCAAACAACAGAACTGCAGTGTCAACTGATGATGTACCCCCCCATTCAGTATAAAGTGCAGAAGTGATCAGCTGGTCCTTATCTTCTTTGTAAAAACTAGAAGAGTGCACACTTCAATCCTTCTGAGCAGAGGAGGACACTGCTGTCCCCCAGTCACTAAACTGGAGAATTAGGGTGTGATGTAATGACATTATGCACTGAGTATTATAGTACAATGTAAGCCCCTGTTGTATGAAGTGCAGTGTAACCTGGGCAATCTCACATAATAATAATAATAATACATTTTATTTATATAGCGCCTTTCCCATGCTCAAGGCACTTACAGAATATAATAAAGAACGGCAGAATATACAGTATATAGCATTGTACAAACCAGATAAATAAATAAAGAAGATTAAGACAGTAAATTCTGAAAAAAAAAAACAGACAACATAATTGATGGTCTAGCACACACACACACACAGGTTACATGAGCATCTTGACAGAGAAGTAAACTGAGAGAAAGGTAATAAAGTCAAGTAGAGCTAAAAGCCTTCCTGAACAGATGAGTTTTGAGTTGTTTTTTAAAAGAATTCATGGAGTCAGCTGACCTGATTAATTTTGGTAGGTCATTCCAGAGACTGGGCGCTATACAGCTGAAGGCCCTGTCACCCATGGAGTGTAGATTAGTGAGGGGCACAACAAGATTACCAGAATCAGAGGACCTTAGTGGGCGGGCAGGCACATAGTGATGGAGAAGGTCACTGATGTAGTCTGGTGCGAGGTTATTTAAAGCATTGTAGGTTATTAGTAGGATTTTATATTTGATTCTGTAGGACACAGGGAGCCATTGAAGAAGGAGCAGGATGGGTGTGATGTGCTCGCTGCTGCTGGTTCGAGTAAGGACTCTTGCAGCTGAGTTTTGAATAAGCTGGAGCTGTGATATAAGATTAGAAGGGGCACCTGCCAGTAGGGAATTACAATAATCGTTGCGGGATGTGATAAAAGCATGGACAAGTTTCTCAGCATTAGAGAAGGAGAGGAAGGAGCGAACACGGGATATGTTATGGAGGTGAAAGTAAGAAAGTTTCTTAATGTGATTTATGTGGGTGGAATAAGTGAGGGAGGAATCAAAAATGACACCAAGATTTTTTACAGTAGAGGCAGGTCTGATGAGATCACTGCCAAGATGGACTGGGAAGGAGCTCATTTTATTAAGTTGCATGCCACTCCTCTACTTCTCAAACCTTCTGTGCAGAGAAGCTCACTGCTGCCCCCTACTGTGTAAATTGGAAAACTACACTGCTGTACTTGACAGAATTACACTGCTGTGTAAATGACAGAATTGCAGTGTCAACTGGTGTTGCTGTTTTAAAGTGCAGAAAGGCTCGGCCTCTAAAGTCCAGTGGGGGCTGGGTGGTCTCGTGGCCTTGGAACCCCTGCAGATGTTTTTTTTTTTTTTTTTTTGTTTTTTCTGTCCTCCTGGCCATCAGACTTTACTTTATTTTTTATTACTTAGTATTGCCCAATCTTATTTCTTTATTTTTCTTTCTTCATCTGTAAAGCACTTTGAGCTACACCATTTGTATGAAAATGTGCTATAGAAGTAAAAGTTTTTGTAAAGAAATACACTGCTGACCCCCTAAAGTCACTCTGTTGTATAGCCTGGAGAAGTGCACTTCTTGCTGCCTCTGCACTTCTGCCCTCTGCTGTTTAAATTTTAGAATTGCATTGCTGTGCTTTCTTTTATTGCAGTGAGCAGTAACATACACTGCTGTCCCCTGCTATATAAAGTGCAGCAGTGAGAGTCCTGTGTGTCACTCTTGTCCTGTTAAGATGTGCACTGCCATTTAAATCACACAATTGTGTTGTTGTCTTGAGTTGTAACTAGCAGTGAAGTACACTGATGTTCTCTGCTCTGTAAATAGCAGAATTGCAGTGAAAACTGCTGTTGTATTCCCACTCCCACCCCTCTGGCTTTGTAAAGTACAAAAGTGCTCAGCTAGCCCTTATGTCTTTTGTAAAAACTATAGAATTGTATTTCTCATTCTACCTGAGCAGAGTGGGGCACTGCAGCCCACTGCATATAGATTGCTTAACTACACTGCTGTGCTGTATTAGGTAGTGATGTAAACTGCCACCCCCTGTTGTGTGAAGTGCAACAGGTACTGTCTACAGTTTAACCTAGAGAATCGCACATCTCACTCTTCTGCTTTTGATGAGCACATTTCTGCCCCCTGTCATGTAAATCAGAAAACTGCATCATCTTGTGTTGTAATTTGTACTGAAGTACACTGCTTTGTTAAGTGTTAGAACTGCAGTGTCAATTGATTGTTTTTTCCAATGCTGTGTAATGTGTAGACGTGTTCTGGTAGCCATTACTGTGGATGTCATTTGTATAAAAATTCACGAAGTTGACTTTTCATTCCTTTTGTGTAGTGGAGAGAAGTGCTGCCCCCTGGTATTTAAACTGGAGAACTGCACTGCTGTGTTGTGTTGACCAGTGAAGCTCTCTGCTGCCCCCTGCACGGTACAGAAGAGAAGTGCTCAGCAGACTCCTGCTGGTGCTGTCTGCTCTATTTATACAGTATGACCATCCTACTTCCAGCTCCTCTCGTGTATAGGAGTGCACTGCCACAGCTCCACTATATAGACAGTTGAGCTACTTAACTGTGTGCTCTCTACGCCATAGCCCAGAAGAGTGCACTGCTGGCCTCGTCTTTGTTGAGATGGCTACTGCTAGCTCCTTCTTAATAAATTTGCATATGTGCTGCCCCATAATATTTTTGAATCTTTAAGTATACTGTAATCTATTCAAATTGTATCTGTAAAATTGTTATACTGTATTGAGGATTTGTTCTGTTCTGTGTATTGTATTATATTTTATTGTTTATACCCACTTTTTTTTGACACCCACTGCCCACCCAACCTACCTGGAAAGGGGTCTCTCTTTGAACTGCCTTTCCCAAGGTTTCTTCCATTTTTCCCCTACAAGGGTTTTTTTTGGGAGTTTTTCCTTGTCTTCTTAGAGATTCAAGGCTGGGGGGCTGTCAAGAGGCAGTGCCTGTTAAAGCCCATTGCAGTACTTCTTATGTGATTTTGGGCTATACAAAAATAAACTGTATTGTATTGTATTACTAGTCTGCGGTGGTCTGGCGCCCTGCCTGGGGTTTGTTTCCTGCCTTGCGCCCTGTGTTGGCTGGGATTGGCTCCAGCCGACCCCTGTAACCCTGTAGTTAGGATATAGCGGGTTGGATGATGAATGGATGTATGTATTACTAGTAAATACCAGAAATGCTTAGCTGGCTCTTATTATTGTCTCCAAGCTGTATAACATGGAGAAGAATTGCTTTACTAGCTGCTTCAGCAGTAGCAGCAACAACCACTGCACCAAAGTGTTGCTCTAGTAAAAATTATTTAAATATAAATATAAATGAAAATGTCCCACAATTTGAATCATTTGTATATTCCTTCAGGATCAAGCAACCTTTGCAACATGTTTCAGCGTCTGGTGTTAATTTAATTTCTGCTGTCTTTTTCCTCCTTTTATCTCCTGCAGGTGATACGCCGCCATATTTTGGGCTCCATTGTTCAAAGTGAGCGCAGTTATTTGGAATCCCTGAAGCGCCTCCTACAGGCAAGTTTTCCCATCTTGTTGATCTGGAGCAGCCAAAATATCCAGCATTAGCATGACTATGCAAGTTTTCCCAGTTTAACAGTTTTTTTTTTTTTTTTTTAAATAAATTAATAAAATATGTTCTTCCTATCTTGTAAGAACGTGTTGGGCCAGTGAGAGCAAGCACATGCTAGTGGCAGTACATGTCTAGTTAGGATTATGTGACTTTCTTTTTTTATTTTTCTGTCCTTTTCCAGGAATACCAGAAGCCTCTGATGGAAGCTGAGCCCCGAATCCTTGGGCCCAAGAAGGTCCGTCTGGTGTTTTTTCGCGTGCGGGAGATCCTGCAATGCCATTCCATGTTTCAGATTGCCCTTTCATCCCGTGTGGCCGAGTGGGATGTGAGTGAGAAGATTGGGGACCTGTTTGTGGCCTCGGTGAGTCATAAAGAGACTTTGGGCCAAATTAGAGAGTCCTGTTGCATAAGGAGGAGAGAATACGCTCACTTGGTAAATGTGTGATGGTGCTGGGGCTAAAACTGTGAGTCTCCTGATTTTGTGTCCTTTAGCCACTGCCCCACATCTACTTCTTCTTTAAAGGGTGCTACCGTGTTTCCCCGAAAATAACACCTACTCCGAAAATGAGCCATAGCATAATTTTCAGACTGCTCTGTAATATAAGGCCTACCCCAAAAATAAGCCCTAGTCAAGATCGTCAACTGAAATGTAAGGCGCCTAAGGCCAGGTTCATACTTCACACGATGTGACGCATGTGCCTGAAACATGCATTGAATTCTGAGGACACCTTGCCACAATGTCTCTAAAAAGGATGTTTAATGATTACATCCATCAATTCGGGGATGCACCCATTCCAGCAAGCATCGGGCGTGAGACAGAAACAAAATCCCTGGACGGGATATCAGCTCATCGCAATGTGAACACAAGCACTCACATACACTAGCGTCATTTTAGCATCACCAAATCCTCAAACCTTCATTTGTTGGGATGGAAAACTGAGCCCACTGTGGAAACCCACCAGGAAAACATGCAAACTCCAGGCAGGGAACACCAGCTCCATGACTCACTGCGAGACAGCAATGCTACCACTCTGCCACCATGTCACCCCCATATGTGTAACTATTACACATTGTTCATTATTTAAACAAAGTTAACGATTTATCTGTAAAATGTAACATACATATTTTTAATGCATTTGATCATGAAAATGATATCAAGTATAAATCTAAGAATTCTAAATGCGCAGAGAACTGGAATATTATAAATTTAATAATTAATTATAATTAATAATTTTTTTGCATTTATATAGCGCTTTTCTCACTACTCAAAGCGCTCAGCAATTGCAGGTTAAGGGCCTTGCTTAAGGGCCCAACAGAGCAGAGTCCCTTTTGGCATTTACGGGATTCGAACCGGCAACCTTCCGATTGCCAGTGCAGATCTCTAGCCTCAGAGCCACCACTCCGCCCTAATGTGTTCTGTACAGTCGCTGCTGTCAGGTCAGGAGGAAGCCCCAGAAGTGCTTAACTGATTAACAACTGAGTCGGTTTTAAGATGACGTTTACGACGTTGTACTTTAATGATAAAGTAAACTACAAGATTAAAGTGGACATTTCGAGTTTAAAGCCAAAATTTCCACTTTAATCACAAAATAGACATTTTCATTATGTCCTTATTTTTTTCTTCTCTGTGGCTCAAATACGCCGCCGTACATTCTGAAGGTATTGTGAAGGAGCAAACAAAAAAAAAAAAAAGTGAGGCTTTTAAAATGTATCTTGTCATTACTTTGGGGAATATGTGACACTTAAATATAAAAGCAACATGAATTCATTTGTATGCTGGCATTTTGCTTGACCACATCGAGCCATTCATCAAACATCGAAGCACGCACATCGATCCTGGAGGATCCTAAAAGCTGCTGGAGTAGCAAGAAATTCAAGCTGGAATTCAGGGTTTGAATGTGCAGAGTTATCACGATATTCCAGAAGATAACATGACTGTATTTGGATAAATGTATATTGTTGCACATGAATAAATATAAGAGATCCCCTGAAAATAAGCCCTAGTGCATCTTTTGGAGCAAAAATTAATATTATTTTCGGGGAAACATGGTAGAAGAATATTTTGACTACTAGGGGGCTTTGCTCGCCAACCCCACTGCCTGCTCTACGCGCCAGCCAATTTGTGTCTCTGCCACTCGCGTATGTGGATTTCACTTTTCACCAAACAACAAATCTTTTAATTCTTGTGGATAGGCCTCTTCATTGGGAAGAAACACTACTTTTCCCTGATGGCAACACGAATTAGACGATCTACATGTCTCCGACTTAAAGATTAAAGCCAAACAATATCTACGTACTTTTGTCATATCACCTATGTCCGTATATTCGATCTCTTTTCGCGAGATCCCGAGTAATAATTTCCATTTGTTAGCGTTCATGCGATCTTTACTATCATTTTTATAAGAGCTGAGAGCACATGAACTGTGTCTGACAATAGCATTCACATTAATGAGAAATGATTGTACCATGTGCGTGGTTGTAAATGTTTGAGAGGAGGGCAGGACTTTTCAGAATCTCTTTGCAAAAAGTCTTGTCTCACGGGACTTGAAATTATCTCCCGTAATGTCTTGTAACAACATTTGCTTTTATAATAGAAAGATATGGCTGAGCTGGGAGTTTATCCTACTGGATATGGTCTGTGTCGTTGCATAGTCTATTGCCCAGGACCACAGAAGACTTCCATATCAAATGAAAGTTTGTCAGCCTGCTGCTTCAGAGTAGACTCTTTGGTTAAATGGACAGTGAGATCAGAATCCAATGGCATGCCCATTAGCATATTAGCTCAGTCGCACTCCATTGGTGCGTTCCGTGTTCCTAATCTGGTTTCTTCAACTGCTTTTGAACTCTTATCCTTGAAGATCTTGTAACATCAAAGTAGCTCATGTATTCCTGTTTCTCCTAATCTCAGTTGACTTGGCGAAGGTGCTGCTTGTTCTATCCCTGTTTCTCCTAATCTCAGTTGACTTGGCGAAGGTGCTGCTCTTTAACAGCTTTGTGATTTACTCAATGTGTTTTTTGTTGTCATCCTTATCCACAGTTCTCCAAGTCCATGGTCCTTGATGTATACAGCGACTATGTCAACAATTTCACTAATGCCATGGCTGTTATAAAGAAAGCCTGCATGACTAAGCCAGCATTCCTGGAGTTCCTTAAGGTACACAGACTTGAAGGGGTGAGAACTATAAAGGAAGGTGAACGCCCCATTAACTTAACTGCTTCTTACCTTCTATGCCCCACAGAAGAAACAGGCAGCCAGCACAGACCGCATCACACTGTATGGCCTGATGGTGAAGCCCATCCAGAGGTTTCCTCAGTTCATTCTTCTGCTGCAGGTAAGAAAAGTAGAACTCACTTAGTGTGCCATCTCCCCAGTTCTTTGGCTGTGGTTGCACTGCCAGTTTCTCCAATTACTTTTTTTTGCTATGTCTGACACAGTATCATGGGATTCAACTTTTAAATTGGAATTGAGAATTTCAGTAGATGCTAATTTGGTATAATTCTGATTCTTAGAATAGTTACTTAACACAATACTTCTTCTGATGCACTTATCATCAGCAATGTTATCTGGAATTATCGGGTGGTTTGGGTGTTTCAGCATCAGTTACACTCCACTGGCCTCCAACTTGCTAAGATTATAGAGTCTACAACTGAAAATATCGTGCAGTGTGATATGGCTTTAACGGCTGCACAGGCCTCTGTGTTTTCCGCTCCATGCAGATTCACTTCATTTGACGATGCCACACACTTCTGTTTTGGCTACATCAAGCAGTAGAAAATGAAAAAGGGAACATGGTTAAAAGTTGACAATTCACTGATAGTAAACTAAGTGGTCATGGAAATATTCTTTACTTGTAGTCATTTTCCTGGTCAAGGTCACTTTAGTAGATAAGAATTAGATGAATATCGTTTTGCTCATTTTCCTTTTTGGGACAATTAAACCCGTATCTGTCATCAGCTTAATAGATGTTAGTCAAATTTATAGCTCTTGTGGCAAATGCCGTCTTTAGTGGAAAGGAGAAGAATGATATGAGTCATGAAGCTTGACCTTGGTGTACTCTCCCATTCTGTGAGAATGTCACCTCTCATGATATCAGCGTTTTCTCTCCTGTTACCAAGACACACTTTGCTGAGTTCCTCTCCGCTGTACCTCACTAATTTTCCATTTGGCTTTATGCAGCCCCTGGTTTGGCTGTAATGCCAGTTTCATTGTTAATGTGTCTTCTGTTCCCCCAATTTTTTTCCCCCAGGACATGCTGAAGAACACACAAAGGGGACATCTGGACAGACTACCTCTGCAGCTTGCTCTCACAGAGCTCGAGAGTCTGGCTGAGAAGCTGAATGAGCAGAAACGTGTGGCAGACCAGATTGCTGAACTGCAGCTCCTGGCCAAAAGTGGTGGGGACCGAACCGTCAGTAAGGTAAAGCTTGTCCTTCTCTTCATTCCTGCTTTTAGTCCACTCCTAATCTTGCCTTCAGAAAGTTTTTTTTTTTGTAACATTTTATTAAATTGCAGAATTGTGCTAGAATCATTTAAGTTAATTTTTTCCTCATCAAGCAACACTCAGTACCCCAGAATGACAATGTGAAAACAGGAATTTAGAAATTTCTGCAAAAAAAAAAAAAAAAAAAAAAAGCATTATCATATTGATACATATATTCCGACCTTTCTTCAATACTTCATTGTAGCACCTCAGACATCAACTCCAGTATTCTTGGGTCAGACGTGACAAGCTTCACACACCTAGATTTTGGGATTTTCTGCCATTCGTCTCTGCAGATCCTGTCAACGTCTGTCAGGCTATATGGGGGACTGTTGGTGGACAGCTAGTTTCAGGTCTCTCTTGAGATGTCTGATTGGGTTCATGTCTGGGATCTCATGGGCCAGTCAAGAACATTAACAAAGTCGTCCCTAAGTCACTTTTGTGTTGTCTTTGCTTTGTGCTGAGAGTCGTCGTCCTGTTAGAAGGTGAGCCTTCATCCCGGAGCAGGTTTTCATTAAGGATATTTCTGTACTTTGCACTGTCTCAACCCTAACTGACTTCCCAGTCCCTGACACTGATAAATGGCCCAACATCATGATGCTGCCACCGCCATGCTTCCACGTTGGAGTGGTATTGTGCAGGTGATGAGTTCTGCCCAGTTTCCTCCAGATCTGACACTTGGCCAAACAGTTCTGACTTGGTCTCATCAGAAGAGAGTCGTTTTGTTGCGTATTTGCAAGCTCCAAATAAGGCTATCATGTGTTGTCTGGCCACTCAGCTATAAAACCCCCATTAGTGGAGTGTTGCAGGGGTGGTTTCCTTCTGAAAGTTTCTCCCATCTCCACACAGATTCTTCGAAGCTCAGACAGATGGACCATTGGGTTCTTGGTCACCTCTTGGTTCACCTTAATTGCTAAGTTTGGTCAGGCAGCCAGCCAGCTCCAAGAAGAGTTGTGGCTGTGCCAAAGTTCTTCCTTTTAAGTATTATGGAGGTCACTGTGCTCTTGAGAACTTTCAGTGGTGCAGAAATGTTTTTGTAGCCTTCCCCAGATCTGTACCTTGACACTGTCCTCCCTCGAAACACAGCAGGCAGTTTCTTCAATCCCATGGCTTGGTTTTTGCTCTCCTGTAGGAGCTTCTATACACAGGTGTGTGCTTTTCCTGATCACATCCAATGAATGGAAGTTTAATTTAACAAATTTGCAAAATATCCGAAAATTCTTATTTTGCTTTGTCATTCTGTGGTACTGAGTATTGTTTTAAAAAATGAATTTAAATGATTTTGACATAAGGCTGTAAACATAACAATATGTGGTAAAAGGGGTCTGAACTCATGTTCTTGTCCCCTAGTTTTGCATTTAATCTACATCTCCAACCCTTGCCCATCTTTTCCTTTATTCCTTAGTCCAGCTTTCCCCTTGTTTTCCATTTATTTTATTGATTCCACTTGTCCTTTGCATGTCTTTTGCTTTCTTTTTTTCCTCTGTGCCTTCTAGTATTAGGTTGCCATTCACTTCTCATTTTGTCTGCTACTTTACACCTCATTTCCCTTTACCTCTTAATATTGATTCCACAATCATTAGCTCATATTTTTCATTTCTAATGCCAGATTTTGTTATGCTTCATTTTTCCTCTCACCCAATATTTGTCTGCACTCACTATGAAGGTTGTCTCATTACGTATAACACCGATTTTTCCCTTTACTCCTGTTTCAGTATTGCCTAGGTTTCTTTCTCTTCTCTCGGTTCTTCCCTTGAAATAAATTTCCCCTGACCCTGTGTTCCATGTACAACTCTGTCCCTAGTCCATCTATTCCATTTATTTCTTAATCCAGTTTTTCCCTGTTTGTTTTTCTAGTTTCCCTTTACTTTTATTTATTCCACTTTTCCTTTCATCTTTACATTTCGTCCATTCCTTTTAAAATTACATTGCTTGTAGCTGCTGGTGAGTAAGGAAGGATCAAGCACGGGTCTGATGCATGCTGAAAGAAATCTCAGTTCAAAAGTTCGTTTTAAAAGATTTAGTGAAAATTCAAAGCAAATAGTCCATACAAGAATAAAGAAAGGTTGTTATACATGTAGAATAAAAGGCAAAAAACTGGAAAAAAAAAAGTCTCTTCTGTAAACTTAGCTTTTCTTATCAAACTTTAGTTGTTTCTACACTTAAAGATGCTTTACTTCGCCTTCAGTACGCTCTAAATGTACAGCACTGTATGTTCAATAGAGCATGTTAACTTTCATACTATTTAGGCACATTAAGGCATGGTTTAAAATGGTGTGCCCTCCATGCCTTACAGGTAGGTCACTTACTGAGGCTAATCTATGATCAGAGAGGCTAGAAATAGTTAGAATATACCAATTCAATTCAACTTGTGGGGGTATAAGAACCTCCCATAAACTATGCACTAATATATAGGCAAGCATTTAATATAACTTAAATAACTAGCAAATGGCTCTTACATTGCTAACAGTCATATGAAAAAGTTTGGGAACCCCTCTCAGCCTCCATAATAATTGACTCTCCTTTCAACACAAACGATAACAGTGGTCTGTCTTTCATTTCCTAGGAACATCTGAGTACTGGGGTGTTTTCCGAACAAAGATTTTTCGTGAAGCAGTATTTAGTTGTATGAAATTAAATCAAATGTGAAAAACTGGCTGTGCACAAATGTGGGTCCCCTTGTAATTTTGATGATTTGAATGTCTGTCACTGCTCAATGCTGATTACTTGAAACACCAAATTGGTGTGATGAGCTCGCTAAGCCTTCATAGACAGGTGTGTCCATCATGAGATATAAAGGTATTTAAGGTGGTCAATTGCAAGTTGTGCTTCCTTCCCTTTGACTCTCCTCTGAAGAGTGACAGCATGGGATCCTCAAAGCAACTCTCCAAAGATCTGAAAACAAAGATTGTTCAGTCTCATGGTTTAGGGGAAGGCTACAAAAAGCCATCTCAGAGGTTTAAACTGTCAGTTGCAACTGTAAGGAATGGAATCATGAAATGGAAGGCCACAGGCACAGTTGCTGTTAAACCCAGTAGATCTGGCAGGCCAAGACAAATACAGAAGCGGCATATGTGCAGGATTGTGAGAATAGTTACAGACAACCCACAGATCACCTCCAAAGACCTGCAAGAACATCTTGCTGCAGATGGTGTATCTGTACATCATTCTACAATTCAGAGCAATTTGCACAAAGAACATCTGTATGGCAGGGTGATGAGAAAGAAGCCCTTTCTGCACTTACGCCAGAAACAGAGTCGCTTGTTGTATGCCAATGCTCATTTAGACAAGCCACATTCATTTTGGAACAAAGTGCTTTGGACTGATTAGACAAAACTTGAGTTATTTGGTCATAACAAAAAGCGCTTTGCATAGCGGAAGAAGAACACCGCATTCCAAGAAAAATACCTGCTACCTGCTGTCAAATTTGGTGGAGGTTCCATTATGCTGTGGGGCTGAGTGGCTAGTTCAGGGACTGGGGCCCTTGTTAAAGTCGAGGTTCAGATGAATTCAACCCAATATCAACAAATTCTTCAGGATAATATTCAAGCATCAGTCACAAAGTTGAAGTTCCGCATGGGTTGGATATTCCAACAAGACAATGACCCAAAACACATTTCGAAATCTACAAAGGCGTTCATGCAGAGGGAGACGTACAATGTTCTGGAATGGCCGTCATAGTCCCCTGACTTGAATATCATTGAAAATCTATGGGATGATTTGAAGCGGGCGGCACGGTGGCGCAGTGGGTAGCGCTGCTGCCTCGCAGTCGGGAGACCTGGGGACCTGGGTTCGCTTCCCGGGTCCTCCCTGCGTGGAGTTTGCATGTTCTCCCTGTGTCTGCGTGGGTTTCCTCCGGGCACTCCGGTTTCCTTCCACAGTCCAAAGACATGCAGGTTAGGTGGATTGGCGATTCTAAATTGGCCTTGGTGTGTGGGTGTGTTTGTGTGTGTCCTGCGGTGGGTTGGCACCCTGCCTGGGATTGGTTCCTGCCTTGTGCCCTGTGTTGGCTGGGATTGGCTCCAGCAGACCCCCGTGACTCTGTGTTCGGATTCAGCGGGTTGGCTAATGGATGGATGGATGGATGATTTGAAGCAGGCTGTCCATGCTTGGCAGCCATCAAATTTAACTGAACTGGAGAGATTTTGTATGGAAGAATGGTCAGAAATACCTCCATCCAGAATCCAGACACTCCTCAAAGGCTATAGGAGGACAGCGTCTAGAGGCTGTTAGATTAGGAAAAGGAGGCTCAACTAAGTATTGATGTCATATCTCTGTTGGGGTGCCCAAATTTATGCACCGGTCTAATTTTGTTATGATGCATATTGCATATTTTCTGTTAATCCAATAAACTTAATGTCACTGCTGTAATACTACTGTTTCCATAAGGCATGTCATATATTAATGGAAGTGGCTACTTTGAAAGATCAGCCAATGATGAACAAAAATCCAAAGAATTAAGAAGGGTTCCCATACTTTTTCACATGACTGTATTTTCTTCTCATTTTTGTTTGTTTACTTACACCTAATTTCTCTTTACCTCTCACTATGAATTTCACAATATTTCCTCGAATTTGCTTTATGCATTCTTTTTTTTTTATTTATAATGCCAGATTTTGCTTTGCTTCATCCTTCCTTTCCCTTTATATTTGTCTGCACTCACTTTTTCATGACATATGACCCCAGTTTTCCCTGTACTCCTCCTTTTAGTATTGTCCCTTTTCCTTTTCTCCAAGTTCTCCCCTGAAATTATGCATTCTGCATTCCATCTACAACTCTAGTCCTAGCCCACCCTTTCTTCCTCTCTCTTGATTTCACAAATCATTGTCCATTGTGGCTAAGTCATTCCATTCATTTACCCCTCATCCTTTTTTCCATCATTCATTTTTTTTCTGCCTAATTGTTTTTTGCCCTCCTTAACTCCTTGGTTGTCTTTTCCTTGACTCCATGTCTTCTGTCTTTTAATGCCCAACATAGTTTTCCTTGACTTTTTTTTTTTCTCCTTCAGCCGCTTCTGATCATTTAATGTGAGAAAACGTCATACAGATAAACACTTTGTACTATTGAAGCAACCAAATCAGTGTACCAAATACCAAAATAATAGAGTGTTGAAACACTTAAGTGCTGCCGCTTTCCTGCTTTTGCTAATTTGTTGCTTGCAGAGAAATGAGCTAAAGCACTTCTTCCCCGATTTTATTTTTCACAATACTAAAGAACATCTCCAGCTGCTTCTAGATCTGCTTTGCACTATGTCTGTCAAGGGGTCAATAGAAATGTTTAGTGGTAGAGAATTCTGCAGTTCTTAAGCAAGGAAGTGTGTTTTATCCAGTAGAGGGCACTCTTACCTCACAAATTTGTGAATGAATGAGAACATTGTGATGTGTTGAATGGATGACAGAAGTGATTGTAGCAGAAAACCGTGCTGTAAAGGGTGGAATGAGGACCTGTTCTCCATGAGTTATACTGAAACTGGTGGTACTGTCAAAGTGGTATTGTCAAAATTAAAGCTGAGATGATTTATGTCTTTCTTTATTTATCTTATCAGATTTTCATTGGGTCAGAAGTTTAAATACACCAAGTTGAATGTCCGTTTAAACAGCCTAGAAGATTACAGACATTAATGTGATGACTTTTTGAAGCCTCTGATTAGCAAGTTGTCTTTAATTGAGTTAATTAGAAGTGTAGGTGGACAGATAAAGTAAAAGAGGATCTGAAGGAAAAGGGTTTGACTTTGGAGGAGGTGCAGGACCGAATTGTATGGATAAAGTTGATCATGCACATCGATGAAGAAGGAGGAGTGCACCTGTGTTTGTATTTAAGGGCCTGTCTTTAGGCCAGTGCTTTGTTGCATTTGGGAAAGTCCAAGCAATTTAGCCAAGACAAAAAAAATGTGAACCTTTACTAGTCTGATTCATCCTCGGGAGCAATTTCCAAACAACTGGAGATACCACAAGCTTCTGTGCAAATAGAAATGTCTAGGGACCACACAGAGACTGCATTGTTCAGGAAGAAGGCACAAATTAACTGCCAGGAATGAACATACATTTGTACAAAAGGTTCAACTGGACCCCAAGACAATAGCAAAACAATTGTTGGCGTCAGGTACCAAAATATAAGCATTCTCCATTGAGTCCTTCATGACTATATCCTAAACAGCTTTCATGCATGGAAGAAGCCCTTACTCCATAACTGACATAGAAGTATGAAGACAATCGCCAGGACAAAGACCTGGCTATTTGTTGAAGTGTTCATAATGCTCATCTGCATGTGGAGGATGAGTGGTGAGGCTTTTCAACCAAAGAGCAATGTCTCAACGGTGAAGAATGGGGTGGCAGCATCATAATGTGTTGTTGCTGTGGGAGTTGGTTTGTACTGCTAAATATGACTTTCACTCTTTGATTATATATTATTTTGAATAACTTTTGTCCTAAAGTATCTATCTATCTATCTATCTATCTTGTTAGCTTTTGCCTTTAGCACTGTTATAAAGCATTTTAATTAAAGCCTCTTGATATGTGACCTATTCCTGCTGCTACTTTAGCGCAAGAACAAGTATGGATAAGAGAGCCAATTTAATCAAGTGTAGAAGAAACCCGACTCCAGGGGTCCTGTTTATCAGTAACTAGCAAGGACAAGAGAAATGAAACAAATCACTTACTTCTGTAATTGAAGAGTGTATTTAAGAAGTGTTCGCACCATCTGTAAGTCAGTCATCTCTTTACATGTACTGAGTAACTCCACATATGTGTCAATAAAGGAATTCTTCGCTTGCTGAACTGGCTTCATGATTTAACTTTGGTGCTTCTTTGGTAAAGAGCCCGGGGGCACTTCAGAAAATAAATGGCATAATGAGGAAGGAGAATGATGTGGAAAGTATCGAGAAGCAGCACTTCAAGACGTCAACCAGAAAGTTAAAACTTGGTTGAAAATGTATCTTCTGCCAGGACGGTATATGTTAAGAATACCTTCCAAGTTGTAACAAAAGGGCTTGAAGACAAAAAGATGAATGTATTGGGGAGGCCATCACAAAGCCCTGACCCAAATCCCAAAGAAAATTTGTGGGATGAACAGAAAAACCATGGCCTATCAAGGAGGTACATAAGCCTAACTGACATAAAAGCACTTCTGTCAGGAGGAATGGGCACCAAGTCCTGCTGCGTACTGTGAGAAACTTGTGGAAGGTGATCACAAATGTTTGATTCAAGTTATTCAATAAAAAGGGATACACTAATTGACTTAACCCAGGGATTGTGTGGAGCTGTGAAACATGAAGTTTGAAAGTCTTTAGCTTAGGTAGATGAAACGTTTGGCCTCAACTGTATCTGACATCACTAATGTGACACACGACTGGGTTCAATCCCCAGTCAGATTATTTTATAGTATATTGTTTGCCGGCTCTTCCCTAGTTTGTGTGACTTTATTTACTCAGGATTTACTCCTTCCTTCTAAGTTCAGCAGATTTTAGTAGATTGCAACTCAAAAATTGCTATGTGTGTTCTGTAATCAGATAGTATCCAGTGGTGGTTCCCAGCTTACACTAAAAGCTGACAAGAAAAGGCAGAGAATATTTGGATTGTAAATGTAAACACAGCATGTACATTATACATACATGGCTGACTCAATAATACAGTAGGTTCATATGATCGTTATTGTTGCTTGTACCAAGTGTGATCAACATGCAATCTATATATATCTTAATATATAAAGCAGAGTCTATGTATGTATGTTTGTTTGTCTGCCATACAAATCTGCACCGGGCGTCCAATCGCAACCATACTGGGGATGGGGTTCCTTCGTGACCAGGAGGAGGTCATGGGTTATGTGTGGTTGGGGAAAAATGATCGTGGTGAATCACAGGGCACCTTTTCACAGACGCAACGTTCGGCACACGTCCCCGTACTTATCATCAACAAGATGGCCACACGTTGCAACAGATGTTAACGGCGGCGCCATCTAGCAGCACGTTTGGTCCATGTGCATCGCTCTTTACCAATGTTTCTTTAAATTGCCAACATGACGGAAGTGTCCTAGTATGAGAAGGCCAACTGCTTTCATCAGGTGAAGGGGAACTGCCGTATGGATGTAAAACGTGAACGACCCAGTGCGCGTGACTGGCTTTCCGTATTTGTGGTGCTATTTGCTCGCTTTCCGACTCACATTACGATTTCAGTCTTGGTCTTTCTGAGTGACTGGTGCTATTTGTTTGCGTTCCAATGTATTGTAAATAACGTTCATTCATCTCACTGTGGTGCTTATTCCGTACGTAATACCATGTAACACATTATAATTGTCCTGCTTTTCGCTAATATACCCATGCCACCGAAAAAAAGACGTAGAATTAGAAAGTCCACTTCCGATGCCAGAAAAAAGTCTATTTCAAGGGCGTCTGGAACATTGTGCAAGACGTGAAGATGTTTTCATACCAAGAATTCCGCTGATTCTGAATGATTTACCCTTTGATTTCAAATGGCTACAATTTCATGTTCATTTGGCCTTTACTATGGCAATTACTAAGGCTCAAGGACAATCACTGCAAGTTAAACGCATCAATTTGGAAAATCCATGCTTTTCACACGGACAACTCTACGTAGCATGTTCTACAGTGGGCAATCCTCAGAATTTGTTCATTTCCGCACCACAAGGCAAAACGAAAGATATAGTGTATCCAAAGGCTCTGGAATGACCACTTATATTACCTATTACAATAAAATGTCAATCAGAAAACTGTTTGTTCCATTTCTATGTTCTGTTTCTTTCATTTAGGAAATTCACCGGTTATAGATCCTGCTAATATGTATATATAAAATATATATATTATTATAAAATAATATATATATTATAAAATGTCGGCGCTTGGAAGTGTGTGTGTGTGTGTGTCTATCTGTCTGGCCTGGAAGCGAGAGGCTAAAGCATGAAGCTCAAAGAATGTGACTCATAGAATGTTGCATAGATGAGCCCAGAATTAGGGCAAAACACGTGTCGCATACTCTTTGCATTATTTGACAGTAAACTATGCCATATATGTATGTATGTATGTATGTATGTATATATAGGTATATCTTTATTATATAAAAAAAATCCTGGGGCGAGATGTGACTTTTTTAGAGAGATACTTTCAAGTCTTGCGAGACGAGACTTTGTGCCAAGAGATTTAACCACGGCCGGGGCTGGAAATAAAAGACAAGGGTAGAAGACAAAGTAGAATGTTGTAAAGAATTCAAAAATGTTGGCGCAATACACATGCAGAGCAGGTTAGACATAATGAAAGTACTGAAATTCGAAAGTCTCAAAAAAATGATAGTAAAGATCGCATTAGTGCTAACAAACAAATTATTACTTGGTGAAATAACCGAACAGCAAAAAGAGTGAATATATTGTTTGGATTTAAAGTTTGAGTCGGAGACTTGTAGATCGTGTAATTCGTTTTGCCATCAGGGAAAAGTAGTGTGTCTTTCCAATGAAGAGGTGTATCTGCGAGAATTAAAAGATTTGTTGTTTCGTGAAAGTGAAATCCACATACGTGAGCAGCAGAGATGTGAAGTGGCTGGCGCGTAGCGCAGGCTGGGGGGTTGGCGAGCGAAGCGAGCAGGGGGCCAAGCCCCTTAGTGTATGTATGTACTGTGAGAGAGAGAGAGAGAGAGAGGGCCAGGCAATGGCTTGGCACCCTGTCTAGATCTGTTTTCTGCTTTGCGTACGCTGCTCCTGGGTTTTAGGTGGGTTTCAAAATATTATGTTCGTTTTTCAGCAAAGTTTGTCTTGCATCTCATGTTTCAAATGATGCTTCTAACTTTCTTTTATCTCCCTCTGTCTTTTCTTCCAGCTGCTCAACTCAGGCCAGCGTCAACTTATTTTGTGTGAAACACTCATCGAGATGGTTTATGGTGAACGCGGGCAGGTCCTGAAATCGAAGGAGCGCAAAGTGTTTCTCTTGAATGACACCCTCATCTGTGCCAACATCAACATGAAGTTAGTGCATCCTGCTTTCTCTTTCTTGAACTTCTTGTTATTCCTTGAGGATATGCAACCAAAAAACACAAAAAAAAAAGAGCGGGTGCTGCTCTGGGACATTTGGGAACTTATCTGGGATTCGGTAAGATATTGAGGGGGTGAGTGTAGCAAGGCTAAAATAAAGAGAGCTTATTGCTTAACACTAGAATTACCAGAGCCTATGAAAAAACTTGTAGATCCGGCCCACCTTAAATCCGTTCGCACCTCTCCGTCAGCGTCTTTTGTCCTGTCTTTTGTAGTAAGCAGCCTGCTATCCCATCCCCCCCACTGCCGCAGAACATGCACAAAGTTCTCCCCGCTCATACCTTGATTGATTATCTGGGAGTGAAGTGCTGGAGTTTTAGAGTGGAAATAATAAAGCGTTATTTGGAACACATGCATTTCATGTGTGTTCCGTTTCTATAATGATCTGTGTAAACACATTGTTAAAACAGACAAATTTTTCATATTTTAGTAGTAAATGACAAAATGTTGGCATAGACTATATAATGTGTGAAGCCTGAAGTCCAAAGATCAAATAAACACTTTCACAAAAGGTTCAAGGCCGATACAACAGCTTCCGTGGCGTGGCGGTAAGATTTGCTGACTTGTAATCAACAGTCCCGACTGCCTCCTATATTTGCCGTTTTCAGTAGTGAGCTGCTCTTATTGTTAATATTATACAGTACACACATACATTTGGTTTGCATCTGTAACAGACGGTGTACATTTATAGGAATTGTAAAAGTTACCATTTTTTTTTTCACTTTAATTCTCTGTCACGATCACGATACATACTACCCCCCCCTCCCCCAAGGATTTAACACTGTTAGTTTTTATTTGAAACTGAGAATAAATGTAGATGTGAGTGGTGTTTTGAGGCAATGGAACTGGACATTCTCTGATCCGGAGGAATAAAAGCTGACACACACATGCTGGTGAATCTGCCTTCCACATATCTCACTGTCGCTTTTTTTTTTTATTTAGTTTTATTGAGTGTTCCTGCTCATGTGGAATTAGTATGCACCTTATGGTCTATGATGTCAAAAAAAAAAAAAGCAAAAAAACAGAGACATAGGTATATATGATATTTGGAATTATTCATTTTATGACCTGTATAGTCCATTTCGGAAAACATTGTGGCACGGATGCAACATTATTCATATTATTCATATTCATTCGCATAACATCTTGCGGTTGTAATCGGTGACTGCATGTTTTTTTTTTTCCCTGATCTTGCCAGTCTCCACGTTGCTGTATGGTGATGTTTCTTTTATACTCCAGGACACGCAGAGAAAAGAATATTACAGAGAGGTCAGTCCAGCGCTATATGCAATCATCAAATTCAAATGTTAACAGCTCACTCACACGCAAGGACCATCCTTCCTACATTTACGACACTTCTCTCTATGCTGTGGTTCCTATTACATTGAAAGGGCACTTGACACTGACTCAATTTACTTTCTTGGCGAAAGCGGCTGTCTTGGAACAGAAGCTTGTCGAAGTTGCATCCTCCTTTTCTTTTTCCATTGCCTTTTCTAGTAAGGTGCGACAACGAAGTTCCTCTGCAAGGTGAGCCATGAACACTCTTCTTTTCTCAGTGGCCCCAGTGCATGCCTTGCACAGTACATGTGAGTTGATTGCCGCCAGGTCAAGCTTGTTATAGCACACAGCAACTGGCCACCTGCATGCTCCTGCTCGCACTGAATTAGCTCACGCCTTCTGGTGCACGATGTCAACGCAGCACGGAGAAAAAAAGAAAGAGACAAATATATGGGACATTGGGTATAAATTTATTGTACTTGTAAAAGTTCTCTTTTCAGTTTTATTCTCTCAATCACGATCACGCTCTAACCCCCCGCCCCTCCTGATCTGACTGTAACTAACAGCGCCAGTATAAATTCACATCCCGATCTGACGCGGTTTGTTTTCAAATAATATTGCATTAGTGCGATGATGTTTTCTGATTGGTACTATTCAGGTCATAAAATGATTTCTTCAAAATGTCACATATATTGTCTCTTTCTTTCAGGTGTGTAATAGAAACCACATCACAGAGAGAAGTGTGCGCATTGCAACAGGTACACATGTTGTAAATGTAGGAAGGACGGTCCTTGCGTATGTGTGAACTGTTACCATTTGAATTTGATGATTGCATATAGCGCTGAACTTACCGCTCTGTAATATTCTTTCCTCTGCATGTCATGGAGTACAAAAGAAACCGCACTATACAGCAACATGGAGACTGGCAAGATCGGAGGGAACAAAAAAAAAAAACACGCGGTCACCGATTACAACCGCGAGATGTTATGCGAATGAATATGAATAAAATGAATAATGTTGCATCCGTGCCACAATGTTTTCCGAAATGGACTATACAGGTCATAAAATGAATAATTCCAAATATCATATATACCTATGTCTCTGTTTTTTTGGTTATTTTTTTGACATCATAGACCATAAGGTGCATACTAATTCCGCGTGAGCAGGAACACTCAATAAAATTGAATAAAAATAAATCAAGTGACTCTGCGATACAAAGAAGGCAGATTCACCAGCATTTGTGTGTCAGCTTTTATCCCTCCAGATCAGAGAATGTCCAATTCTATTTCCTCAAAACACCACTCACATCTACAGTTATTCCCAGTTTCAAATAAAAACTAACAGCGTCAGATCCCTGGGTGGGGGGGTCGGTAGTATGTATCGTGATCGTGACTGAGAGAATAAAAGTGAAAATAAAACGGTAACTTTTACAAGTCCTATAAATGTACACAGTCTGTTACAGACGCAAACCAAATGTATGTATGTACTGTATAATATTAACAATAAGAGCAGCTCACTACTGAAAACGGCAAATATAGGAGGCAGTCGGGATCAAACCGGGGACTCTTGATTACAAGTCAGCAAATCATACTGTTACGCCACGAAAGCTGTTGTATCGTCCTTAACACTTTTGTGAAAGTGTTTATTTGATCTTTTGACTTCAGGCTTTACACATTATATAGTTTATGCCAACATTTTGTCATTTACTACTAAAATATGAAAAATTTGTCTGTTTTAACAATGTGTTTACACAGATTATTGTAGAAACAGAACACATGAAATGCATGTGTTCCAAATAACGATTTATTATTTCCACTCTAAAACTCCAGCACTTCTCTCCCAGATAATCAATCAAGGCATGAGCTGGGAGAACGTTCTGCGGCGGTGGGGGGATGAGATAGCGGGCTGCTTGCTGCTTGTCTTTATCGGCACATTTACAGGACAAAAGACGCTGACGGAGAGGTGTGAATGGATTTAAGGTGGGCTGGATCTATGAGTTTTTTTGTAGGCTCTAGTAATTCTAGTGTTAAAGAAGATGCCCTTGCAATCATAAGCTTCAATGATTACTATGGGGAGGTGGGTGGAAGACTTCTCTTTTAGCTCAACTGACTCAGATGTCTGTTTTTCGCACTCTGAATCCAGCAGTCTGAGTTTGTATCTAGCAACTCCAAGTGAAGATTCATAACGGGGGTGTTTAATAACTTATATATCTCTGAATCATCCTGATGTAAGGAGTGCTACAGAACAAAGAAAAAGAGATTAAGTGAACCTGTGAGAAAAGTAATTAATGTTCTGAACAAGGGTGCTCTACATAATTGGAAAGACATAAAGGTTTGTGCAACTAAATTATCTCGTAATCTGTGCCTCAGATATTTATATCTGACTTGCTCAGATTCAGAGTGACACAGAGCTGGGAACTAAACCTGCTACCTAGTGGTCTCATGTTCAGTGCTTTAGCCTCCACACCATAATCCATCAATGTTTTAAACACCCATAATATCTAATGGCAAGCAGCAAGATAAACAACCTGTGAACGATGAGAGAATCGCTCAGAGAGACTAGCCTTTCCATTGTGTGTCTACTGTTGCTATTGCTGGAGGTCACCCAGGCCCACTGTATTCAGAGTGCAGAATAACACTGTCAGGCTAACTGGAACCCCTTCTCTGGTGACCAATCGGACATCTGACTTCGAGGATATCTTCTTTTTGCAATGGGCTGCTCTTAATCCTTGCTACACTTGCCCCTACATTCCTGAATGAATCCTAGATGGGACTCTAAAAGTTACCAGTGGGACTTTCTCACCAGTGTTCCCAGTGCCATTGTGATATTTTGTGGCAGCTCCATCATTTAAAATCAAAAACTAAACATGGCTTACTCCTTACCCAATATATACTAAATGTAGGCCCTTGTATTATGTTATTGCTAGGTAGACATCCTGTTATCTTGTTCTTCTTGTAATATTTTTGGCTGGCAGTAGGACATGTGGGGGGCTTCAGTATGATATAATAGCCTCTAGGGCACATAGTCACCCCATAATATTACATAGCAGGTATCTAGAACTTCTATGCTCACTCTGTAATGTTTGATGTTGCTTAGCTGCACAGATGACAGAGCAGACAGCCTCCCCACAGTCAGATGCAGACTTGTGCTTAACATGTAGCCAGAGTCCTTTTCATTGTGAATATTCCTAGTAAAATAATCTAATAAACCTGACAGTATTTATAGTGACTTTCATTTAGCAAACACAAACTAAAAAATGATACTTTGATTTAGCTGGGCCTCATCGTGCACTGAAATACACATACAGTTTTGACTGCCAGTCAACTTAAGGGTGTCTAGATATGAAGAGGAGGACCTGAACTCCTCAATGTGTATGTCAAGACCTTTGCAGGTGTCTGCTGTGCCGTACACAGGGTTTACATTGGTTTGCTGCTGATCTTACCATTGCATTTTTTTATTCCCACACAGGGGTCCTACAGAACTCAGCAACCTGGTACCTGTTGGCCCAAGGTATACCACGAAGTGGAGCGCCCCTCTTCTTCAGGTTCAAGTTGCTGAGGTGGGCCAGGAAGGTAGCCCCACCAGCAAGGAGAGTGGATTGCAAGCGTCCTCTTCTAAGAAGTCCAGCAGTGTCACAGGTCAGAGAAGATTCCTGTCTGGGGATCAGGGGATGTCTTCCCAAACTAGTGTAATATGAATTGAGATTGGTTATCGCCATGCATTACTGGAGTACAGTGAAATGGTCTCCCTGTAGGGGCAGTGTGGGAGCTTACTTTCTGTTTTTCGGAACTTGGGCTAATTCGGACTTGTACCTGCTCTTTAGGTGCGTTTGCATATAATATGAAAAGCACCTACGGCAATAGCCCTGTCTGTCTTTGGAACTGCATGAAACAACTCTGTTCCCAGTTGATTTTGAAAATTGACACACTTATTCTTCAGGGAAATTTGTCAGGACCGTTCAGTTTTCATTAAGAAATCTCAATTTCAGCACCCTGTACACATTTTAAAGTTCAAAAGTTCCATTCGAAAGCATTTACGAAATGGCAAATTTGTCTCTCTTAAAACAGAGAAAGTTTCTGTCCCACTTCAGTTACAGATTAGTTTTAATTTAACTTGAGAACAGTTACTTCAACTTGTTTATTTTTTAAACTTTTTACTTTTATGCTTTTGACAACTGTTTGTGATGGCAAAAGAGTGAAAGACCTGCAGTTGTGTGCACTCAAGCAAAATGAACACTGGTGCTGGACACATGACGGGGTGGGGTCAGATGTGGGCGGGGCAGGATGGAGTATTACCATATAAAAAATCTATGAAGTGAGATGTGAATGTATTTATTCAATTCGCTAATAATTTATACTCTTTATTCAATACTAGCTGTCCCCTATGGCTCTGCCCATGTAGCAGTGAAACTGGACAAATCAATTAATTAAAAAAAAAAAAAATGTAATTCTGGCCAAGGGGAAGGTACAGTGCATCTGGAAAGTATTCAGAGCGCATCACTTTTTCCACATTTTGTTATGTTACAGCCTTATTCCAAAATGGATTAAATTCATTTTTTTCCTCAGAATTCTACACACAACACTCCATAATGACAACATGAAAAAAGTTTACTTGAGATTTTTACAAATTTATTAAAAATAAAAAAAATTGAGAAAGCACATGTACATAAGTATTCACAGCCTTTGCCATGAAGCTCAAAATTGAGCTCGGGTGCATCCTGTTTCCCCTGATCATCCTTGAGATGTTTCTGCAGCTTAATTGGAGTCCACCTGTGGTAAATTCAGTTGGTTGGACATGATTTGGAAAGGCACACACCTGTCTATATAAGGTCCCATTCCATTCACTCCATTCCATGCTTATGTTTGCGGTTATGTGGAATCCGGTGTGAACCTCAGTCACAGCAGCTCACTTTCTTCTGCTCCATGAAATTGAAGTTGTTGAGCGACATGATGATCATTTCCGTAAAAGTAAATAAATGCAAGCAGCTAAGCTTGTATAGAATTATATAAAAGATGGCTCAGGAATTTGATGATTAAACGTTCTGTTACACTAAAAACAACCTCTGGGCTCCATTGTCTAAAGATGATAAAGATTCAATATTTCTTTGACGCTGATTTATCAAAAAAGCAACACAATGATCTACTATCATTCATGTTTGGATGTAGCCACCAATTTTAGCTCGAAACTTCAGCACAAATTTTAAATCTCCATTGGGTTCTTCTTTGAAAAATGTTTCAGGAATTTGATTTAAAACTTGCCACAGACTGTCCACATCCAACAACTAACGACAGTGCATGAATTTGTTCATCACTTGAGTTGGAATTTGCTGTCTATGAAAGCAACTTCAGCTGCATGATATTGTAAAATGGTACTACAATTCATATTATATGTGCACTGCTAGTTTATTATCAGCTATCCCGGTATAAAACTCACTTTGAAAAATGTGAACACTGACTGAAGTAACTAAAAAATGTAAAATGCTCACCAATTCTCCAGGTGCAGCTGTATGTTTCGCCATGCATACATTTTCTTACTAGTTTCTCTGTGTGTTCGATTATCTTTCTTAGTCTGAGAGTGCTGTGACTCATGAATTGTGACAGGATGACCACTTTGGACAGAAGACACTCTCTGGCGTTTTCAGTTGTGCTTCCACTCACTCCAGAATTGTCATCAGCACTTTGTTCTTTCCTCTCTGTTTTGTAGGCAGAGGTTTTCTGGGTCCTCCCCGCTTGTACCAGGAGCTTCAGGAGTTGCAACATGATCTAGCTGTGGTGGAGCACATCTCCCAATTGGTCTCCATGCTGCAGGGCACATACCAGGTGGGCACCACTTGTTTTTTACTCTGATTTCAAAAGGTTTTTTTTTTTTTTTTTGGTAGGAGGGTTCAGACTGGGGGTTTCCCCTTTCGCCATCTTTTCCACCCTCTGTCTCGACAGTCATGTGTTTGTGTCATTATGTCTAGAACTTGAACTCAGCTGTGGCTCAGGACTGGAGTCTAGCACTTCAGCGACTCATTCGAATCAAGGAAGAAGAAATCCAGAATGCCAACAAGTGCCGTCTCAGGTTGATGGTTCCAGGGAAGCCTGATAAGTGAGTGTACTTACTAGAAAAATGGGGGTTACAGGGTATAAGTGGGTAAACTAAGAGGGTGGAATTGCAAGGGTAAAACCACAGGGTACCAGGCTGACAGCAATGGATTTGACGTGACTGTTAAATGAAGGAAATGAGAAAAATGATAGTTGAGTGAGTAACACAAACTTTAATCATAACAATAATTCTTTACATGTATATAGTGCTTTTCTCACTTCTCAAAGTGTTTTACATAGTGATTGGAGAGCCACTACATCCACCACTAAGGTGTAGCATCCACCTAGATCAGGGGTGTCCAAACTACGACCCGTGGACCAACTGTGGCCCGTAGTCCATTTTTAATTGGCCACAGCAAATTCTAAAAATATAATGAAATATGGCCCACACACGAAACCTGTTTTTAACTTTATTGTACTTCTTAGGCTTAACACAATGTGGAGCTACTGTCTTGATCAAGGCAGTGTCTTCACAAACAAGCACAACCAAAGAACAATTTTGCTACGGGTGACCAAAAATGGCAGAACCAAAGAAATGCACAATAGCAAGTGAGTGCAGAAAATTTCAGACACGGTGGGAAAATGAATATTTCTTCCTAGAAGTCAAGGGAAAGTGTGACTATTTGATTTGCAATGAAACTATTACAGTGATGAAAGAGTATAATGTGTGTCGACACTACGAAAACAAACATCTGACCTACACATCCTACACTGGTGCCGAGCAAGAACAGAAAGTTAAGCAAATGGCAGCTAGTGAGCTAGCTCAACAACAGGATTTTTTCCATGCTAACAAAACAAGAAAATGCCACATTAGCCAGTTATGAGGGAAACCTTTCTCAGATGGTGACTTCATAAAACAGTGCCTCACTAAAGTCGCAGGAATTCAACAACGTTCGCTTGTCCAGAAACGCAGCTGTGCGGTGAATTGAAGATTTGTCAACTAACTTAAAACATCAAGTGTCAGTTAAAGCTTGTGCTTTTGATTTTTACTCGATTACATGTGATGAGAGCACTTTCTGTCACAGAGAGAATGCGTAGCATTGTTCATAATGGCATTCAGTTTTGTTTTAATGTTCTCTTTTGTTACTACCTCTAAGGACATCCAGAGTGCATCCAATAACTGAGCCTTTTAACTTGTTGATTTGATGGGCTTACCTTGAAGACCGGCCCAGCAATTCCCACAGTGTTTATTTGATTACATATGTAATCATGATGCTGCAGAACGTCACTAACTGGCAGAGCAGCCTCTTTTCTGATGTATGGTGACCCCACAACCTGCATTCAAAAATATCTGACTGTGCTCTGCAACTGACTAAGCAAGATCATGTGTGGCATTATAGCACCTCTCCACTGTGTTCTGGGAGTTGGGGGAAAAGGTGTTGGGTGCCAGTGTCTGAGTATGTAGCTGCTATTGGTATATGTAATGACACGATTGGTGTAATAAAAAATAGTACAGATCATGTAAAGACCTTTATCAACCAACATGCAAACCATCCGTGAAAGTACCATCATGTCTGCTATGGCAACTTTGCCTCAAAATAAATGAATCACAAGTTGATAAAAGCAACTGAGCCATGAGTTTATAAGTCTCATCTTGGGATTACATATGGCTTGTGCATTAATGGAATGTAACTACGTATGGTTAACAAAAGCAGCTTCATTCTCATTAGATGCCCTTATTGCATTGTGTGTGCAGTAAAGTGCTCTTATTACATTAAGAAAACTGGACACTGCTGCAACTTGCCTTTTTATTTTGGCAAATATATCTTCTGTTTTACAGTATGTATGTACACCCACATCATATCAAAACTGAATTTAGTGCCATGCCATTAAGGTAGTGGCTTCTATCCTAGCGGGCATGATGGAGTGAAGCTTGGCTGAGATGTTACTTCTCAGGGAACTGGCCAACAAATCAGGAATAACAGGTAACCAAGAAAAACTGATGAAGAACCAAAATGTTTTTCAGTGCAAATACACAACACTGGCCATCTTAAAAGGGAACTAAAATGCAGTCTGTACATCATAATTATCACTTTTAAGGTGGAATATGTTTGTCATGCACATTCTAATCACTGCCCAGAGACATTAATTATTATATGCTTGAGCCATCTTTTATCTCTTTTCTCTGCATTTAACCTACTTGATCAAGGGTGTCGTGATTTTTTTTTTTTGTTCTTTATTTCGCAATATACAATTTCTTGTATTAGGAATTTGTTAGTTTTTGCATACCCCTTGGGGTCAGAGCGCATGGTCAGCCATTGTACAGTGCCCCTAGAGCAATTACAGGTTAAGGGTCTTGCTCAAGAGCCCAATAGAGTAGGATCTCTTTTGGCAGTGGTTGGGATTCAAACCGGCAACCTTCTGGATACCAGCACAGATCCTTAGCCTCAGAGCCACCACTCAGCCTATGATATAATACAATGAATGAAAACCCATTAATGGAGAGCTGTGATGCTGTTTTTTCTTTAAGCATATTCAATTATGATGCATAATTTACCTATATTTGATTTTGGTAGCTTAATACACAGGAGGTGAGGCAATTTACCTCACCTCTTGTGGGTGGCCCAGCCCTTCGTATAGTTAACAGTATGTGGCCCCCAGTGAAAAAAAGTTTGGACACCCCTGACGTAGATGATGCGACTACAGCCATTATTGTGACAGTACACTCACCACACATTCGCTATTGGGTGGTAAGGTGGTGTGAGATGGTTAGCGAATTAGAGACAGGGGATGATTAGGGGGCCAGAATGACTAGACCATGGAGGGCAATTTAGCCTGGCCTTCGGGATACACCCTGCTCTTTACAAAAATGCCCAGGGATTTTTTTTTATCACGCCATAGTCAGGACCTCAATTTTACATCTCATCTCGTCTGTTCACAAAAAAATCTCACTACACGGGAGCCAACAAAGGGCCATATAGCAACTGCCGTTTTCTGATAATAATAATAATTCTTTACATTTGTATAGAGGTTTTCTCACTACTCAGAGTTGCCTTACATATTGACAGGGGTGCCACTTCAATCACACTAATGTGTAGCATCCTCTGGGATCATGTGATGTCAGCCATTTTTGCGGTGTGAGAGATAGTTAGCCAATTAGAGAGAAGGGGTTATTAGGGGGCCAGAATGACTAGGCCATGGAGGGCAGTTTAGCTTGGCCATCGGGATACACCCTGCTCTTTTATGTGAATTTCCCATTGGGATTAATAAAGTATCTATCTATCTATCTATCTATCTATCTATCTATCTATCTATCTATCTATCTATCTATCTATCTATCTATCTATCTATCTATCTATCTATCTATCTTCCAACCCGCTGAATCCTAACACAGGGTCACGGGGGTCTGCTGGAGCCAATCCCAGCCAACACAGGGCACAAGGCAGGAAACAATCCTGGGCAGGGTGCCAACCCACCGCATCTATCTATCTATCTATCTATCTATCTATCTATCTATCTATCTATCTATCTATCTATCTATCTATCTATCTATCTATCTATCTATCTATCTATCTATTATATAGTGCCTTTCATATCTATCTATCTATCTATCTATCTATCTATCTATCTATCTATCTATCTATCTATCTATCTATCTATCTATCTATTATATAGTGCCTTTCATATCTATCTATCTATCTAGCTATCTATCTATCTGTCTAGCTATCTATCATATAGTGCCTTTCATATCTATCTATCTATCTATCTATCTATCTATCTATCTATCTATCTATCTATCTATCTATCTATCTATCTATCTATCTATCTATCTATTATATAGTGCCTTTCATATCTATCTATCTATCTATCTATCTATCTATCTATCTATCTATCTATCTATCTATCTATCTATCTATCTATCTACCGAATCCGAACACAGGGTCACGGGGGTCTGCTGGAGCCAATCCCAGCCAACACAGGGCACAAGGCAGGAAACAATCCTGGGCAGGGTGCCAACCCACCGCATCTATCTATCTATCTATTATATGGTGCCTTTCATATCCATCCATCCATCCATCCATCAGATGCCCAGGGATCTTTTATAACCACAGAGAGTCAGGACCTCTGTTTTACATCTTATCTGAAGGACGGTGCCATTTTTTACAGCACGGTGTCCCTGTCACTTCACTGGGGCATTGGGATCCACATTCAGACCACAGGGTAAGCGCCCCTTGCTGGCCTCACCAGCACCTCTTCCATCAGCAACCCAAGCTTTTCTTAGATGGTCTCCTATCCAAGTACCTGAATGTGCTTACCTTCAGGTTACATTTCGCGTCACTCTTTGCCTACACCTTTATTCTTAAATTATTTAGTCACCCCGGTTGAAACTGTCAGTGCCTAAACTTATTTTGACCAATTTTGCTTTTTTTCACATTATTCTTTGAGTGAACAATCTTATATGTTGGGAATTCACCCCTGCAGTAATTTATGATTAAACATGGAATAAAATACCAAATCACCTCAGGATCACAGTATCACATTTATAATAATAATAAAAATAATAATAATTCTTTGCATTTATATAGCGCTTTTCTCAATACTCAAAGCACTTAGCAAATTGCAGGTTAAGGGCCTTGCTCAAGGGCCCAACAAAGCAGAGTCCCTATTGGCATTTACAGGATTCAAACCAGTAACCTTCTGATTGCCAGTGCAGATCCCTAGCCTCAGAGCCACCACTCCGCCCTACCCCACTTACCCCACTGGTACTAACAGTCAAGCTTTGTGTTTTCTTTTAGGTCTGGCCGGCCTGTCAGCTTTATGGTGGTCTTTAACACTCCCAATCCTCTCAGCAAGATCTCCTGGGTTAACCGGCTGCACCTTGCTAAAACTGCCCAAAGTAAGTAAAATCTGACTGCAATTCTACTTTGATGGGGGTGAGGGGGCTGTTGCCCATTTGTTCTGTGCTTGAACACTTCACCAGATATGACTATGGACGCAAGATCCGAATATAACCAAACAGGGTTGGCTAGGCTGCTTGCCCAAATATATTAGTGTGTCTGTGCAGGCGTGCATATGCATATCCCTACAGTAGGCCCGCATTGTCATGATGTGTCTTCTTTGTGTCAGTCTGGCAGTCCTTCAACTTGCAATGGCCATTTTTCTTCCCTGTGGGAGGATTTTATATCCTGAACAGACACATCAGTCAAGTGAGCTGCTGTGCAAGGAGAACTTAGCGCCTGGCTTGGCTCATTTGTCTTGAGAGACAACTGTGCAGAATGATCAATAAACAGTGAGTACTTCACAGTTCTGACTTCTCCATCTGATAACCGTCTGCTTTATTGGGGCAATTGCACCTGAAATGTACCTGGAAGCCTGTGCCTGAAATACTCACCCATTGTGCAGGATGGCTTCCTTAATTCTTCTGTACATTTGAGACCGCTGATTCTGCAAGGAGTCTTCAAGGGAAATCATTGAAAATAGACATAACAGATAATGGTTACTGTAGGTGGCAGTCTAAGCTGTGCAGTGATATTTCTGAATAGCCAATTAAACCTGTGGAAACTGAAAGGGAAAGTCATCCCTTAGTGAAGTCTGGGTATGTGCTGCTCTGCTTTAAAGGATCTCCATTTTTTTGTCATGATTTTTGATGTTGCATTTCTTCTTTTTGTGCCAGGGGAAGAGAACACCTCAGGCTGGTACTGTGCAGGTGATGATGGCAAAACAAAGACTCCCTTTTTCTGCCCGCTGCTAGCCTGCCGAGTTTTGGTGCATCCATCCAAATCAGCCGAGTTGCAGGTATGGTTTAGAAAATGACATTTTACTTTGGAAAGATTTGGAAGAATATTTTACAGGAATCTCTAACCCAAAAGTAGCTTTATAACGGTTTTGTAATGGATGTTTACTGGAGAAGGAGCAGTGCATTGTGGTTTTGGCAGAGGGGCTAAGTGGAGCAAAGGGGACACTATTTTATAAAAGCAAGCTCTTCAACAAAAGCCCTCAAACAGCTATTCATGTTCAAGTGTACAATTTCATATGGTGGTGTGCTCAGAGCGGGTTGGTTCTATGCACGTTTATAAAGTGATCATATCTGTCTGCTAACCCACTTAATCTTGTTTGTAATTTAGACGGCCTAAGCGTTAGGCTTTTGGTCACACTGTGCTGGAGTTCTGGTCTGTTGCAAGTTCATTTTATTGTACCAGTTACACATGACAATGAAAATTTTGCTTCCTGAACACTTTTGGTTGTATCTTATAAGTTCTGGCCTGCTGATCACAAAAATCCTCTTTAGATTTTTTCTATCACAGACCAATTTTTGTGATTTCCGCTCATTTTGTAAGTTCACATGTACAATACAACAGCTACAACTAGAACATCTGTGTTGATCTAATAGATGTAGCATTGCAGCTCAGATAGACCAAGTACTGTTGGGACAGCCATGCTAGTGTCCACTTACATGAAGAGAACTGGGTGGTCTGTGAGCATTTGGTTCCAGGTTGTAAAAAAATTGTGACACATGAACCACTTATCAACTCAACAAAGATATTTATGCCTTCTCTTCATGTAAAACTTAGACTGATAAAACATTTACTGAAACAGATCAACAAGGAAGGCAAAGGTTGCCTATATTTGTCACAAATGTTTCCACAGTTTACCGAGGCAAAGATTAAGGAAAGCATTTTTGTTGATCCACAAAACAGACACGTCATCAACATCAAGTGGTTTGAAGATCTACATTTATTTATTTGTCCGACAGTTTTGTCCAAAGTGATTTACAATGTTCGAGATGCTGTACAATTGGTTACATTTCTTATTTTTTCCAACTGGAGCACAGGCAGGTGACGTGACTTGCTCGGAGTTGCACAGTGTCAGTGGTCGGATTCGAACCCACAACCTCAGCATTTGAAGGCCAAAGCCTTAACCACTGCACCACACAGCCTGGTTTGAAAGATCTACTCTAGTGGGGCTGGAGGTAATCACAAGAAAGGCATTCAAAGATGTTGTGGAGAATTTTCTTGCTATATCCAATTGAGTGACAACGAGCTTCAAGCATACTAGTCTTGCAGACGTCTGGAGAGACAATCATGAGTGAATTTTGCCTAAAACTGGGTGGGAACAATTAGAGAGGTCACAGAGTGTTGCATTTCTAAGCCAATCCAAGGCCTCATGAAGGCACTGCTCCAAGTAGGGGGCGGTGTTTCAAACTGCAAGGATCAGAGGTGCTCTCGTAAACCTGGACCGACAGACAATAAGCTTCTCTTTACAGTGAACCGTCAAAAAGTCTTAAGAATAAAATAAACCCTATTAAACATAGAAAACTGTGTTGCATGTGTAGAGAGGACACTACATGTTTTAAATGTAAAGATAACCTGATGTAAGGGAAAGACGTTTCTGTAGCATCAGATCATACATTGGCATTTGACGACATCAATGGACGAATGGTAAACATGAATGATGTGGTATTGTGGGTGCCGTGTTTGCTCTCTGTTGTTTACCTTTACAATGATAATGTAGGAAATGTAGGCTTGAAAGAAATGTCAGCTGTATTCATGAAAATTTGAACTGCAAAGTATACATTTGAAGTAAATGGTGTGTCACATGACATCTGTGGCAGAGCGACGGGCACTGAGCAGGCTCCTGTCAATAATGGAGAATCCACTGAACAGGATCATCTCCAGACAGAGGAGCAGCTTCAGCGACAGACTGCTGACAATGTCCTGCTCCACTGATAGACTGAGGAGATCGTTCCTCCATCACACTATGCGACTCTTCAATTCCACCCGGGGGGGTAAACGTTAAAATTATACAAAGTTGTTGTCTGTCTGTATACCTGCATTGTTATCAGTCTTTAATTTAATATTGTTCTTTATCAGTATGCTGCTGCTGCTGGAGTATGTGAATTTCCCCTTGGGATTAATAAAGTATCTATCTATCTATCTATCTATCTATCTATCTATCTATCTATCTATCTATCTATCTATCTATCTATCTATCTATCTATCTATCTATCTATCTATCTATCTATCTATCTATCTATCTATCTATCTATCTATCTATCTATCTATCTATCTATCTATCTATCTATCTATCTATCTATCTATCTATCTATCTATCTATCTATCTATCTATCTATCTATCTATCTATCTATCTATCTATCTATCTATCTATCTATCTATCTATCTATCTATCTATCTATCTATCTATCTATCTATCTATCTATCTATCTATCTATCTATCTATCTATCTATCTATCTATCTATCTATCTATCTATCTATCTATCTATCTATCTATCTATCTATCTATCTATCTATCTATCTATCTATCTATCTATCTATCTATCTATCTATCTATCTATCTATCTATCTATCTATCTATCTATCTATCTATCTATCTATCTATCTATCTATCTATCTATCTATCTATCTATCTATCTATCTATCTATCTATCTATCTATCTATCTATCTATCTATCTATCTATCTATCTATCTATCTATCTATCTATCTATCTATCTATCTATCTATCTATCTATCTATCTATACATACCAGTAAAGCACAAACAAGGCTGCACAACATCTACCTTCTGACTGCACGTCTAAACGAATACTGTATATACTCGTGTATAAGCCAGGGCTTCATTTTACCATATCATTTAAGGTATTTTATAATGTCGGTCGTATAAGTCGATTATGATTATTGTGGTCCAAGAGATTATGATATGCTAACACTCACCTGAGAGAGTAACTACGGAGCACACTGCCTTTTTTTTTTTTTCTATATATTGTGCCTACGTGACCACACTGTAATACCCAAACTATTCCGAAGCGACATTTGCACTGATTTGTGTTTTTTGTATGTCACACTCTCATACACCTTTATCGTTAGAGCATCCCATATCTATGATGGAAGAAAACATGAAGCTGGTTTTAAATTAAAAGTCATTGAAGTGGCGAAAGAAATTGGTAACTGCGCTGCTGCAACAAAATTCAATGTGTCTGAGAAACTGGTACGAGATTGGAGAAAAATAGTAATAATAATTTAAGTGTTGTATTTTCGAACGGCGTACAAGTCGGGGTCTGATTTTATGTCCCGACTTATATGTGAGTATATACAGTAACTAAAGAAATTTAACAGTACTGTCTAATTGGAATTGCAAACATTCTGTGACAAAATAGCCGCAGCATGTTAATATACTGCATAGCCATAGGTTTCACCAGGACATGGCAACTATGGAAAAAGGAAGTGGTATCATGGCAAGTAGAATCCATCAATGTTGGCCGACTATTTTTAAACACTGAAAGGAGAAGCATCAGATGTTTAGTACAAATAAATCCGCAGGAAAACATTTTTAGCCCAGTTGAACAAATACATTGTGTCTGCATCATTAAGTGATTAAACACATCAAACTGAGAAAAAGTTAATTTCACGTTTTTCCAAATTTTTACTTGTATACAGTTGATCTTAAAATATTTTTATGTTCAGCTTGAAATGCTCTATCGTTCTCACCAAAAATTTTACATCGAAAGAAAAACTTTCGGAAAATGTGCTGTCATGCTGTGCTATTTACCTCTCACCTGCCTGCATGTCTTTCTGTCTGCCCAACTTCAAACCCACTTAATCAGGTTGACAGTTTTCATGGCCTGAACCTTGTTGCACCATTTGGTGAAAGACCAGAAGTTGCACCTCACAGAGTGCAGATCTGTTACACCAAGTCAGTTTAATGTCACCAGTTTACAATGCACTGACACCTTCGGGATGTGGAAAAAAGCCAGGTGTGATTTAAAATGATTCATCTGTGTTAGCCTTTAAATCATTTGGATGATGTCCTTAGAAAGGAAGAATGGCCTGACATGGCAGAGTTAAAACAAGCTATGAAATTTAAATAAGGTCTGTTATTGGCAAGGATGGGCTTCTGTATTAAGTAACTGGATTGGAACAAATACCTGCCACCCCTGCGGTCCTCCAGGACCAACGCTGCTCACCTGTGCTTCTGGGTGAGCGCTCATTGGTTGTCAACTCTCATGCACACAGAGCCCAGCCCTATGATTTAAGACAGATTCAAACCTGTTTGATTTTGTCGTCTGAATGATTGGGTAGATCACATTGCACAACTGTCAGTCACGGGCGCACACTGTGACTTCTCCCCGATTAGTTAAGATTATTTTAATGAACTCTGCAGCTGAAAATTCCTTGAAAGGTCATGTAATGTGACATAGCCATCAGCTTAAATGATCCGAGATCTGTCCATAATCTTGGTCACTTTGTGTTGTGTATTTGAGTAATATAAAACTTACCGTATTTTTTGTACCATAAGACGCACCTGACCATTAGACGCACCTAGGTTTAGAGGAGGAAAACAAGAAAAAAAATATTCTGAACCAAATGGTGCACTAATATGTTTAATAAAATATAGCAGAATAATATTTCAACCATGTAAATTCAACAGCGGTATTAAGAAACATCATCACTGTCATTAACAAATAAGGAGAGACTTTAAGGTTCAAGCATTCTTCTAGTTTTATGGAAACCCCAAGAACTCCTCATCGCTAGTGTCAGAATTTATTAAGCTCAGTTGCTCACAATCACTTTGCAGCATCACGTACCTATCATCACGCGACATAACCTGTCCAAAGCCACCAGGGGACAAAGCACGTTTGGACCAATGCTCCCTGAAGTTATATCGCCAGTCTAGTCCCATCTATATTTGTAATGCCACAAAGCCCTTCATCTCGTGTTTTGTTGTGGGTTTCCAGTTTGAAAAATGAGAATGCGGTGCAAGCACAGCCCTCGATTCAAAAAATTGCTCTGCATACCTGTTTGTCTTGTCTGACAGTAGCTGAAAGGCAGCTTCAGGAAAGAACAGCCTGAAGTAGTCCAGCGGCTGGTAATCTATCGAGTCCAGAGTCCAACTCAGTGATAATGCGCTTCGCTCCCTCATGAGATGTAGACGCTATCTTGCCTTTGTTTATATTTGTTTAGATTTCGCAACTCACGCACACGCAAGGATTAGATGCCGAGTCAATGAGTCTAACATTCCTCCAAGCACAGAGGGAATGCCTGTAACGTAACAGTGAGTTTTGTCGCCCTCTAGCCCTGGATGTCGACTTTTGTCAGGTATTACACATCATGGTCTGTGATGCAATTTTCGCACCATAAGACGCACAGACATTTCCAACCTTCTTTTGGGGAAAAAAAAGTGCGTCTTATGGTGCAAAAAATACGGTAGTTACTGATTTGGAGAGTCTGAGTTGATTTTAAAGTCTCTTTTAATTTGAATAGTCTGAGTAGAGTCCAGAGTCTATAACAATTTAGAGAAATTGAGCTGATTTTTACAGTCTTTAGTGATTAAAGCAATTTAAATTGAGTCTACTGTCTTTACCAATTAAGGGAATTTTTTAGCCGGCTCAGCTTAACCAGTTTTAATTAAGTGCTTTCCCTTTACTGATGTAGAAGTTCATGGCGTATTTGAATTTAAGCAGTATATGTTTAATGTAAAGGCTATGCCAATTTAGAAAAATTAAATAAGAAATTCACAGCACCACAAATACAAAAAAAAATATCAAGCTGAACACGAGAGTCCCAATCCCTTAGTCAAAGGGCTGAGCATGGGAGTTTGTGGAACCTTCACAAATTTAAACAAAATGAGCCTCAAGTTTTAACAAAATTAAACAAGACTGGAGTACTTTTCAATTTTAGGAAATGTCAAATCAAAAATGTTTTTTTCCGATTTAACAAACTGGGTCAAATCCACAGTCTTACCCACTAAATGCGGCATCTTTCTCAATTTCAATCACTTCAGTCAACTCCAGGTTGAGAGCATTAAGGCCTCAGGCTGAGTCAAATCAGAAGCCTGTCTCGATTTGGACAAAGTAAGACGAGGTTTGACACCAGCATCTTTTCAATTTAAACCAGCCGAGACAAGTTAAATTGAAGTCTGGAACACTGAGGACTGGAGTCTGAGTAGAGTTAACTGAACAGACACTAGAGTCCTCATTGATTTTGAGAAATTATGTCAAGCTTGCAGTGTATTCCATTTTAAATAATTTCAGCAGAGCTCCACCACTTTCCAATTTAGACTAGTTGAGTTGAATGCAAATCAGAAACTCTGAAGACCTGAGTCAAGTACGGAGTCTTCTCCAATTTAAATAAGGCCACTTCAGTCTGGAGTGATTTTTCATTTGAAGCAATGGGGGTTGAGGTGGTCAGCTCATCAGTGTAGACAGTCGAGTCTTTTCCATCTATGTGCCTATTTTCTGTACTTAGTATTCCCGAGATGGAGTCAATGCTTACCTGACCCTGTCCCAGAAGCAATGAGCATAAATTGAGAAACAGCCCTGGATGAGATGCCACTCATTCTATTGAGAAGTACACACCCTTGTCCACACTCAAGTCAGATTAAATAAGATAGCAGCACGTCCCTGGAGGAAACCCAGGTGCACAAGGGGATAACACAAGACCACCACTGACGGCATCCTAACGTTAAGAGGTTGCATTGCTATCCCATGATTCCTTTTTCTTAATACGAGTCCTTAACTGTAGGGAGCTTTAAAAAATATATTTGATGTTTACTTTGCATTTTAAAGATTCTGCAGCACATTTGTCCAAATAGATTGAAAGCAGTTGATTTAAATACAGTTAGGTCCATAAATATATGAACAGAGACAACTTTTTTCTAATTTTGGTTCTGTACATTACCACAATGAATTTGAAATGAAACAACTCAGATGTATTTGAAGTGCAGACTTTCAGCTTTAATTCAGTGGAATGAACAAAACAATTGCATAAAAATGTGAGGCAACTAAAGCATTTTTTTTAACACAATCCCTTCATTTCAGGGGCTCAAAAGTAATTGGACAAATTAAATAACTGTAAATAAAATGTTCATTTCTAATACTTGGTTGAAAACCCTTTTGCTGGCAATGACAGCCTGAAGTCTTGAACTCAAGGACATCACCATAAGAGCCTGAACAGAAAAATAAGAGACCAAAATATAGTTATTTTCAGTATTCAAATAATTCTACAAAGATGTATTATGTAATACTTTTAAGGAAGCTTCCCGTTCATGAAAAATGGTTACAGTATATACTGTCGTATAAGTCGGGTATTGAAACCCGAAACATCGATCATAAAATCAGACTCTGACTTATATGCCCGCTCAAAAATGCGATACTTACTTTTTCTTTTTTTTTTTTAATGCATCTTCCTTCTCTAATCTCGCACCAGTTTCTCAGACACATCAAATTTTGTTGCAGCAGCGCAGTTACCAATTTCTTTCGCTACTTCAACAACGTTTAATTTAAAACCAGCTTCATATTTTTTTCTGATCGAACGCTCCATCGTAGATAAGGGATGCTCTTACGATAAAGGTGTATGAGGGTGTGAGATACAAAAAACACAAATCAGTGCAATCATCACTTCGGAATAAGTCGAGCATTACCATGTGGTCACAAAGGCATAATACACAGGGGGGAAAAAAGGCAGTGAGCGCTCCGTGGTTACTCTCAAGTGGGCGTTAGCATATCTTAATCTCTTGGACCAATACCGTGAGTTTTCCGCATTCGATTTATACGACCGACATTATAAAATACCAGAAATTATACGGTAAAATCAAGCCCTGACTTATCCACGGGAGAACTTAAACACGAGTATATATGGTAAAGAAAAATCACTTGCAAAATACTCAAAAGGTAAAAAATAAAATATATTAAAAAAAATTTAAGGAAAACTATTTTATTTACTTTAGTTATAAATCCACTAAAAAGAAAAAAATTTTTCTTTAACCACAATTTTCGTGGTTATATGTGACTAAATAAAATTGTGGGGCAGACATAAATTAATTAATTCAATCAATTAATAGAATAGTTACTTTCATCATAAAATAAGCGTATAAACTTACTGATGAAGTGGCAAAACATTTGATATAAGAAAACGTGTCTTTTGTGTTTCCGATGCAAATTTGTGACAGCAAAAAGAGATCTGGAAATACTCATTTAATTGCATATTCCTGGTACCAGTTTTCTCATGGTAAGGAAACATTTTCTATTCACTTGGGTGTATTCTCACATAAATATGGAAGGGTATTAAAACAAAACCAACCACATGGCAGACAAAGTTTACTGTGATTTGGTCTGTCAGGAAGAAAGCACATACCAGGGGCCTCATGTATAACGCCGTGCGTAGAACTCACACTATAACATGGCGTTAGCACAAAAGCGGGAATGTGCGTACGCACAGAAAAATCCAGATGCAGGGATCTGTGCGTACGCAAACTTTCACGTTCTTCCACTACATAAATCCTGATCAGCGTGAAAAGTAACGCACGTGCATGCGCCTTCTGTCCCGCTCCAACTCCTCCCAGAATTACGCCTCTTTGAATATGCAAATCAATATAAATAGCCTTCTGTGAAAAGACAATGAGAAAAGCACAGGGGAAAATATAAGAATTTCAACGAATACCAAGTGGAGGCAAAGGAAAAACATACTATTTGTTGGTTTAAACAGTGGTATAATCAACAAAAGAAAGTTGATTATCGCAAAGTTGAGTGTCGGAGAAACTCGAAAGCTCAAGTTCACAAAGTCGCACAGTGCCCGAAATAAAAAAGAAATCACATATCAAAGTCACCGTGAAAAGGCAAGTCGTAGCCCACCGTCTAGTGTCATATGAAAGCTTATTAGGGTACAGACAAAAAAAAACAAAAAATAGGCACACAGTGGGGAAAAAAGCACGAAATGTCAACTTTAATCTCGAAATTTCCACTTTAATCACGTAGTTTATTTTGCCATTAAAGTAGAACATCATAAACTTCATCTTAAAATCGTTTAATTTACTAGTTTCTCAAATCCCATTGTAACTAAAGTGGCACATTAAATGCTTTGTTCTGTATTTGATCTTCTATGTGTGTGAATCACTACCTGCTTCTTAAACGGGCTTTCTTTTTCACCGACAGGACACATAATCCATTACATTCGTGATATTACAGCTCTCTGAATAATTAAAATACTGAGATGTATACGTGATATCTTTTTCATGATAATAGGAATAAAAGCATGTTATTAAACATGGGAACACGGTGGCGCAGTGATTGTTCATGTCTCACGCAAGAGGCTTGCTGCGCCATGCGCGACCTTCGATGAAATAATTTATAACAAAAGTATTGTCTCTTTCAAACATACTAACCTCCAATTCCTGTCCTTACTTTTCTTTCTCCAAATACCCAATCGCCACACAATCAGCTCTGTAATAGACGTGAAACCATCTGTAAGCTTAGAACGCCGATTCTTCAAAACTTTTAATTAACATTGAAATATCTTCGTAGTAAATGTTTAATTATTCTATCCGTCTATCCTTCCAGTGTCAAGCAAGAACACAACGAAATGCAGGAACAATCCATGAACTAGCTAGCGCTGCGGCACCGTGTCCTCACATGTTTAATTATTAACAATACAGATTATTTAAATGAAGTTTTATCTGTATAATATAATCAACATATTTTGCTGCATTTCATCTTAAAAATGATATCGTCATCAATATGTAAATACGCGCTTTATAAAGTGGCGCAGGTTGTGTAATATTATAACTGTATCCCAAGTTTACAGTGAGGTGATTGTACTTATAAGTCCAAACAGTTCTACAAGGAGCACTTGATGGACTGATTGAGTGAGTTTAGAGTTCTTGGGATAAAACTTTTTCTAAACCGCGAAGTTCGTACAGGAAAGTCTCTGAAACGTTTTGCCATGGCTGAGGCAGCGTCTGCTTCATGCTGTATACCGATAATTCTCTTTCCGATCAGCTGCTGCTATGATTCTCCACTCAGATACAGTGATATAAATACTCCGAGTGGTGCAGTGAGAGTAATTTGGAAAAAGATGATCTGCTGTGGCAACCCTTAACGGGAGCAGCTGAAAGAAGAACAAGATGCATTGAGAGTAACAACGCTAAAGCAGTTATGGTATTTGGAATACTATGGCTATTCCCTGGACCATTATATTACTGCAGGTTAATTACAATCAGATGCATTACTCTAATAAACAATATGCAGTTAGTTTCAGTGTATTTATAAAGCCGCGTCAGGAATGTGGATCCAAGAAAGAAAGGGTGACCACACAGGTACAGTAGCATTGCTTTGACGCTGGGTGCCGCCAGTCTGCAAAACCGAGCGGAGAAATTGCGTACGCCAGGGCATGAGGTACCGTGGAAAAGTGCGTGGCTTTATGCCAAGTTTAGGTTTTATACATCGCGATCTGAGCGTGGAAACGTTCGTACTCAACATTTCTGTGTGTACGTACCGTTTATACATGAGGCCCTAGGGGTGTAAAAGGATGACTATCGTGCAAGGCTGGTCTTCTTTTAAAATGGCTGAAACTTAGTCATTTTTAAACAAAAATAAAAAATATTCTGTTTTACAATGTGTGTGTAATCGTAAGAAGCGGATCAATAAGCAGAAACTGTCTTAAACTTAATGACTAAGTTTTAAGCTTTAATTTTCAGGTGATGCCCAATTAGCCTCCATTGTAAAGTGCCAGTGAGTGCAAGATATTTTTTAAAATTAATGGAAAATGTTTTTGCTCAAAAATGATATGTATAAACTATTTTACAATGTGCATGTAGTCACAAGATGCAGATCAAAACTCGACAACCATCTTGGCTTGAAAAAATGGACATATTTGGTAAGTTTTTAAGCTTTTCCCGCGTGCCCCATAAGCTACAGTGTAAAACGCCAGTGTGGGCCAAATATTTTTCTAAATTTATAGAAACCGATGAAATTTAAAAAAAAAAACAAAAAAAAAAAACAATTTTGCATTTCAAATACAGATACAGCATGTCTGTGAAGAAATCACAACCCAGGGGGGAGTGAAAGGGGATTCTGGAAGAAGACAAACGCTGAGATGGGGTGCACACAGTTCTTCTTTAAAAATGGCTGAATAAAGTATATCAAAACGAAATCAAACTTTATTAATACTGGGTTTTTTTTGTTTGTTTAAAAATGACGTATAAACTATTTTACAATATGTGTGGAATCGTAAGATGCAGATTAATACTCGTTAACTGTCTTGGACTTTTTTAGTTTTAAAAAAAAAAAAGTTTTTTAAGCTTTTATTTTCCAGTGGTGCCCCTTAACCCTCTATTGTAAAGTGCCAGTGAATGCAAGATATTTTTTATTTTTAATTTATAGAAAATGTTTATCTTTAGAACACAATTTCACTTGGTGAATGCATTTATCCTGTACCATGTTTACGAAAAGATACAAAACGTGTCCTAACTGGATGCGCCGGACTGTCATGAAGGATGTTGTGCATTTACTTATTTGGCTGACACCTTTATCCAAGGCGACTTACAGTAATTATAACACAATTGGTTCCATTTGTTTTGTTTTTCCGGTGGTGCCCCATGCCCCATTAGCCTCTATTGAGAATGAGGACAAGATCCATCCACCCATCCATTTTCCAACCCGCTGAATCCGAACACAGGGTCACGGGGGTCTGCTGGAGCCAATCCCAGCCAACACAGGGCACAAGGCAGGAACCAATCCCGGGCAGGGTGCCAACCCACCGCAGGACACATACAAACACACCCACACACCAAGCACACACTAGGGCCAATTTAGAATCGCCAATCCACCTAACCAGCATGTCTTTGGACTGTGGGAGGAAACCGGAGCGCCCGGAGGAAACCCACGCAGACACGGGGAGAACATGCAAACTCCACGCAGGGAGGGCCCGGGAAGCGAACCCGGGTCCCCAGGTCTCCCAACTGCGAGGCACCAGCGCTACCCACTGTGCCACCGTGCCGCCTGAGGACAAGATATATTTTTAAAAAAATGTATAGAAAACGCTGGACTTTGTTACACAGTTTTGCATGGCAAGTGCATATATACCATGTTTGTGGAGAAATAACTTCAACTTGAACTCCCAAACATATCTTTTAACCTAAAATTTATCTTCGAGAGGTGGTAAGACAGTTGCCATACCTGAAGAAAAAGCCAAGCTGACAGTGGGAAAGCTGGTAGACTCCACACAGGCTGTGGTCAGGTCTGGATTCCAAGCCAGTCTCCTGGATTTGTGTGTAAGGAGCTCTGTGTCACCATGCCATCCCAGAAGTTATATATACTAATGTGTGTGTTTGTGTGTGTTTTTATAGTGCCGTTATTTGAAAGTTGATAGTGATAGTGTTGCAGTCTGTGTGCTTGATAAAAGAAAACCAGCATTGTGAACTCTTAAGGCTCCTGGTTGCTCATTTCTGATCATTAATTTGGCTTCTGCAGTAGCAGTTCGTGGCACATAGAGGCTGAGCAGCAACTGGTAATATTTACGATGAATTTGAGTAATCCTGCTGTGATTTGTGTTTTTTGAAATATTTATTTTTACTTTCATTTATTATTTGTCAGGGCAAACTCTCCCTTTTCAGAATATGGTACCAAAAGAGGTTAGAATATTAACTTACTGTAAGTGATACTAATTTGCAGAAAGTCTGTAGTTTATTTTTTTTGTGTGTGTGTGTGTGCCTGGCTTAAACATCTTTCAGCTGTCAGAGATGATTTGTCTTTATTATGCACCTTTTGATTTTTCTGTATTTTTAATATTTTATACACGGATGAATTGTAGTTGATTATTACTTTTAATCTGGCCTACAGAAATGGGGCCTATTCAGAACTGAATGGTTTACTTTGACTCCTAGTCTTCTGAAATCTCTGCGGCGGACATTTCAAGGTGACATTTAACTGAGTGACAAGTGTTTTTTGCGTTTGCTTTTGAAAATAATGAGCCGGTCTTCCACCTGCAGTTTTGTAACCTTAGCTCAAGGCTGGTTTACTCCTTTTGTGTTTATATCGGTATTTGAACTGATTTTCAGACAAAGTTGATCAAAAAACATAAGCTGGTACAGTGGCACAGTGGCGGATGTTGCTGGCTTCTGGGCTGTCTCAGCTAGGGCCTTAAGCTGATGTCACAATATGCAACTTCTAGTCAGAGGGGATGTCAGTCTTGCCGACTGCCATTGTTGATCTCGCTGCCGGACCATGTCAGGTTACACAAATGAAAATCATTGGGCATATCAAATGTAGTGGCTATGTAAAGACTTTTCAGCACAGTCATGCTGACTGCTTAATTTTCTGACAGCCTTATAACGTTATGTCTGATGGAACCTGTGCTGTATGAAAGAGTTAAAGGATAAGTTTGGTATTTTTCATCCATCCATCCATTTTCCAACCCGCTGAATCCGAACACAGGGTCACGGGGGTCTGCTGGAGCCAATCCCAGCCAACACAGGGCACAAGGCAGGGAACCAATCCTGGGCAGGGTGCCAACCCACCGCAGTGGTATTTTTCAGGTCAAAGTTATTTCTTCACAAACATGGTATATATGCATTTGCTATGCAAAATAGTGTTCTAAAGTTAAGTGCTTTCCATAAAATTAAAATAAATACCCTGTACAGTGGAGGCTATAGGGCACAGGGGAAAAAGCTTAAAAACATTCTAAATACGTCGATTTTTTTCAAGCCAAGATGGTTGTTGAGTTTTGATCTGCGTCTTATGACTACATGAACATTGTAAAATAGTTTATGCATGTCATTTTTTTTGAACAAAAACGTTTTCCATTAATTTAAAAAAAATATATTTTTCATTCACTGGCACTTTACAATAGAGGCTAATTGGGCATCCCCTGAAAATAAAAACTTAAAACTTAACGACTAAGACGAGACAAAACAGTGTTCTAAAGTTAAGTGCTTTCTATAAAATTTAAAAAAAATATATCTTGTCTGCTTTGCCACCTTACAATGGATGCTATGGGGCACAGAGGAAAAGCTTTAAAAATTTAACAATTATGTCCATTTTTCAAGCCAAGCCCTGAGAGAGCAGTGTTAACTGCTGAACCCTGTGATACCATACTTTCAAAGTGTTGTGATATGGACTTCCAAATACCGATCTGCCTCCAAAAACCTCCACAAGAGGCTAGTCGGATCCTTCACAGGCCAACCCAGGAGAGGCTCACTTCAGATCAGCTTTACCTTGACAACTAGCTGCTGGTTTATGGATTGCTGCAGCCACCACATGCCAAACCACCTGGATTGGGTCCAGAGTGCAGTGGGTGACACCTCAGCACCACACTGGAACAGTGTGAGGTTTTTTTTTTTTTTTTATAGTGGCTGGAGTGCCAATGCTATCACCAACCCCTAAGTTTTCCCTGTAAATTGAAGGACCTGCTTGCAGGGCTGGATGCAGATTAACGTCATCCCCAGGACGAAACATTTGCAGGTTAAGGGCCTTGCTCAAGGGCCCAACGGAGTAGAGTCACTTCTGGCATTTACGGAATTCGAACTGACAGCCTTCCCGAGCCACCACTCCGTCGTCCCCTTCTGGCTTACCAGGTCCCAAAATGGAAAGCTGGCTTTTCACTATAAATGTCCAATAATATGCAAAAATTGCTTACAAGGGATATAATACCATGAAAACTCCAGCTTGAAAGACATCCCCAAGCAATATTTTTTTGTATATTGAGAAATTTATTAACAAACCTAGAAAAAACAGAGCAAAAATCATCGAAAGGTCAAAAAGGGTCTTCCTAAAGAGGCAATCCAAAGCAATCAAGTCCCACTACTCTAATCCATTGGAGAGAGAAAAATCAAAGACTGAGCAGAAATAATCAGAAAAAACAGTAATTCCACACAAATGACATCACCTACAGTACTATAAACTCCTTCACACTTTAATGTCCTTCTGCTGACTGACTCGTTACCTCTGGGCTACTTATGCTAGAGGAAGGAACTAACAGTAGTTAGATCAGGGTGGTCCCATGTAGTGTTGGAACAATGCAGAAAAGGTGGGGGCTAACACAGAGAGAAATCGGCTGATGTCACCAGGAAGTGCTCCACTCGCACTGTTCTGAGACCGTCTCTGCGCAACTGAATAATGGAGTCACTCCTTTTTTTTTTTCTTTTGCGCACGCTGTAAGGAAAACTCTTCTGAGCCAGACATTGTGGATTCACGACTGACCACCGGCAGTTCAAAACATTGCAGATCTTCAAACTGAGATGCTGCATGGTGTGAGGCCACCGCATTTCACCTTGCCTCATGGGACTTCACCCACAAAGAACAAAGAATGGAGGGGCATTAAAATACACAGAGTGAATAATTACAAACATAACAGAAAATGAATAAAAATATCAAAGAATAATAATTCAAAAACAATAAACAATGAAACTACAAATAAATATAAGTCGGTTGGCTGTAACCCAACACAAAGTGCTCCCCTTCTTCTATTCTTTTCATTTGCATGTGGTTTCTCATAGTCATTCATTTTTTTGTTTTTTTTATTCTTTCACCGTTATTAAGCCTTTATTATCATCAAGGTACAAAAATATTAATGTGTTGACATTGGGCAGAAATAGAACACCTACATCAGCCATTCTACAGAATTGAATGTTTCACTTGGGAGTCCTTCTCGGAGGCTCAATGTAATTTCACCTTAGGCAGTTTGCATTTCCACAGGTTGTCAGCAGAGGCTGCTAATGTCATATCAAAGAGTTACCAACACTGACAACAAGAAGCTAATACAACGTGATGTGTTTCTTTGTTGCCATGGTGACAATAAAAGATGAACAAGTGTACTGTCATGCATAACATGATGCTGCTTATAATATTGTTCTCATTTCTGGCACATGTAAGTTCTTCTCCTGTGCTCCCTTTACTGCCATGTCTCAGTTTCATATATCATTGCTGGTCTTAAAACCTGACCTTTAACCTTCACCTTAATTTTTCGATCACACACTACTCCTGATACCTTCTCCCATGTGTTCCGTGCACAATTCACTCTGTGGGTTACCTCTGCACCCGATTGTCCATCTTGGGCTACCATTGATCCTAGGTATTTAATTTAAATGACTCCACTCTTTAAAGCCATTATGTAGGATTATTATGTTTTAGGTCATTGTTGCAAGTTGCTTCTCTTTATATTGTCATCACAGTGGGTTGCTACTCTGATAATCACACCTCTCTTCATTCTGATGATCAAACTTGATTCATCAAGGGGATCAAACTCTATTGTGCTTGATTCACTAAGAGGGGATTCCACCCTAACCATCCTCTCTTTTTGGTGAGTTGCAAAGACATATGGGAAAAGTAGGTGGGTGATGTGAACGCTGAAGTCGAAAAACAATGGGAAAAACACCAATTGAAAAATTAAAAGCAATTTCTTTATTCTTGGTAAGTTAAAAAGACTGCGAGACTAACACCCATCCCACCAGCCCAGTCAACTGATTTGGGTTCAGACAGACTGCTGCCAAAAGAAAGGTTTCTCTCTTTTATCAACTAGCTTGTTCATTAGTCAAAGAGAAAAAACATAGCAGTTCATTTTGAGGTCATACCTAGATTGCTGTACGGTTACATCATGATTTATTACATATAGGAGTATACCAAAATAAAGAGTTATCAGGCACTCGCATTCCTAAGGAATACGCCATTCTCAGTATACCCACACAAGACCAATTTAAGCAGTTTCTTATAGTTCATTACATTAGTTATAAAGAGATTACATTCTTATAGTTTTAATATCTTCATTAGATTATATTTGTTTGGTTAGATTAGTAATCCTTATTTATTAATTCATAAGTGACATTTTTTCTTATATTTTTAAACAAGAGTAAAGAAGCGATCACATTGATTTATAATATCAAAGGGTGTTCTGTTAGTATCAAGAGGTCAGCATTTTCTCATTAAAGAATGTAAGTTAATCATATAATTCTGTGCACAAGCTTAATTCTTTTTCTACCTAAATGAAGAACAAATTCATATAGAAGTAATAAATCATATAGCTCTCTGCTGCATGACTAATACAAAATACAGTCATTGGTATTTGTGAGTTAAATACTTCTAATTATCTGTGGTGGGCTGGCGCCCTGCCCAGGGTCTGCTTCCTGCCTTGTGCCCTGAGTTGGCTGGGATTGGATCTAGCAGACCCCCGTGACCCTGTAGTGAGGATATTGCAGGTTGGAGAATGAATGGATGGATGGATGGATACTTATAATCATTACAGTTAATGTTTTTTCTTCTTTCTCAGAGACGACACCAAAAATGTTGAGAAACACTGTCTATATAGGTTTGTAGGTTTAACAGGTCATTATTGTCACATTTACAAATTCTTACTTGCATTGGCTAATTAACATGCAGCATTTTGTCACTGTCCTGTGGCATTATGGGACACAACACAACTCACTAGTAAGGCATGTCCTGGAGTGCTGTGTACAGTGTTGGTCTCCATGTTGTAAATGAAAAGACATAGCAGTGCTGGAGAAAGTCTAGAGGAGAGCGATTAAGTTGATTCCAGATGTTAAAAGACATCTAAAGATCATTGTGAGAATCTTAAGAGCAGAAGATGCTTCTTTAGATAAAAGTCGTAGTTATGAATAACAAAGGGTCCAAACATGGAGACCAAAATGAAACAAGTCATAGAATTCAGTGGACAATGCGTAAATCGGGAGTTGAAGTCAAAAACCAGAAAAATGTAGCATTGGGGCCTACTTGAAATAATGACCTAACTACCACTAACGATGATTGAACCATTGGTATCCACCGAGGGATAACGCATTATAAAGTCAGTCACGTCAATGGTGTGACGACTGGGGTCACATGACGCATCCTGACTATGTCAGAAAAACAAGACAGCAATCAAAATAAGTGTACACGAAACAAGCAACAGAAACTGAATTTTTGAGTTAAAAAAACAATAAAATAGATAAAAACAGACATATAAATAGTGCTTAATGCTACACAAGGACTATAAGATATGTTATGGAGACATATTGAAGGAATTATGCCTTTTTAGTTTAGACAGAGACTAAGAAATTACAAGATTAAAGTTTTTAAAATTTTTAAAAGGAGTTGCTATAGTGGATCCCAGCTACTACTTTAATTTAAGTTCTTCAAGAAAAACTCAGCGATGCCAATGAAAACTTGTTAAGAGTCAATTTTCACAAACAATTGAAAAGTGTTTTTTTTTTTTTTCCCTCACATAAAGACCCACAGACCCATGGAATAAATAAATTATTAAGTAACATGGCAGAGGGTGGTACTTAAGGGACTTTCTAAACTTGATGTGAAATTTAGGGAAAAATTACAATACTGAGTTTGGCTGAATGGCTTATTCTCGTCAAAATTCTCCTAGAATATTGATACAGTCCCACATTTCAAGATCTTCACAACAGAAAACATGACTATGTTTTGAACTCCAGATCAGGCAGAAGTGAATGTGCTTTTAAGAAAAAAACGAGACTGGTTCTAATTACAAATACATTTTAATTAACAATAAGTCAATAAACTGTTGCTGAGCTCTGCTTTGCATTCTAAATACAAAATTGAGACGCAACTTCTGCATTTAGTTTCCTTTGAGCAGTGTTTCATTCCCACTCACTGCTAGGCAGCTAGTACATTTTTAAGGGTACTCGCCCTCTCCCACAGTCCTTTGTGCCCTAAAATGGTGACAAGGGGGAGGCAACCACTTATAAACTAAATGTTGAATTGACCAAATTACTTTTAATTGAGAATATCAGAAAATCTGTGTGCGTATTTAGTGCTTTTAGTTTTGACTATGAGTGAGTCTGTATGGGCATGGGAGTTATAGATTAAGATAAGATAAATCTTTATTGTCGTTGTCACTTTTACAAAAGAACAACGAAATTGAAGGTTAGGGTTAGGGTTTTTTTCCTATTAAAGAGAAATGTTTAGTACAAGTGGCCATTATAAAATGTTTTGTGATATTGAAGTTTGCTCTGGACAGTATTCTAATGAGCCCATAAGTGGCTGCCCCTTCTAAATTCCAAATTTTGTCGTCTTTTAACTTTTTCTTAGCAGATCACCATACATGCTGTGTCCCCCACCACCAATGGTTGAGAATTCTTCATTAGTAATCTTTTGTTGTTAGCTCCTGGTTGTTCTACTTTCTCTTTCTACCATCTTACCTACAGTAGTAGGATAGTAGTTTCTCTATTTACTCTTTACTTTTAGATGCACTTTGTCCTCCTTAAGCCGAAGCCTCATTACACAGCGTCTAGTCAGAGGGTTTGTTAAACTTGACAACTGCGGTTGCTGATCTCACGGAAGGTGTCAGATTATATAACTAGAAATCAGAGGGTATGTCAAATTAGATGACTGTGTGATGACTTTCTAGTACAGTTTTACATTTCCAAATTATTGTGAGCTGGACCGTTTTACTGACCTGGGGCTGTACGAATGATTTACAGGTACAGTAAGCTCATCCATAATCTCACCCCCTTTTTTCATTCTTTCTGTTCTGTCATGGAATGTAATACATGCAACATAAAACAGACGAGTTTTACATCTGTTTCTCAGGTCCAAAACACCCGTGATCCTTATTCCTCATAGCTACTGTGGGTGTCCGAATGAGTAACAGAGTGATTCATCCATCCATCCATTTTCCAACCCACTGAATCCGAACACAGGGTCACGGGGGTCTGCTAGAGCCAAACCCAGCCAACACAGGGGGCAAGACAGGAACCAATCCCAGGCAGGGTGCCAACCCACCGCAGGACACACACACACCAAGCACACACTAGGGCCAATTTAGAATAGCCAATCAACCAAACTTGCATATCTTTGGACTGTGGGAGGAAACCGGAGCACCCGGAGGAAACCCACGCAGACACGGAGAGAACATGCAAACTCCACGCAGGGAGGACCTGGGAAGCGAACCCAGGTCTCCTTACTGCAAGGCAGCAGCGCTACCACTGCGCCACCGTGCTGCCCTAACAGGGTGATACAGCAGGAAATTTTTTGGGGTGCCAACCCAGCTGTTTCTGTTTACTTCTAAGGAAAACAAAAATAATGCATGATGGCATTCCAAAAGGAATAACAGGAAAGGCTGCCCTGTTAAACCTGGGCTAGTTAAAGTGGTATTATAAGAATTTCATGAGCCGGCTATGGTGCTTCTATCCTTATGTTGCTTGAACCAGAAGTGACACCTCCTTCTGGATAGTCTCACTTTTATGGCCCAGGGACTGGAAGGGAAGGAGTCAGTTGTCTTCACTGGGCAATTTCTCTGCGCTGTGGAGGAAAAAGAGGACAAGGCAGTTAGCGGCAGCGCATCCCTCTCGGTTTGGGATGGTAGCACATACCTGTGAAGAACTTGGAGGGATATGCATTGTACATCTTGGTGATTTATTGTTGATTCTCATCTCTCACATATACTTAGCCCATCATTACAACTAAAGCAAGTCATAGACTGGCTGGACTGAATAGCTGGGTATGTTAGATGACGTGGGAGCGTGCCACGCCTGCCTCTGACTTGCGAAGACTATCTAAATAAAGACCATGACCGAAAATTGCAGGTAAAGTGATACAGCCTTCCTTCATTCTTCACTATTGACCGGAGTGCTTATATTAACTCGTCCTGTTTGCAACCTTCACTGTTTGTGGCCATTATTTATATAACATGCTGTGTGTTGTGCTCTTTGTTCTTTTTTTGTCTGTCATAAGGGCAGGGAAGATACTAACGAAATGATGCAGTAGTAAAGACTGATCTCTTGACTTTGGCATAGGTGCAGGTTCTTTCATACTGTTAATGACTGACCTTATCTCCATTTCAGTAATATAATAAAATATATTAAAAGATTTGAAAAGAACTGCACGTCAAAGCTGGAAATTCTCACTCCGCCTCATTTCCTATTCCGTAGATTTCACTTAGAGACTGGGCAGAAAAATGGCTAGAGAAAGAGAGGCTGACTCCACTTCTGCCACTGTGAGCCGAACTTTTAATTAACACAAACACGCTGTGAGTTCTCATCAGCAGGAAGGTTAATAGCGTCCCGGCTTAATGGAAGGGCCCACCCCCTGGAATTCTTAAGGTACAGGCTAATCGTATTCTCTGGAGTCGCTGGCAAGATTACAAAGTGCTCTGTACTCGTCTACCTAGGGGATGTGACCTGGATTTTAAGTATCAGAGTGGCTGAATGTAGAGTATTACTTCTGTAATTGCAATCAAGTTTGCCCTGCTGTCACCAAGGTTGTTAAAGCTTAGACTGACTCCCAGGGGGCTCGGTGGCACAGTCATCCGCAGTCTCTCCTCTTATTCAGTCCTGGCACCGACGGCATTTCCGCTGAGCCTGCTTTTGTTTTTATAGCCTCCCACTGAGAGGCATAGGAGACTCTGGATAATTACTGTTACTGTAAGGCTTACAACCTACACCTAATGGTATATTGCTGTGTTTTATGATGGATGCGTTTCATCCTGGGTTGGCTCCTACCTTGTCTGTATTACAGGTGGGACAGGCTGTATTCCCCATGACCCTGTAATAGTAAGGGGGCTCCAAAAGGTGAGTGGATGGATGACTAGATAAAAAAACATCACTACCCTACAGTTCATTGGCACCAATCCTGTTTTGTGCCCAATACTGTCAGGGCAAGCTCTGGGTTCTTTTTTTTTTTAACCCTTTAATACAAAGACCATTTCCAGTAAATGGATTACTCTGTAGATGAAAGCCATCAGTACCCTGCAAAGTACACTGATGACCCATCCTGGGCTGGTTGCTGCTTTTGTGCCCAGTACTGCCAGGAAAGGCTCTACCCCCCTGAAAATCTAGAAAGGGGGTTCATTAAATTGGTGGATAGAACAGCAGACGAAAACCATTCTTGCACAAAGGCTTCTAGTGAAGCCTGATACTTGATGTCCGAAGGTCGAACGCACGGGACACCCACCTGGTCATCAAACTAGGATAATAATGAGTGGGTGCCATTAATGAAAGTAAACCTGAAGGGGACGCAAATCATCGAATTCTGATGATACTGAGTGGGTGCTGTTTATGTAAGTAAAGGTGCGTATGCCATGGGGTGCATGTTCCTTCAAGTCCATGGTATATGCACAAAGGGATGTCCGCCTAGCGCTCCAAATGGGCTTTGGCTGGCATGGGGTAAAAAAAAATGTTAAATTTATAGTAAAAACTGGCAGCTGTGGTTACCAGAATTTTACTGTCAAAAATAAGGTGCTAATATCTTTAGGTCTACGATATAACTTTGTAGTAAATAACTGTTGTTTTATTTACAGCACATTACAATAGAAGTGAACATTTAACCATTAGCTGAAATCCATGCACTGTTATAAAAATACCAAGTATTAAACTGTCAAAAAATGCTGACAAACATACAAACCAGTATATACTTTATATCAATATGAGAATAATAATTAATAACAAATGCATTATACCATTTCATTTTATACATTGAAAAGAATGCAATGCTTAATGAAGTTATGGGACGTTGTCTGGTTGAAAAGTAAAGTTTGCTTTTGTGGTGTATGGTGTCCTACAAGTTTGCCAGTTTACAAAAAACAACCCACCATTAAGCAGCTTCCATAATCTGACATAACCTTCAGAACTTGTCAAAAAATACATTTCATAACTGTAAGTTTTTTTTTTTCCTTTACTGTGCAAAGGTTTGAAGTTTTCAAGGAACAATATGGGTCCAGGGGGCGTTTCCTTATGCAAATATTGTAACTGTATGCAAATTTAGAAATCGGTGCCAAGAAAAAAAATCCCAGAAATGTTTAAATTCTGAAAAATTGCATCATATGGCAACCATATAAACTTATTTTACCTCAGGTGCACATTTATTAGTAATATTGAAGTAACAGGTACATAAAACAAATATATTTGATCATTTTGAGTTTAAATAATGTAAGGTATGCCAGTTTATTGAAAACAACCCACCATAAATCAGCTTCCATGACCTGGCAAAACCGTCAGCACTCATCAAAAAATAGATTTGCTAACTCTATTTAAGTTTTTTTTTTTTTTTTTCCTCCACTGCGCAAAGGTATGCGGTTCACAAGGAACAATATGGAGACAGGGGGCATTTCCTTATGCAAATATTGTAACTGTATGCAAATTTAGAAGTCAGTGCCAAGAAAAAAAAATTCCAGAAATGTTTAGTCAGTCAGTCATTTTCCAACCCACTACAACCTAACACAGGGTCACGGGGGTCGGCTGGAGCCAATCCAAGCCAGCACAGGGCACAAGGCAGAAACAAATCCCGGGCAGGGTGCCAGCCCACCCCAGGACACACACGCCCACACACTAGGGACAATTGAGGATCGCCAATGCACCTAACCTGCATGTCTTTGGACTGTGGGAGGAAACCCACACAGACACAGGGAGAACATTCAGACTCCACGCAGGGAGGACCCGGGAAGCGAGCCCAGGTCTCTTTACTGTGAGGCAGCAGCGCCACCACTGCACCACCGTGCCGCCTCAGAAATGTTCAAATTCTGAAAAATTACATCATATGGCAACGACACAAACTTATTGTATGTCTGGTGCACAGTAATTAAAAGTAATATTGAAGAAACAGCTACATAAAGCAAATACATTGTGATTATTTTGAGTTATGTTAATAATAATTCATTAATAATAATAATAATTCATTACATTTATATAGCGCTTTTCTCAGTACTCAAAGCGCTATCCACACAGGGAAGAACCGGGAAGCAAACCCACAATCTTCCACAGTCTCCTTACTGCAAAGCAGCAGCACTACCTGTGAGTAGTGTTAATGTAAGGTAGCTGTTTAAAGTTAAAGAATATATATTCTTGGTAACCCAGTGACAGTGTATTAGAGCAAACCACACTCAGGCAACAAACTGCAACTTTTCTTTAAACAGTTTGGTGCAGTAAACTGGAAGGTATATAGTATGATTTCCTTTCTGATGGCATTTTGGTGCCGTGATTACCACATTTTCTCATAGAAAAAGAATATGTTTTTTACGGGTTAACAATGTAAAAAATGATTATATTGGTCTGTACATTTCATTTCAATGTATCGGTGTTACTGCAGCAGTGCTTTACCGTTTGCGTTTTACAGTTGTTTACCTTCGGTATTTAACAGTTTTACACTGTAAAATTAACAGCCGTGTAGGAATGTAATTCGACCTGTAAATTGAGAGCTTTGCCTTTCGGCTCTAGCTCTCGTTACACCACAATTGACTATTACAACATCTACATAACTGCTCAAATCCCTTCGAAACCCCCTATTGATCTCTCACTTCCTTCTTCCCTCACTTGTGAACAAGACCCTGAGATACTTAAAACTCCTGTACTTGAGGTATCACCTCCTACCCCAGCTGAAGAAGGCACTCCAGGCTCCACACAGGGGATTTACTACATATACACTGTATATTTATAGTGCAAAATAGATTGTGGTGAGCAGGTGGAATCTACTACCCACATATACCTTTGGTGCACAGTACTGTACACTACTTTAGTAGTACAGAGTGGAGTGTGGAGGGTAGAATTCTCTGCGTGTACGCAGACATATTGCAGAGTAGAGGATGAAAGGTGTCCTTTTGGAGAATTTCATCACCCTACATCTTGGATGTCATTGTTCCATTTATTTCGTTCAGTATCCAGCCCCTTAGCCCAAGACGTTACACTCATTTTTCCCATCACATACCCAGTCGGTTGTCCTGCCCTCCTTTATTCATTTCCTTTTCTAAAGATCCATTCAGTGTAAGGAAACTGCAGGTGAACGGAAGCCTTGCTCTGAAAGAGTTTTGTCTAATAAAATGCCTAAGTAGGAGAATGGCTGTTGGCTTCTTCCCAATATGTTGCTATAGGTCACCACTTTGCAAATAAACCCAGCTAATGTGATTTCTACAATTTTAGATTAAAGATTGCTGCTGTCTGTCTCCCAGTGGGGTTCTAACCCACGTAATTAAAATAAAATGAAATGAATAACTAATCCAAGGATAAGGCCGTGCCACCCAGCCCCCTGTCATGATGTCAACTGTTTTCTCCAACAGCGTAGAAAAAAGATTTTCATAATATGAGAGGAAAAAAAATGCTGCAGTTCTTTTCATTTTGTTCCACTCTGTGGACTCTCAAGCATCACAATGGCCTTCCTTTATTTGCCTTGACCCGAGTGTTGCCAGCTTTATCCTCTTTCCTTCTTGATTTCTGCATTCCCATTAACTAATCATTTCTGCTTTGTTTTCCCCCTAATCCTTGTATATTGAAATGCTAAGCATTACACTTTCACACTTGTTAATTTAAGGTCCTTTTCTGCTGTGTGGTGCTAAATCGACTGCAGAACTGGTTACCAAGTGCCAAGCTGTTGGACCGACTTCAAAAAGTTCTACCAGCCCTCTGCAAGGGTCTGGGGCCAGTGATTTCAGAGAGACACTTGACTTATTACTGCTGTGTTCTTACAGCTGGTCTGCCTGGTCCAAAAATTCTTTCATTTTAGGATTATGGGGACTAGAGCCCACATTTGCCATGTGCAAAGATGACTATGTAGGGCACATGGAGTATGTGACATCACTCCAATGCAGACAGAGCGCTCCCGGCTTCTTTGTGGCAAAGGACTTGTACAGCTGGTGCTTCATCTGACGTTGTGAATGGTGCAGATATGGCTCAGAGGGCTTTTACCCATTGGAGACCTCAGGGGTACTTATAAAGAAATCTGTCCATCTCTCTTTACTGCTTATATGGACACTGGCAGGAGTCCTTCCTTAGCTGCGGCTCTTAATCTTTGTTAAGCGTGACCCCTTTTAGGAATCCGACCAGAAAGTGTGCTTGCCTTTTGATAGTTGGATGAGAGAGAAAGTGTCATCTCCTTTATGATCATGTGAAGATGATCTTGCCATTTAACATTAATATAAACTGTAATGCTACTTTTTAATGCTACAAATGCCACTGAAGGGGGCCTGGAAAAGAGGTGTCACTTTTATTTAAAAATGGGTGTGTGTTTTCAGATCAAATTGTGATTTCTAAACTAAGCTGATTTGCTTTCTTGGTGATTAAAACAAGGGTAGTGCAAACTATTGTTAGGGACAGCTGGCATCTATACCCAGCCAGGACACCCATGAAGTGTAAGGATGGGGGAAGGCAGCTTCTGTAGGGCACTGTCCTTCCTGAACTGCTAGATGGCAGCCCCCCTGGCTTGCAGTAGTTCCCCAGATTCCCACAGGGCATCCTGGGTTTTGGTGTTTACTGACTTAGCCCTGTTGGCTTCCGTGGATGCCGCCAGAAGGTTCTGCGGGAACTGGGGAATCCTACCTTGTTGGGTTTCTGCTTCACCCAGAAGTGCTCCCAGGCCAATCCTTGCAATGCTGCATCAAAGAAGTTGGCTGCCTTGCCTTCCTCCCGACTTTCTCTCGTGAAGCTAAAGCTTGCAAGGATGAGTGGAGGAGGCAGTGACCACTGGCAGAGAGAGGAAGAAAAGAGAGTGAGAGTTGCAGCGTGCTGTGTTGTGCTTTGTGACTCTGGTTGTGGAGTGGGAAATGCTTAAAAGAAGAGTTTCCCACAAATAAAACTCTCCTGTGCTTTTATATTTGTGTCCAAGCCCGCTTGTGTTGGTTGTTTGGAGAGCTAGAGCGCCCCCTGGTAGCTGCACTAAACATTTGTCTTTACCCCTCACCCCTAATGCAGCACATATCCAGTCAAGTGAAAAAGTAAGTACACCCCAATAAGTGTTTTATGTTTTTTGACATAAGTATATGCACATACTGTGCATCCGGAAAGTATTCACAGCGCATCACTTTTTCCACATTTTGTTATGTTACAGCCTTATTCCAAAATGGATTAAATTCATTTCTTTCCTCAGAATTCTACACACAACACCCCATAATGACAACGTGAAAAAAGTTTACTTGAGGTTTTTGCAAATTTATTAAAAATAAAAGAACTGAGAAGTCCCATGTACATAAGTATTCACAGCCTTTGCTCAATACTTTGTCAATGCACCTTTGGCAGCATTTACAGCCTCAAGTCTTTTTGAATATGATGCCACAAGCTTGGCACACCTATCCTTGGCCAGTTTCGCCCATTCGACTTTGCAGCACCTCTCAAGCTCCAACAGGTTGGATGGGAAGCGTCGGTGCACAGCCATTTTAAGATCTCTCCAGAGATGTTCAATCGGATTCAAGTCTGGGCTCTGGCTGGGCCACTCAAGGACATTCACAGAGTTGTCCTGAAGCCACTCCTTTGATATCTTGGCTGTGTGCTTAGGGTCGTTGTCCTGCTGAAAGATGAACCATCGCCCCAGTCTGAGGTCAAGAGCGCTCTGGAGCAGGTTTTCATCCAGGATGTCTCTGTACATGGCGTCAGTCATCTTTCCCTTTATCCTGACTAGTCTCCCAGTTCCTGCCGCTGAAAAACATCCCCACAGCATGATGCTGCCACCACCATGCTTCACTGTAGGGATGGTATTGGCCTGGTGATGAGCGGTGCCTGGATTCCTCCAAACGTGACACCTGGCATTCACACCAAAGAGTTCAATCTTTGTCTCATCAGACCAGGGAATTTTCTTTCTCAGACCGAGTCCTTCAGGTACCTTTTGGCAAACTCCAGGCGGGCTGCCATGTGTCTTTTACTAAGGAGTGGCTTCTGTCTGGCCACTCTACCATACAGGCCTGATTGGTGGATTGCTGCAGAGATGGTTGTCCTTCTGGAAGGTTCTCCTCTCTCCACAGAGGACCTCTGGAGCTCTGACAGAGTGATCATCAGGTTCTTGGTCACCTCCCTGACTAAGGCCCTTCTCCCCTGATCGCTCAGTTTAGATGGCCGGCCAGCTCTAGGAAGAGTCCTGGTGGTTTCGAACTTCTTCCACTTACGGATGATGGAGGCCACTGTTCTCATTGGGACCTTCAAAGCAGTAGAAATGTTTCTGTAACCTTCCCCAGATTTGTGCCTCGAGACAATCCTGTCTCGGTGGTCTACAGACAATTCCTTTGACTTCATGCTTGCTCTGACATGAACTGTCAACTCTGGGACCTTATAAAGACAGGTGTGTACCTTTCCAAATCATGTCCAGTCAACTGAATTTACCACAGGTGGACTCCAATGAAGCTGCAGAAACATCTCAAGGATGATCAGGGGAAACAGGATGCACCTGAGCTCAATTTTGAGCTTCATGGCAAAGGCTATGAATACTTATGTACATGTGCTTTCTCAATTTTTTTATTTTTAATAAATTTGCAAAAATCTCAAACTTTTTTTACGTTGTCATTATGGGGTGTTGTGTGTAGAATTCTGAGGAAAGAAATGAATTTAATCCATTTTGGAATAAGGCTGTAACATAACAAAATGTGGAAAAAGTGATGCGCTGTGAATACTTTCCGGATGCACTGTATCAAGATTTCATCTTTGTTTAAATAGTACCTTTATATAAAGGTGATATAACAAACATCCTGACACATTAACATTTTGTAGTCCATTTAAATGTAAATGCAGATTTCACATGTGGAAAAAGTAAGTACATCCTTACATTTATCACTACTTCAGACACCTCAGGTTAGATATCAGGACATCTTTAGAGCAGATGTCGTCTGAACCTCTGTTATTAAAACCTCACCAGACATTTGGTTGGGTTTGCTGTTTGTCATTGGGGTGTGTGCAATCACCATGCCTAAATTGAATGAGCTCTCCAAGGCCTTTAGAAAGAAAGTTTAGAGATGCCTGTGAGTCTGGGAAGGAATTTAAACAAATGGAAACAAACCACTGCAGTGGGTTGGCACCCTGCCCGGGATTGTTTCCTGCCTTGTGCCCTGTGTTGGCTGGGATTGGCTCCAGCAGACCCCCGTGACCCTGTGTTCGGATTCAGCGGGTTGGAAAATGGATGGATGGATGGATGGAAACAAACCATTCCACTGCTAAATGATGGTCAAGAAGAGCAGATGATTTCAAATAGCTGCCAGCTTGTCCAGAGCAAGCCGCCTCAACAAGTTCAACCTGAGAACAGAATAGGAGATTCTGAAAGAAGTCTAAGAAGCCCAGAATTTTGTCACATGACCTACAGGTAGCTTGTGCCACTGTTGATGTCAAAGTGCAACTCAGCTCAACTTATCTTTAACTCTCTTATCTCATAGAGGAAAATGCATTTGGTTTGTTCAACAACTATAAACTTACACAGACTTAGCTTTTAAATCTAAAAAGACAGGAAGGAGAACTACATTATAAGGAACCGCATACAGTATATCTGAACACCAACATGCATACATATATTAAACATACATGTGTATTCAAATGTATACACCAAAAAAAAACCTTTACACCCATTTATATAATGGCTTATATGAATCTTTTATTAAAATGTGGTTGCACAAATTACATCTTCGTAAGAGGTGTGCAAGAAGGAAATCTTTCTAGTCCAGAAAGAACACCAGGACAAGTCTAAAGTTTGCCCATGAACACCTAGGCAAAGACCAGAACTTTTAGAATAATGTTCTCTGGGTAGATAAGTCCAAGATAGAGTTACATGGCCATGGCACCAGCAGACATGTTTATCAAACATTTGACCAGAAGAACCTGATGCCACAAGCAAAGCATTGTGGTCGAAATGTTCTAGGTTATGTCTGATTTGCTGCATTATAATCTTGGCAGCTCACCATCACAGAATTCTTCATTATACCAGAGGGTGCTTGAAGACAACGAGAAGATTGAAGCTCAGCCGAAAGTGGACCTTACCACATGACAGAGACCCTAAACATACCAGTAAATCCACCAATGAATGGCTGAAAAGAAAGAAATGGAGCGTCCTGGAATGACCAAGTCAAAGCCTGGGTCTGTGTCCCATCAAGATGCTTTGGGGGGATTTGAAGTGGGCTGTGTATGCAAGACACCCTTCAAACATCACACAGCTGAAATAATTCTGCATGGAAGAGCAGCAGAAACTTTCTTCCAGTTGATGTCAGAGACTGTTAGACAGTTAGAAGGAAACACTAATTTGAGGGAGCAGTATCTGCTATTACAGCCAGGTGAGGGGGGGGGGGGGGGGGGGCGCTTACTTTTTCCACAGACGGAAAAGGCATCTCTATTCATTTTTTGTTAAACAGTAAAGTGGAGGTGCAGTTCTATTATAAGGCCTTACACATCTGTCTGTGCTGTCACTGCACAGATGGCTTTTAAGCAGTAAAGAGTAGGAGGACGAGTTTTTGTAGAATAAACCAGATGTCTGTCTCTGCTGCATGGTGCAGACCCAGCAAGGTTTATACAATAAAGCACTCTGGGAGGAATTCTTTTAGAGCCACCCACTTCTGAAATCTCTGTTTGTACTGATGCAGCACAGGCAGGTTGTGTGTATTTAAAAAAAAAAAAGCAAAAGGGAAGTTGTCGTAGAACCAGCTGTTAGTATGACTTCACTCCCAACTTCTGATGCAGAAGAGCGTTTATAGAGTAAGGATCAAACCGGAGTGTTCTTATAGAGCAAGCTTGGCATCTGATAGCACGGTCTGTAGTAAAGCTACAGAAGCGGGGCATTTTTGTACAACCATATGTTGTATGGCTTTGCAATCATCTACAAATGCAGCAGCTTTTTTAATAAAAAGAGCAGGTAAGGTAAGCTTGGCATCTGAATCACTGTCTGCACAGATGCAGCACAACCAGCGTCTATACAGTGAAGACGTTAGGTGAAATTCTCACTTAAGCAGATGCCACATTACATGCGTTCTATTAGGAGAGGGAATGTCAAACTTGTTCAGTTTTGTTGCTGATCTCGTCATCTGAGGATCACAACCAAAAACAGCAGTGCATGATGAGTGAAAGCCATGTCACTTTACATAACATTTCCAGTGGTTTTCAGTCTCATTTACATAATCTTAGCAAGTCAGAGTCCGTTGACCAGTCACATAGTTTGATACGCCCAGTGACTTAGTCCAACCAGTCTGTGACTCACCCTGACAAAATCGAACAGGTTTGTTTCGGCCTTAAGTTACAGGGGGTGGGCTTTAGTACATGTGAGAGCTGACAACCAATGAGTGCTCACCCAGAAGTACAAAGCATATAATGGAGCTGTGAGACACACAAGTATTTTAGGACCTGACAAACCGGAAAGAGACTCATCTGTCTAATGTCAAATGTTTTATGCACCATGTCACAATGGGGGGGGGGGGAAGAAAGAAAAGAGCCAAGATAAGAGCCGACTACACTTCCTTAGAAGGCTGGCGTCCTTCAACATCTGTAATAAGATGCTGCAGATGTTCTATCAGACGGTTGTGGCGAGCGCCCTCTTCTACGCAGTGGTGTTCTGGGGAAGCAGCATAAAGAAGAGGGACGCCTCACGCCTGGACAAACTGGTGAGGAAGGCAGGCTCTATTGTAGGTACGGAGCTGGACAGTTGGACATCCGTGGCAGAGCGACAGGCGCTGAGCAGGCTCCTGTCAATCATGGAGAATCCACTGCATCAACTAAACAGTGTCATCTCAGACAGAGGAGCAGCTTCAGTGACAGACTGCTGTCACCGTCCTGCTCCACTGACAGAATGAGGAGATCATTCCTCCCCGAAACTATGTGACTCTTCAAATCCACCCGGGGGGGGTAAACGTTAAAATTATACAATTATTGTCTTGTCTGTATACCTGCATTGTTGTCACTCTTTAATTTGGTATTGTTCTTTGTTGGTATGCTGCTGCTGGAATATGTGAATTTCCCCTTGCTATCTATCTATCTATCTATCTATCTATCTATCTATCTATCTATCTATCTATCTATCTATCTATCTATCTATCTATCTATCTATCTATCTATCTATCTATCTATCTATCTATCTATCTATCTATCTATCTATCTATCACTTATATAGTGCCTTTTCTATCTATCTATCTATCTATCTATCTATCTATCTATCTATCTATCTATCTATCTATCTATCTATCTATCTATCTATCTATCTATCTATCTATCTATCTATCTATCTATCTATCTACTGAATTCGCTGTACCTACAAAGTCTTTAAATTGGCCCTGGCTCTGTCAGGCAGCACATTATTGACTGTCAGAAAAGGGGCGAGCTTGTGATACTTTGGAAATGTGTCACTGTGCCGAAAAGTCATTATACAGTTGTGCAATTTGACATACCCTGCAATTTCTAGTTGTGTGATCTGACTATCGGGTGACGAGATTAGCAAATGCATTTGCCAGTTGACAAAAAGTTGTGTAATGAGACATCAAGTTTACACAACTCCAGGATGACTTTCCAGCACAGTGAGGAAAGCGCTATGTAAATGTAAAAAATAATTATTATTAAGATTTGTGTTCCAACAAGACAAGGACCCTAAGCGTAAAGCCAAAGCTACAGAGGAATGGCTTCAAAACTGCAACATTAATGTCCCACACTGGCCAAGTCAGAGTCCTGATGTCAGTCTGATTGATAATTGGTGGCTGGACTTGGAAAAAGGCTGTTCACTTGCGATCTCCATGCATCCTGACAGAGCTTGAACAGTATAGTAAAGAATAGCAGTGGAGAAAAATGGCAGAGTCCAGATGTGCAAAGGTGACATAGAAGGAGAGACCTGTGCACTCAGACTTGAGGCCATCATGGCTGCCAAAGGTTCATCGACTGAATACGGACCTGAAGGGAGTGAATCCTTATACAGTCATTTTTATATTTGTAACTCATTTAGAACATTTTGCAGAGATCTGTTTTCACTTTGACACTAAAGAGTTTGTATAAATCTGAATATACTGCTTGCATGGGCACTTCATGAAACTGAGCCCACTGGACTCTTCTTGACGGCGATGCTTTGAGACTGAATTTAATTACGGTGAACACACAATACTGGAGAGAGGTGAAGAAGGGTTTTTGCAGAACAAGCTTTCAGTCAGAATTTACTGCTTTACCTGAAGGTTTGCAGAGCAGAGGAGACAGGGGAGTCCTTTCATAGCAGGCTGTGAGCCACTATTTCTGCACAAACTGTAAAAAATATATTGGACAGAGCAAGAGAGGAATTCTTTTGAAAGCAAGTCGTGAATCTGACATCACTGCCTGCACAGACACTGCTCTGATGGCTTTTGAGCAGGTTATTAAATTGCAGTGCAGGAGACCTGACCTGTGTGATCACCTCAGGCCTTGCTTAGTGAATAGCTGAACAGGGAATTGTTGCACTGCGCATCGTGTGCCGGATTTGACTTTGTTTGTCGATGTCAAGAAGACAAGGCAGTTGCTCTAGTGAAATCTATGCAGTCATTGTTTGCATCTCTACCATACTCTCTTCTCTTTAGGTTCAGCTAATTTGAGCATCCTGAAACATCCAGCGGCGTACAGAGTTGCCATACTCAAAGCTCTTGGAAATCGGAGGACAGGATATCAGGCAGAGGAAGTGTAAAGCAAATAGCACAGATAGCCTACTGCACTTCTACACAATAATTTCACTCTTTCTATTTTGCTCTCCAAAAGTGTTCCAGGGATGATTTCAATATACTTATTCCATCCTAATATCTCCTCATTTTAGATTTCTGTAGCTGGAAACCTGTTTGAATTTGAAAGAGATGCACTTCAGATGTGCCGCATTCCAACTTCTTACATTTGTTTGGAAGACAAAGTGTGGTGCAGGTGGTAAAGGCAAGGAGACATGGCCCATTATATAATACACTAGTGATCAAAATTAGAGAACAAATAACATCACAAGTAAATTAATGGAAGGAATTATTAAGGCAAAGATTGAGCAAAAAATGGCAAGTGCAGGACTTTTACTGAACAGTCGGCATGGGTTCTGTTGTGATGTGAAATTTTGCATACAAGTTGATGATAAATATTTTGTATGTCTTTATTTGCAACTTAGACAAAGGAATGTAATATTAGTGTTACATTATTGATAATAACAGCAATGGTTTGATGCTTTAAGAACGCCTTCCCCCCTTGTATCTCCTTGTAATTTTACGACAGGGTCGGGGGGAATTGCCTCAAACAAGTTTGGTAAGTGTTTCTCTGCAGTATTCTCAGTCAACCCTCAGAGGAAAGCCAGGCTGCCTAACTGGCAAACTTTAGCTCAACAAATGGTTTTGGGGGGTGGCAGGTGTGAAGATGTTTTCTGGTCTGAAGTATGGCTGTTTGGAACTGGCTTATATCAGAAGCCTTTAAGTACCACAACACCCTATTGGCTGTAGGGGTTGAACAGAAAACCAATAAATTTGGTTGCTTTACCCAGTTGTCTCTCTCTTACCAAATTAATGAAAAACCATCTCACACCATGAGCTGAAAAGGACAACACAATGAAGAGCACAGCTCGGCAGCCATATTGAGACCACAAAGCTGACCACATATGATGCCTTAACTAGAGACATTTTAAGTAACTAACAAGCCTCGGTGCCGCCTGAAACTACACATCACCATTTATCAGGTTGTATGGTTGCCAATATTCAAATGTACTTAGCATATTATTATTTATGAATACTATCAATAGTACATTTTTTTAAATTGTAACTTAACTCCTGCTTGTCTTTTACTACACCTAATTGCCTGAGGTTATACATGTAGAAGGGAGGGTGGGGAGAAGGTATATGGTACAATACCTTATAAACAGTGATAAGTCTGGGAGATTTGAGGCATTTGGACAAAGGCTACATATTAATAATACAAAAGGGGAAAGTAGAGCAATATATTACTCTACCAAGACAAAAGGGGTTCAAAAGAGGGAGGTTTTGTTTTGCCAACCTGCTGGAATGAGGAAGCAACAAAAGGGACTGATCAAAATGGAGCATATGAGATTATTGATCTTGAATTTCAAAAAGCATTTGATGAGATTCCACATGTGAGGTTGGGCGTCAAACTAAAACAAGTGGGAGTGATGTTTGTAGATGGATGCAGAATTGGCTCAGACACAGGAAACACAGGGTGAAGGTGTGAAGAACCCTATCAGAAATAGCTGATGTTAAGAGTGGGGTCCAGCAGGGGTCAGTGCAGAGGCCACCGCTATTTTTAATATATATAAATGATTTGGATAGGATTGATTTGGATAGGAATATAAAGAACAAGCTGGTTAAGCGTGCAGTTGATACCATTCTCAGTGGATTGGCAGATAATCTCACAGAGCAGGCAGTGTGGCGCAGTAGCTAAGGCCTTGGACTTCAAATCCTGCTACTGACACTGTGTGACCATGAGCAAGTCACTTGAGCTACCTGTGCTTCAATTGGAAAAACAAAAGAAATGTAACCAATTGTTTCATAAATGTTGTAAGATGTGATCAGCCAAATATGTAAATGTAATCTTGAATCTGTTGAATCATTACAGATGGACTTGGACAGCATACAGGTTTGGGTAGATTTGTGGCAGATGAAATTTAATGTCCGTAAATGTAAAGTATTACACTTAGGAAGTAAAAATGTTAGGCTTGAATACATAGTGGAAAGTCTCAAATTCAAAAGTACACCTTATGAGAAGGATTTAGGAGTCGTAGTAAACTCGTCACCATCAACTTCCAGACGGTGTTCAGAAGCCAATAAGAAGGCTAACAGAATGTCAGGTTATATAGCGTCTTGATGTGTGGAGTACAAGTCCAAGAAGGTTCTGCTGAAGCTTTATAACTCACAGGTGAGGCCTCATCTGGAGTCCTGTGTGCAGTTTTGGTCTCCAGGCTACAAACAGGACATAACAGCACTAGAAAAAGTCCGGAGAAGAGCAACAGGGCTGACTCTAAGGCTACAGGGGATGAGTGATGAGGAAAGATTAAAAGAGTATTTAGAGGAGACTTGACTGAAAATGAACCTGCTTAGAGTTACACGTTTTGTGAAAAAAAAAATGTAAAAAGCATTGCATGTTTTGGCTTGAAAAATGTAATTTTTATTAAATTTTTCTACTGTAAAATGTACAAAACACTAAAAGTACAAAGTCAGAAGTGCAGACAGTATAACAATGATACAAATAATAATGATGAATAATAATAATAATGTGAACAGCACACTGCACATGTGCGAGTGATGCGAGTGTCACTTTTGGATTCCCAGAATCCCTTTCGGTTTCACTGACTATTTCAGTTTCACTGCCTGAAGACAGATTCACTTCGTCATCACTGCTAATGAGAGGCGTATCTTACGGGACGCCATTATGAGGCTAGGGGAAGACGAGTCTACACCTTTGCCCAGGTAACGCTTTGGCATGACAACTATGTAAGGCACACCTATACTGTTGCTGAGTAACGTTCTGCACTAATGCCGTTGGCACTTTACACCCTGAGTAAACCTCAGGTCTTATTCTAGACTTGTCTATACCAGGACTAACGCTTTTAGCACTGTTTTTACAGCCTGAGTGATGCTCGGGTCTAACGCTAAGGAGGTTAATTTAGTTGGTTCAAATGAGAAACATTATGTTCTGTGTTGAATTGGAGAAATGTTGAACCCAGAGTGTATGAAGAAGTCAGTAAATTTTGGAGGAAGAAGGGTCATGGTGTAGGGGATGTCTGTGCAGCAGTAGTCATGACCCTCATACAGCCACATGGTAAGGTGAATGCTACAGTTAGGTCCGTAAATATTTGGACAGAGACAACCTTTTTCTAATTTTGGTTCTGTACATTACCACAATGAATTTTAAATGAAACAACTCAGATGCAGTTGAAGTGCAGACTTTCAGCTTTAATTCAGTGGGGTGAAGAAAATGATTGCATAAAAATGTAGGCCAACTAAAGCATTTTTTTAACACAATCCCTTCATTTCAGGGGCTCAAAAGTAATTGGACAAATTAAATAACTGGAAATAAAATGTTCATTTCTAATACTTGGTTGAAAACCCTTTGCTGGCAATGACAGCCTGAAGTCTTGAACTCCTGGACATCACCAGATGCTGGGTTTCCTCCTTTTTAATGCTCTGCCAGGCCTTTACTGCAGCGACTTTCAGTTGCTGTTTGTTTGTGGGCCTTTCTATCCAAAGTTTAGTCTTCAACAAGTGAAATTCATGCTCAGTTGGGTTAAGATCAGGTGACTGACTTGGCCATTCAAGAATTTTCCACTTCTTTGCTTTAATAAACTCCTGGGTTGCTTTGGCTGTATGTTTTGGGTCATTGTCCATCTGTATCATGAAACGCCGCCCAATCAATTTGACTGCATTTAGCTGGATTTGAGCAGACAGTATGTCTCTGAACACCTCAAAATTCATTCGGCTGCTTCTGTCCTGTGTCACATCATCAATAAACACTAGTGTCCCAGTGCCACTGGCAGCCATGCAAGCCCAAGCCATCACACTGCCTCCTCCACCGTGTTTAACAGATGATGTGCTATGCTTTGGATAATGAGCTGTTCCACGCCTTCTCCATACTTTTTTCTTGCCATCATTCTGGTAGAGGTTGATCTTGGTTTCATCTGTCCAAAGAATGTTTTTCCAGAACTGTGCTGGCTTTTTTAGATCTTCTTTAGCAAAGTCCAATCTAGCCTTTCTAATCTTGAGGCTTATGAGTGGCTTGCACCTTGCAGTGCACCCTCTGTATTTACTTTCATGCAGTCTTCTCTTTATGGTAGACTTGGATATCGATATGCCTACCCCCTGGAGAGTGTTGTTCACTTGGTTGGATGTTGTGAAGGGGTTTCTCTTCACCATGGAAATGATTCTGCAATCATCCACCACTGTTGTCTTCCGTGGACGTCCAGGTCTTTTTGTGTTGCTGAGTTCACCAGTGCTTGCTTTCTTTCTCAGGATGTACCAAACTAGATTTTGCCACTTGTAATATTGTAGCAATTTCTCGGATGGGTTTTTTCTGTTTTCGCACCTTAAGGATGGCTTCTTTCAATGCACGGAGAGCTCTTTTGACCGCATGTTGTCTGTTCACAGCAAAATCTTCCACATGCAAGCACCACACCTCAAATCAACTCCAGGCCTTTTATCTGCTTAACTGGTAATGACATAACAATGGACTTGCCCACACCTGCCCATGAAATAGCCTTTGAGTCAATTGTCCAATTACTTTTGAGCCCCTGAAATGAAGGGATTGTGTTAAAAAATGCTTTAGTTGCCTCACATTTTTATGCAATCGTTTTGTTCACCCCACTGAAGTAAAGCTGAAAGTCTGCACTTCAACTGCATTGGAGTTGTTTCATTTAAAATTCATTGTGGTAACGTACATAACCAAAATTAGAAAAAAGTTGTCTCTGTCCAAATATTTATGGACCTAACTGTAAATGTGTATCAGAACCTCCTTTAGCAACATGCGGTTCCATCCCTGTGCGCTTCACCCAATCAGCCAACCATTTTTGTGCATGACTGTGCCCCTTGCTACACTGGAAAACAGGTAACACAATTCTTACAAGCGGAGAATATCAAAGTGATTAAAGGGCCAGCCCAGAGGCCTGATCTGAGCCTGATGGAGAATCTCTGGAAGATAATTGGCGACAAAGTTATGGCCATGAAATCCACTGCAGTTATGGAATTGTGGAAGAAGGTGGAAGACGAGTGGAACAAAATCAAGCCAGAGCAGTGCAAGAAATCGGACACATCTGCACCCACAGGATGGGACCAAGTCATTGAATGTAAGGGCCTCTACACTTCCTACTAAATTTTGAAAGCTGGTAGTCGTCAAAAAGTGTTGACAAAATTCATTTGCGGGCGTCTTTTGCAGTACGGTTATAACAGTTCTCTAATTTTGATCACAGTAGCTTTCCAAAGTTAAATGTTTTTGTTGAATGACTTTTTATTTTTGCTTTGGTTAATTTTTAAAACATTCTAGTGGAACAATAATCATACCTACAGCTATAATGACTTCAAATTTTGAGCCATGACAGCCACCAATATTTGAAAGAAGCCATTTTTCATAACTTGTTCTATAATTTTGATCGCTTATGTATATCTGAAACAAGCAGATGCATGCACGGTATCACATATGTCCTGACTCTGTGTCATAAAAATCTTTATTTCCATGTAGTGAGACTTTATGACCCATTAGGCCAGGGGTGGGCAGTGTCGGTCCTGGAGGGCCGCAGTGGCTGCAGGTTTTTGTTCCAACCCAGTTTCTTAATGAGAAATCAATTGCTGTTGATGAAGCACTTACTTCTCAAGTGACATTTTGATGCTTTGTTTTCATGGTCTCGCTTGTTAAGATTCCCCAAACAGCTGCATTTCTAATGGCTCCTTATTAGCACTAAGATACAAATGACAAAGGAGCCAGCAGTTCTCCATCTTACTTGCATCCACTTACATCTGTGTGTGTTCATCCTGCACTATTTGGTTTAATAAATCACTTAAGAGAAAAATGTGACAGACTGAAAATTATGTTTTTAGGCTTCAAGTCGTTTAGATTATACTGTATCATTGGAAAGGAAAAAATCTATAAGATAAGTACTTAACATTGCAGACTAACAAGGCATAAAATTGAATAAGGCCTGAGATTGGCAAGGATTGGTTTCTAATTAAGCAATTGGGTTGGAATGAAAACCTACAGCCCCTGTGGCCCTCCAGTACCAACGTTCCCCACCCCTATAGTAGGCAATGAAAATGCCCGCTTTCCATACTAATCCTTTTACTAATTCCATGCCACCTTGTCAGTTTTTGAAAGCCTGGTGTCTTTTAGTCACTTTGTTTGTACCCACTACAAGGCAGAGGCCGGTTGGATTTTCTACTTGGTTCAAAAATGGAATATTTTTCACTTCAGTAAGTGCTGAGCCCTCCAGTGCTCACGTGACCCCCTGTGAGCTTGGGAGAGTGCTGACAGCCATTGAGTTGCACAATGCTGGCAGGAAATGATGGATCTCATATCCCCGTCCCTCCACTTCATCTCAGCAGCTGTCTGCCATTAAGTGGCTTTGTTTTTAAATTTTCTTTAAATTAAGGGACATGGCGCCAAATTAATCACCAGAGCCAGCAAATCCATCACTGTGGGATAATATGAAACGATAACCCTGTCTGGCTTCCCCACCCGACCGACTGTGTGCTTTAGCTGGGTTTTATCAGGACTGCTTTTTCTTTTTCTTTTTCTTTCTTCATCTTCAGGCTAACAAGGTACACTTTGCTCTCCTGTCTGATCGTGATGTGGTTACAAAATTAAAAATACAAAAAGACCAGAAAACTGCAAGCGAGTTCAATAAAGTCCATTCAGTTTGATTGCGTATAAAGATTTATCCATGCTGAAAAATGTTAGCTATAGCAGATCAGCCATGTAGGTTTTTAAGGGTTTTTTGGACTCTATTTGCATATTAAAATTCAGATTGATTTCAAATTCACAAATTTAAGTGAAGTTTTGTAAATTAAACATATTAAGAGGGGCAGCATGATGGTACAGGGGTAAAGGTGATTGCCTTACACTTCCAGACTTCTGGTCAATGGATGTTTTCCAAGGATTCTGAGTACCCTAATTGTGCCTACATGGCACTTTCCTCCCAGTATATTGGTGACAAATACCAAATGTGGATTGGCACCTCAGAAATTGATAAAAGTGTAGGTATGTGTGTGAGGTGCCCGCCAATACACTGCTGCCTTTCCAGGGTTTGTTCCAACTCTGCTCCCGTTGCAGCCCATTCCATGACCCTGAAGTGGATTGTTTTCCATACGGCATATTCAGTGTTAAAAGCGGAACATCTTTTGCATGTGTGGAAAGCAGCCCGGACACAGACAGGCAGACACCGATGGTTCAAACCCAAACACACGTTTTATTATACATTTTATATTTACAAAGTGTATCAGGCACAACCCACTGCCCCTGCACCAAATCACCCTTAGTCTAGGCCTCTCTCTTCCTGACCGCCTCCACTCCTCTCCTCCGAGCTACGTCCACCTCCACCCGACTCCAGCTGACGAATGGAGGGAGGTGGCCCCTTTTATGTTCACCTGGACGTGCTCCAGGTGCCTCCTGATGAACTTCTGCCAGCACTTCCTGGTGTGGTGGAAGTGCCGGCTGAGCACCCGGAAGCACCTCGGGTGTCCCTGGTAATCCTTCCGCCAGCACCTCCGGGTGCGGCGGAAGTGCTGACGGCCAGGGCTCTTCAGGCAGCTGGGCGCCCCCTGGCGATGACCACTGGCCCCTATAGGGTTGCGCTGCCATGCTTGTTCCTGTGGTCCCCATACCAACTAGGGCGGCTTCCCCCTCATGGTCCAGAGGAGGTGTAAATCCTCTTCCGGTCCTTCCAGGCGTCCCGGCTGGGTACCGCTCCCAGCTGTTCACCACACGTTATGTTCTTATTTAAGCTATCGAGAGATAGTGCTAAACATATAAATCAAAAAAATAAGAGTTAATTCCAGTCAGGGTTTAGAAACATTTACTGAACGTAGTTGAAACTAGGAACAAAATAAATCAACACAAAAATGTTTCAGAGTGAAATTGTTATACTAAGAACACGTTGACCAGTTAATAACGTTATTTTTCATTCCTGTTAGTTTTCATGAGACTAATTTGTGTAGTCTGAAAATTTTCCTTGTGAGCCTAAATATTTCTTCAGAATTATGTTACTTGGGTTAATGTCACCTAAAGATAGGGTGGCAGCAGGAGAATCCGTACTGAAAATGTTTTGGCTTTCGACTGTGCAACCAACAAGTTTCATTGTGAGGTGTATGTAGGGATGCATTGATCGAATGCCTGGCAACCATGGCGGTAATCCACAGCGCCAGTTTTACAAACTGGCGATGGGGGCACTTTAATGTGGGTAGTAGCATCCTTCACTACTTCCACATCTCTGTGGTTGCCAGTGCGAATTTTAGGACTGTGGTGTGCTGGGCTGAAAACATCACTTCAAGAGAGGCCCAATGAATCAACAAGTTAATTAAAAGGGCAGGCTAAGTTATGGAACGCACTTTGAACCCCATGGAGGTAGCAGCAAAGGAGAAAATTACAACAAAATTGAGTGCCATTATGAACAATGCTGCACATCCTCTCTCTGAGGATTTTCAGCCAAAGAATCATTCAGCCGAAGTGTGTGAGGAAATGCTACGGGGTGGGGGGCTCCTCTATACCAATAGCAAATCACCTATATGGTGCCTCAGTGGAACTGGGACTGGCAAGTGAACAGAAGTTTTCTTTATTTTTTGTCATTTTGGTGTGTGTTTAGACCAAAGTGAGGGTTATGTTCTTAATTACAGTAACACCTCGATTATGCCTCAGGGGTCAGGACTGAGGCTGTGACGGATAAGACGGATAACAGAACAGCTACTTTAAAAATGATATACGGTAGATTACTTTAGCGAATAGTTGAAGTTATTTACAAAAAAAAAACCATACAATGTATAATATTAACATGAATGAATTAAATGAATTAATTTATATAATATTGTAATGACTAGCATAATAAGCAAATACAACTTGGAGGTACTGGAGTTCTGTATGTTTTACTTGGAGTCTTTGTTCCGTAATAAATGGTGCCCTGTCTTATACTCCGTTATCTGGGTTACAGAGGACACCTCCAAAGCAATAAAAGAAGGCTTTCCCTACCAATAATTATCTCCTGCCACTCACGTTCAGTCTTTTTCTATACCGCAAACACTCCTGCTTATTGTGCCCTGACTCCCTACTCTGCACCTTCCTTTTTCTCCTCACTTCTCCTGTCACTCATCTCCTAAGAGGCGTATCAGCCCCTCACAGAGCAGAAGCCCTTCACCCAGTCCCATCACTTACACAGCATTCATTCCGCCCTTTCTGCTCACACACAGTGCATCACAAGCTGCCTTCACGTCACAATATATTAACCAAACATAATATAACAGAAGTTAAAAAGAAAATTACAATGCAGAAGAATATTACCATCAGTGGTTTCAATTTTCGACACGTTTTTCAGTTTTGTCGGTATCATGCTTTACAGTAATCCCTCCTCCATCGCGGGGGTTGCGTTCCAGAGTCACCCGCGAAATAAGAAAATCCACGAAGTAGAAACCATATGTTTATATGGTTATTTTTATATTGTCATGCTTGGGTCACAGATTTGCGCAGAAACACAGGAGGTTGTAGAGAGACAGGAACGTTATTCAAACACTGCAAACAAACATTTGTCTCTTTTTCAAAAGTTTAAACTGTGCTCCATGACAAGACAGAGATCACAGTTCCATCTCACAATTAAAAGAATGCAAACATATTTTCCTCTTCAAAGGAGTGCGCGTCAGGAGCAGAGTCTGTCAGAAAGACAGAGGAAAGCAAACAAATCAATAGGGCTGTTTGCTTTTAAGTATGCGAAGCACCGCGGCACAAAGCTGTTGAAGGCGGCAGCTCACACCCCCTCCGTCAGGAGCAGACAAAGAGAGAGAGACAGAGTTTGTTTTTCAAGCAAAAATCAATACGTGACCTTCGAGCTTTTAAGTATGCGAAGCACAGTGCATGTCGCTTCACGAAGCAGCTGCACAAAAGATTGCAACGTGGAGATAATCTTTCAGCATTTTTAGACAAGCATCCGTATCGTCTAGGTGTGCGAACAGCCCCCCTGCTCAATCCCCCTACATCAGGATCAGAGAAAGTCAGCGCAAGAGAAAGAGAAAAGTAAGTTGGGTAGCTTCTCAGCCATCTGCCAATAGCGTCCCTTGTGTGAAATCAACTGGGCAAACCAACTGAGGAAGCATGTACCAGAAATTAAAAGACCCATTGTCTGCAGAAACCCGCGAAGCAGCGAAAAATCCGCGATATATATTTAAATATGCTTACATATAAAATCCGCGATGGAGTGAAGCCGCGAAAGGCGAAGCGCGATATAGCGAGGGATTACTGTATATCTTTCACTGTTGTTCTTCCTACTCTGTAAATTGAAGCAATACTTGAAGCGCTTTTGCCGTTTTTAATAATTTCAATTTTTTGTGATGATTCCAACACAACACGCATATGTTTATCGGCCATAACAATGTATAATAGTTTAATTATAACAGAAGAGAAAAGTTACAAAACTGAAGGTATGTAACACTGTGATTTTAAAATGTGGCATGACACGTGGTGCTGGGGAAAAACATTATACACCAACACAAGGGAGAGTTGTACCAACGTGCAGGGCTCGCAGCCTATTGTGTGGCAGTATTGATAGGGTAGACACTGGCATGTGCATTGTTTTTTTCTTAGTTTTATTTGCCCTGACAGTTAATGGAGACTGATGGTTAATTGAGTGGCATATAATTGAGGTTTTACTGCATTTAATAATGAGCGTCTGTAAAAAGCCAACTTTCACCCGCAGTCAAATAAAGATCTATCTGTCTCTTTTATATAGTGCCTTTCATATCTATCTATATGTCTGTCCACTTTATAGAGATCGGTATTCACTTTGACATTAAGGAGTCCTTTTCTGTTGATCAGTGTCAAGCACGAGAGAGGCTCTATATAAACAAAATGTATTATTATTATTAATAATCCAAATTAAATCCTCTGAGATTATGTGTTGTACAGCAGTAAAATGTGAAAACATCCAAAGAGTGGACTGTGTTGTTAGTCACTGTCCTATTGCATAATGTGCAAATGATAAAGGCAGCTTTAGGCTTCTGTCACAATCTGTTCACTAATTGGATGAACTTTATTTCATGGATTCCCTTATTTCCTGTACAACAACAACAATTTATAGTATTCCTTGTATAGGCCAAAAATCACTCAAGGAATCACTCAGTGGGCTTTAACAGGCATTGTTTTTTTGACACCCCTCCATTGATTCTCTAGGAAGACGAGAGAAAAAAACTCCCAAAATCTTTCTAGGAAAAAAAAATGAGAGGAATCTTGGGAAGGGCAGTTCAAAGAGAGAGACCCCTTCTAGGTAGGTTGGGCAAAAATTGGGGTAAATACAATACACAAAACAGAGCTAGATGGCCGATTTACCATTGCCACCTCAGAAATACAATACAATAGTAGAAACAATTTTGATCTAACACAGCACTCATCACCAAGATCAGACGCAGAGCAGAATGAAAACTGTCAAGGCAAAATACAAGAATGGATGATTCCACTAACTACATATAGAACTACCATATATAAAAATACAGACTGCGTCAAATCAAAGTAGAAAATCTTCTTCTTTCGGCTGCTCCCGTTCGGGGTTGCCACAGTGGATTAATTGACATAAATGAAAAACAACAACATCTGTCCATCAGTGAATTCTAAAACCACAGCCAGATTTTTAGAAAAGGAGTCCTGGAGACGTTGGCCAACAAGTCGCCTTTCCTCCTAGTGGCCATTCTACAGCTGTTTCAGAGCTGGGACAGCCAATCAGATGAAAGGACCCTTCTACCTCCATGACTCCAGTGCCCCTTTATCTGAGATGACTTTTCCATAGGAAGGCAAACAGCTTGGCAGTAGAGCAGTGGCACCAAGTGCCACATGAGGATACCGAGAAGAATACGTTGAATGATTTTCGACCTCTGGGCAGATCCTTGGACTTTAAAAGAATTTAAAAATCTTTAAACTGCCTTTAATGATCTACTGAAGTCAATAAAGTGCAATTGATATCATGTCCATAACAAGCTCTAGAAAACTCCCTTACAGGTGAGTGAAGCAGACTTTAATGTAGTGACTTGCATAAGTCTCCCTCATACTTGTACTCTTGCCTGGGTGGGATCTTCATTCAGTGTGAAAGTGCCTGCCTGGTTTGGAAAAGGACAAACCAGTGTTGGCACTAATCCATTTTGTGGTGTGAGATAACTTCACTAATGACACTTTCGTCTGCTTGGTCTTAGGTAGCTTAATATTCATGTCTGTTGTGATGTGAGTCTTAGCTTAATATTGATGTCTGTTGTGATGTGAGATTTTACATATAACTTGATAAATATTTTGTACGTCTTTATTTGTAATTTAGGCAAAGCAATGTAATTTAGTGTTTAACAACCACCCCCCGACCCATCCTTTTACAACTGAGCCTTTTTTAATGTTACGACAAAGTTGGGAGAGGATGTGCCTTAAACCAGTTTGGGGACTGTTTCTTTGCTAAAGTCTTTCATCCCCCACAAGAAACCTAGGTTACCTTAACATATGGTTTGGGGGCAGGTGTTAAGATGTTCTGTTTCCCCCATTGGTCCGAGGTATGGCTGTTTGGAATTGGCTTGGATCAGAAGCTTTTAAGTACCATGATGTCCTATTGGCTCTAGGGGTTGGACAGAACATCTATAAATGTATGTGTTTAACCTCACAATCTCTCTCTTACTAACCAACATCTGAAAGAAGCATCTCTCTTGCTAACCTGTGATGATGAAGACAATGAAGAGCACAGTTTAGCAGCCATTTTGAACAGACATGTGGCTGAAAGCTGAGCACTAATGATGCTTTATCTAGAGACATTTAAGCAACTTCAAGTCTGTGTGCCGCCTGAACTACACATCACCATTAGTCAGGTTGTATGGTTGCCAATATTCAAATGTACTTTGGATTTTGTTATTATTTATGAATATTACCAGTAATACATTATTTTATGTGTAACTTAACTTCTGCTTGTCTTTTTATTACATCTAATTGCCTGAGGTTATAGATATAGAAGGGAAGGTGGGGATAAGTTATATACAATAATACCTTATAAACAGTGGTAAGTCTGTGAGATTAGGCATTCTAAGGCTACATATTAATAATACAATAGGGGAAAGTAGAGCAATATATTATTCTACCAAGACAAAACAATGTCTTTGGGATGCTGATGTTAAGCAGCACAATTGTAGAAAACCAATATGGATGTGTGGCAAATGTGCGGACTTGACACAAACATGGGGAATGGCGTTAAGGGTTGATCCCACATACCTGGGGTAGCAGTGCAGGTGTACCAACCACGGTGCCTCCCTCCTGCCTATGTTTTTTCCCACCCCCTATTAGAGACCTGCTAGAAAACAAGTTCTACAAAGCCTTCATTTCTAATGTTTTTTTAGCCTTTTGGAGTTCTGGTGAAGATGAGACTGTTTATCATTCACTATGCAGTGCCAGTAGAAGTGTGAAAAGACAAGTATGAATGACATTGGATGATAAGATCTGGAAGCCTTCGAGAAAATCACCTAATTATTAACATAGTTTATTTTACAAGATGTCCACAACTAGACTGCTAAAATGAGAGGCGGTTTCTTATTAACATGTTCAAACAATGATGGCACAACAAGATGAGAACAGCTGATCGGCTCTACTTATCTCTACGTTGAATATTTATAGTTCTTCACCTTTTGTACTGCATTCTAATTTGCCTGGTTGCTGGATGCCAATCACAGTGGGCTTTCCAGTCTGAAGGTTGTTTTTCTAATTGTTCCGCCTAGGAATTTGTTATAATTATATGTTAGAAAAAGAGAGGGGCAGATGAAGAGATATGGGTAAAGAGGGTACTAGTGGTCCATTGCACGTGACCATCACAGAAATGCAGAATAGTGTAGGAGAAGTTCAAGAGTACTCCAAGAGTCTTGCTGCCAGGTACTATAATATAGCAGCCTAAGTGTGTTGTGGAAGCTATTCACTGAATGGCAGCCTTCTCCCCTTTCTTTCACTCAGGACTACTCCCTAGTGAACCCTGAATTCCCTCCCTATAATACTGTACTAAGAGGAAATATTCTTTTCTTAAAATGATATGAATTGTCTGCTTGGTTAACTCTGCAAATTTGAACTGACATCTCTTTATGCACTTGGGTGGCATGGTAGTGCAGTGGATAGTGTTGGTGCTTTGCAGATCTGCTGTCCTGTATTCCAGTCCTGTGTTTCGACATTGTTCAAGTGGAGTTTGCACATTTTCCTCATTGTCTTTGGAGGCTTACTTCTTGGTACTCCCGTTTTTTTTTTTTCTCCCATGTTCCCCAGGAAGTGCAGATTAAGTTAACTGCAAAATCCAAGTTGACCACTTTGGATGAGTGCATGAGTAGGCCCTGCAATTTACTAGTATACTTCTGTTTCCTATCCTGCACCCAGTGTTCCCAATGTAGACTCATGCACCTTGAGATCAAGAAGTCGATAAATCAGGTTTATTAACAATATGACCTATACACTTGTCATCTCCACCCCTCTGGAGGTTAATTATATCCCAATCTAACTGATCTCCACATGAAGTTGTTAGGGCAAAGTTGTTTATTTTCAGTAGCTGACACAGATTGTGCTAAAATTCAGACTAAGGTCATTATGAAACTGAATCACCTAAGCAAATGGATTAAGTCCAAGGGGTGATCCAAATCCTAACTGTTACAATGTGAATTTTCCTTCCATTAACTAATTTAACATTAGCAAAATTTGAACTGTATAGCTATGAAGAATACATTTAATCATAAAAATCGCACTCATGATGCCATGTGTATTCTGATTTGACATCACCAAGGAGATTTTAAAGAATAGTAGCTTCAACGAGGTAGATGTTCATTGCCAGAAAATCAGTCCTGCTTTCATCTCTGCTCACAATGCAAATTCAAAACGAAAGTTGATTGGGCGGCTGTTGAATTCTGGTTTGTTAAGTTTGACTTGATTGTATGTAATGTTATTTTCGTTAAATCTTCTTCTTCTTTCAGCTGCTCCCGTTAGGAGTTGCCATAACGGATCATCTATTTCCATATCTTCCTGTCTTTTGCATCTTACTCTGTTACACCCATCACCTGCATGTCCTCTCTTACCACATCCATAAATCTTCTCTTAGGCGTTCCTCTTCTTCTCTTGCCTGGCAGCGCTATCCCTGTCACCCTTTTCCCAATATACCCAGCATCTCTCCTCTGCACATGTCCAAGCCAATGCAATCTCAACTCTCCGACTTTGTCTCCCAACCATCCAACCTGAGCTGACCCTCTAATGTCCTCATTTTTAATCCTATCCATCCTCGTCACACTCAATGCAAATCTTAGAGCCGGAGGTGGCAGAGTTAAAGATACTATCTCCAGCTTTCTGGTCAGTGCCACCGTCTCCAACCCATATAACATAGCTGGTCTCACTACCGTCCTGTAGACCTTCACTCTTGCTGATACCCGTCTGTCACAAATCACTCCTGACACTCTTCTCCATCCATTTCACAATGCCTGCACTTTCTTTTTCACCTCTCTTCCACAATCCCCGTTACTCTGTACTGTTCACCCCAAGTATTTAAACTCCTCCACCTTCGCCAACTCTACTCCCTGCATCCTCACCATTCCTCTGACCTCCCTCTCATTCACACACATGTATTCTGTTTTGTTCCTACTGACCTTTATTCCTCTCCTCTCTATAGCTTATCTCCACCTCTCCAGGGCCTCCTCAACCTGCTCCCTACTATCGTACAGATCACAATGTCATCATAACAAACGTCATTGTCCAAGGGGACTCCGGTCAAATCTTGTCTGTCAACCTGTCCATCACCATTACAAATAAGAAAGGGCTCAGAGCCGATACCTGATGTAATCCCACCTCCACCTTAAACACTCCTACCGCAGACCTCACCACTGTCACACTTCCCTCGTACATATCCTGTACAACTCTTACGTACTTCTCTGCCACTCCCGACTTCCTCATACAATGCCACAGCTCCTCTCAAGGCACCCTGTCAAATGCTTTTTCCAGGTCCACAAAGACACAATGCAACTCCTTTTGGCCTTCTTTATACTTCTCTATCAACAACCTCATGAAAATGTTATTTTCATCAAATAAAATCAATTAAAAAAATCAAAGTTGAAAAAACAAGCTAGAGATCCAAAAATCAAAAGTCTTTCATGAAAGTGAACACAACAAAGCAAAGAGATTTGGGTACGAATATCCGCAATCTCGGACGCATAAATGTCATTGAAGGCGACCTTTTAAAGTTTCACATGGATGATGTCACCTGACACTGTTCTCGTCCATTTATAACACTGTTATGTACATTTGAATCCAGCAATGGTAGCCACTTAACTAACTGAGTGACTTCCACAAAAAGCAACAGCAAAGATGCAAAATATAAACAAAATGAAAAAGAATTGGTGAATTAAAATTCATATATGGTCATATAAATGCTGCTAGTGGTGGGCAGAATTTGGCATGCAAGGTGCATTTGAATTGCCTTTTAATTTTTAACTGTGTCAGGGCTCCTTTATCCATCCATTATCCAACCTGCTATATCCTAACTACAGGGTCACGGGGGTCTGCTGGAGCCAATCCCAGCCAACACAGGGCGCAAGGCAGGAAACAAACCACGGGCAGGGCGCCAGCCCACTGCAAGGCGCGCACACACCAAGCACAATTTAGAATCGCCAATGCACCTAACCTGCATGTCTTTGGACAGTGGGAGGAAACCGGAGTACCCAGAGGAAGGAAGAACGAACATGCAAACTCCATGCAGGGAGGACCCGGGAAGCGAACCCAGGTCTCCTAACTGCGAGGCAGCAGCGCTACCCACTGCGCCACTGTGCCACCTGGGCTCCTTTATACTAACAGCAATACACTTGTATAATGCCTCAGTGGAACCGGGACTGGCAAGTGAAGTTAGAAGTTTTCTTTATTTTTAGTCATTTTTGGTGTGTGTTTAGACCATAGTCAGGGTCATTGATTATTTAATAACAAGTTTCTATAAAAAGCAAAACACGGTGATAAATAAACATCTATCTGTCTCTTTTATGTAGTGCCTTTCATATCTATCTACAATATATGTATGTCCACTTTACAGAGATCAGTATTCTCTTTGACATTAAGGAGTCTTTTTCTGTTGTTCAATGTCAAGCATGGGAAAAGCTCTGTATAATTAAAATGTATTATTAGAAACGTCAATGAAGGTGACCTTTAAGGAGTCACATGGCTGACGTCACCTGACACAGTTACAAATCCATCCATTTTCTGAACCAACCTACTACATTACAGGGTTATTGGGTAAAAGATGCTGCTGCATGGCAGGGCATACACACCCACAAACCCACACTTTCTAATACTTGATGAATTTAGGGTTGGGACCCTTATGGCCGTACTTTCAAAACTTCAATGTGGTACGTGCACTAGGTGAGGAATACTTCTCAAGGATCTCTTTAGTTGCTTTTTCTAGCTTGTTATATGGCAGGACGTGCCAGAATGTCAATATTTCCAAGTGACGTGTTATACGTTGCTGGAATGGTTGCCACCGTCTGGAAGCCGTGGTGGAGTTTGGGTTCAAATGATGGTCAGTTCACTGCCTATGTAAAGTTTAAACGTTCTGTCTGTCCATGTGGATGTTTTTGGGTGCTTCACCTTCCTCTCACATTCCACTGATGAACTTGTTAGGTTGATTTGGTGGCTCTACCGTTCTTTGGCCATGTTTGAGTTTACCAGTGTTTTTTCCAGTGTCTTATGCCCACTGCTCGTGGCCTTGACCCTGTCCTCCATGAGACCCTGCAATATAGCATTTCTCAACTTATAGGCCACGGCCCACCCCAGACAAAACATCAACTCCCATTGCTCCGACGATCACGATTGATTCACAGCGGCAGCATCACTGGTGGATCTTGGTCGATCCTGGATGACCTTCCCAACCACTGCTCTGAGGGGGAGAAGCTTTGACAATCACGCTTGATTTATCTAACACTCTGGTGATCGCATGGAGGTGTTTTGATGATTGTGCTCGATTTTATGAGGGGGACCACCCCACTCAGATGATCAAGCTAAATTCAAGGAGGAAACTAGAGAGTAGTGCTAAATTCATGGAATGGGACCAGTGGGTCGTAAACACTTTGGCTTGTGGAAAGCTGGGATGTGACATCACAAAGTTTCGAAAACATTGCTCTAATAAAATAAGTGGGTTCAGAAAATGAATGGATTATTAGTTGAAATGTGCTCACTTTTGAAGTCCTTGTCAGAGTTTGTCTGTCCATGCCAACTTCCAGGGCAAGTTATGACAATAAAAAGAAATTTCAGGTGTGATGCAGTGGTCTGAATTGAGAGATACACATAAGTGATACACTCAAATCTAAACACCTCGCTGAATTTAATGGGTGCGTGGTGCATATTTAGTTCATTTCTAGGCTATTCCAAAATCATTGATCCTCCAAGTGAAATACAGTAATTCTCGGGCTGCCTCTTGCTATTCTGCCCACGCCTCATTTTTTTCTTCCCCTCCACTGTATTTCTTGAACGTCTTTTATCAAGCTTAGATTTTAGAAACCCGCTGATCCACATGCAGGCAGCTTACATCTGAGTAATGCCTAGAAAAGCTAATGGTGATGGTTATTTCAAAATCAAATTGCCTGCATTTAGGGTGGATGTAAAATCCGCACATGATGCAGAGAAAAAAATAGCAGCTGTTCTTTATAGGAATGCGGCGTCAGTATTCATTAGCAGTGGTCGACTCCTCGTGTTGGATTGCGTTACGTCTTTCCAATTGATGCTAAGATTATGTTGTTTGCATAAATCTTGATTGCATTCGGCAGGATTCTATAAAATACAGCCCGCTCTCCATTTCCTTCACTTAACTCAATGGTGTGTGTGTGTGTGTGTGTGTGTATGATAACATTTACCTGACACTGCAGGGTTGATTCCTGCTTGTTTCCTAATACTTCTGGGATCGTCTCCAGCTCCCTGTCACTGTGTAGTGGCAGTGGATTCAGGACATACAGTATGTGGATAGATGGATATGTGTAATAGCGGCATGGTAGCGCTGTGGTCTTACAGCTTGGGAGGCTTGGTTTTGAATCTCTGCTCAGTCACGATCTATGCGTGTGTTCTTTCTATTTTTGTGTGGATTTACTTAGGATTTTCCTTTATTATGTCAACTATTAAAGACCCATCAGGCTTTGTTTACTTTTCAAAGCAATTGAACAAATGTTTGTGTATTTTTAATCCTACTTGATAAAGAGTTCAATTAAATAGTAAATACAGATTATCCTCCACCATCTCAAAGACTTGCCATTTGGTAAATGGGCTACTGTAAATTGGCCCAGTGTCATTTTGGGTGTCTGTGATACCACCGTGTGTCTAGTGCAGCTGGGATAGCCACTGACTTCCCACAGTCCTAAACTGCTTATAAAATGGATAAATAGAGAGAAAGCACAACTTTAATATTGAAGTGATAGATTAAGGTATATAACATACGGTTTATAGAGAGGAGTGTGTCTCTCTGTACAGTCATGCCGACTTATTACTCAATTTGGGAATGGCAATCTGGCCATATGTCTGTGTACAGGACATTACGAATTCAGGCTGTCTCTCTCTCTGCATCTCCTGGTGGCACCCATGGTACCCAGCAGGGCAGAACTCCATATCCCATGGTGCCCTGCGGGAATCTGGGGTACCAATATGCTGTAGGGAAGTCGCCATCTAGTAGCTGCCTTCCCCCATCCTTCCAGTCCCTGGTATGAGCTGCCGGCTGTCTATTACTATATATATAATATATATATATATATATATATAATTTATATTATATAAAATAATCTATCCTCTTTAATAAAACCCCTGTGTGCGTGTGTCTTCTTGTGAAGTGCGCATGCGCGGGGCACTCTTTAATAAAGGACATCATTGCTGGGGAGAGTGCTGATTGGGTAGTCACGGCCAAGGCGGAAGTACAGGGAAGGGCAGATTGAGTGGCAGAGTCACCAGCCTCTAGCAGATGCTTCAAAGGCCATCTGACGCATCACACAAGACAGAGAGGGCGGGACCTATAAAATATCGCGCGGCCGATCCAATCGGATTTTGGTAAATGAGGTAAGCAACATCTCCTGGAAGAATGGTCAGGTCAGCAAGTAAACATCAACAAAAGAAAGGCTGATAGACAAAGAAAAATATGAGCAAATAGATCAATTTAAGAAAAAGAAAATGAGTGTCAGAAAAAGGCTAAAAGAGAAAGACTCAGAAGAGTAAGTAGATCTATAGAAGAACAGGAAAATGAGCGTAAAAAAATTCTCAAAGAGAAAGACAAAGACGAGCAAATAGATCTATTGACATTTAATATAGACTGTACCTACTAATGTTTATGCACTACTGTTTTAGCGCCGGTTATTGTAACGGGCTTAATGTCTAGTGTATATATATATATAAAATGTGTGTGTTTGTGTGTGTGTATGTTGCCACAATGTGTCAAAAGCAGGTATTCTATATAATGTCTAGTGTGAAAGCAAGTTTTGTATAGAATGCCTAGGAGATGGCATTCTACACAATGTCTATTCTCACACATTTCCAGTAACATATATATGTGTTTGTGTGTGTGTGTGTGTGTGTATATATATATATATATATATATATATATATAATATATATATATATATATATATAATATATATATATATATATAATATATACACACACATACATATACATACATACAGTGCATCCGGAAAGTATTCACAGCGCATCACTTTTTCCACATTTTGTTATGTTACAGCCTTATTCCAAAATGGATTAAATTCATTTTTTTCCTCAGAATTCTACACACAACACCCCATAATGACAACATGAAAAAAGTTTACTTGAGATTTTTACAAATTTATTAAAAATAAAAACATTGAGAAAGCACATGTACATAAGTATTCACAGCCTTTGCCATGAAGCTCAAAATTGAGCTCAGGTGCATCCTGTTTCCCCTGATCATCCTTGAGATGATTCTGCAGCTTCATTCAGTTGGTTGGACATGATTTGGAAAGGCACACACCTGTCTATATAAGGTCCCACAGTTGACAGTTCATGTCAGAGCACAAACCAAGCATGAAGTCAAAGGAATTGTCTGTTGATCACCGAGACAGGATTGTCTCGAGGCACAAATCTGGGGAAGGCTACAAAAAAATTTCTGCTGCTTTGAAGGTCCCAATGAGCACAGTGGCCTCCATCATCCGTAAGTGGAAGAAGTTTGAAACCACCAGGACTCTTCCTAGAGCTGGCTGGCCATCTAAACTGAGCGATCAGGGGAGAAGGGCCTTAGTCAGGGAGGTGACCAAGAACCCGATGGTCACTCTGTCAGAGCTCCAGAGGTCCTCTGTTGAGAGAGGAGAACCTTCCAGAAGGACAACCATCTCTGCAGCAATCCACCAATCAGGCCTGTATGGTAGAGTGGCCAGATGGAAGCCACTCCTTTGTAAAAGGCACATGGCAGCCCGTCTGGAGTTTGCCAAAAGGCACCTGAAGGACTCTCAGACTCATCAGAATTCTCTGGTCTGATGAGACAAAGATTGAACTCTTTGGTGTGAATGCCAGGCGTCACGTTTGGAGGAAACCAGGCACCGCTCATCATCAGGATAATACCATCCCTACAGTGAAGCATGGTGGTGGTAGCATCATGCTGTGGGGATGTTTTTCAGCGGCAGGGACTGGGAGACTAGTCAGGATAAAGGGAAAGATGACTACAGCAATGTACAGAGACATCCTGGATGAGAACCTGCTCCAGAGCGCTCTTGACCTCAGACTGGGGCGACGGTTCATCTTTCAGCAGGACAACGACCCTAAGCACATAGCCAAGATATCAAAGGAGTGGCTTCAGGACAACTCTGTGAATGTCCTGGAGTGGCCCAGCCAGAATCTGATTGAACATCTCTGGAGAGATCTTAAAATGGCTGTGCACCGACGCTTCCCATCCAACCTGATGGAGCTTGAGAGGTGCTGCAAAGAGGAATGGGCGAAACTGGCCAAGGATAGGTGTGCCAAGCTTGTGGCATCATATTCAACAAGACTTGAGGCTGGAATTGCTGCCAAAGGTACATCGACAAAGTATTGAGTAAAGGCTGTGAATACTTATGTACATGGGATTTCTCAGTTTTTTTATTTTAAATAAATTTGCAAAAATCTCAAGTAAACTTTTTTCACATTGTCATATGTATATGTGTGTGTATATGTATATCAATACGAATGCATTCACAGGTCTACCTTTTGCTCAATTTTTGTAAAGTAACGCATTACTAAATAAAAAGTGGGGAAAAAAATGTTAAAAATGCAAATCTATAGGAATTCCTGTGAACCGTATTCTGTTTATTTCTATGAAATTAACAACTGTGTTCATTTAATGGTATGAATTGGCCTCCAGTCAAAATTGTGAGAAAGAACGCAACAACAATTGTGAGAGCTACAGGTTGATAAATATGAAAGATGACAGAGAACCAGGAACTGTTAACTCTCTGTGGCATTTCTGTTACATGTGATTAGATTTATATAGTGGAAACTCCCAGTATATCAAGATGGTGCTTCTTCGACTACCACGTTAATCAGGAGCAAAGTGCAGTGGTGCTTGCATTGTATGGTTGTTGGCATCACCCCGAGCTTTTCCGTTTTCTTGGCTCTGCCCGCCAAGCAAATGAGTGAAAAGCCAAAGGATAATTCGATATGCTTAAGCAAGTAGATGTAAAATTGGCTACAAGTACATAATTTAGATAGAAAGACAGACAGATAGTAATTTATTCGTCCCCAGGGGATAGTTTGAAAATTTTTGCTGGAAAATTACTTTTTCATTTTAAATGATACTGGTTAAATCTTGGGATGGTCTAACCGTGTAGTCACATGAGCTCTTGCCTTATAACTGTCATTTCTCGGCTATGACAACGTATCCCTGGGGCAGTCATTTGCATGTAGTGGATTAGGTAATGGTTGGATTGATGTCTGTTAACATGTGACTTCCGTATTTGGATGAAGTACAATTTAAAAAAAAAAACACTGAGCAAGAGCCTACTTGGTTGCTTTTTATTTTAGTTACTATGTGTTCCTCACACCTGAGTCATATCTTCTTTTCCCCGTGTCATACTTAAAGCCATCTTGGGATTCACTGAGGCCCTGTTTATGAAATGCTTTGTCTGTGACTTCACAAAAGACAGCTTTTTTCCAGACCCCTTCTCTCTTTGTTTTGCATGTGAACAGCACATCTTAGTGTTTTTGCCAGGCTCAGGCATTGCTTTCAAGTTCACCGAGTTACTTCCCTGCTTTGCAATTTTCGTGTATGTCAGCGTAAAGGATCTTTTTGAAGACTTGACATCTGCTCTTTAAGATGCTAGAGCTGCTGCTTTTCGTGGATTATTCTCTCCGTCTTATCACACCAGAAAATGACGTGACTGTCATATGCGACAATCTGCAGCCTTTTGTCTGTTCTTGTGCATTACAGAATCAATCCATAGCCAGAATTAACAAAGAGGGGGGAGAAAAAGAAGGTGGGGGGGGGGGGGGGGGGGGTGGTGGAGAAAGTTGCATAAAAAATTTAAGTGATCCTAAGCAAATTTTTTTTTAAACACACCCCCCGTTCTTTCTGTCATAATGTTGTGGTGGTCATGCCACTCTGCATGAATATGAACTGAGTTAATGCTTCACTTTGCATTTCACACATTTTCTTGGCAACACATTGCTTATCAGAGATTAAGCAGTGCATGCTGGGATTGTTGTCGTCATTTTCTTTCCACTTTTTTTCGTAACGTTTGAGGACACGACGCATTGAGCTGAATTTACAAGGCAACCCTGTCCCCAGCAACTTCCTTCATTCCCTTCTGGGGAATTCCCAACTCCCAATACTGTCGAGATGTGTAATCCCTATAGCGTGCATGTCTTGACTCTGCCCTTCAGTCTTCTCTCAGGAGAGTTTCCTAATCTCACCTCAACTGGCTCCTCTCTGTCTGGAGAAGCAGCTCTACCACTGTGAGGTCCTCCAGCATTGCCAAGCTCCTTGTCCTATCACCACAGAGAGACCTTCAGCCCTGTTCAGCAACCTCATTTTAGCTCCTTGTCAAGGTGATCTGATTTCTTTATTTACTACCCAGAAGTTGTGATCAAAAAACTGTATGGAGAAGCCATGTGGGCTCAGCCCCCCTCAAGATGAAATGTGAGAATTGGATGCAAAGCCAATCACATGATGAGCAAGAGAGGGACAGATTTAGGCAGGCTGGGATATGAGACATATGGTAGAATTTAACATATCAATTACAGACTGAAACTTCTCCTCTACTAGGAGAAGTTTAATAAAACCTCTTTGAGTCAGAGACCAGGCAGGAGTAAGCTTGTCCATTGTAGATTCTATTTACCCCACAGCAAGTACCAAAGAAGAAGCATGCTTCACAGCAGACTTTTACGAAATGATCAGAATGGTCCATTTTAGAAACACCTGAATTTACATAACAGTGCTGATCAATGCATATTCGTCACCTGACGTTTACTTAGTAAATAAAAGTCTGTTTTATCATACTCTTGGCTAAACCTAAAGGTAAAAGAAGAACATCACCCTGGAAATTTCTGTGTATGTGACAATTGTCCAGTCTTGTTGGTTACAGGACATCTGCTTATCTCTTAGGGTGTACTCACACTAGGCCCGTTTATTCCGTACCATGCCCAACTGCGATTGTCCCCCACTCCCTACTTCCTGGCTGGCCTGCACTCACACTGCACTTAGTGTTCTGGGCCCGGGCGCGCTTTCGTCATCACCATGCGACTTCGTGTAAAACCAAAACAAGATCCGAACACAGAGTGACAGCACACACGTCAAAATGATTTTCCTTATTTTGTGGTTGTTTTGGAGTCGTGTAGTACAGGATAACGCTTTACCCCAATACAGAATTACTGAATGAGCAGCGCATCATTTTGCTGTTAATCATGCAGCATGTATGAGATTATTTTTAAGGAGACAAATGACGTTAAGGGAGGAATTTGCATCCTTTCTTGCCAAGTACAATTCGCGTTCATGTGTAAGGTGAGAATAAAAACCTGTTTCTAACTCAAATGGTATTGAATGAAATGAGAATTGCATTGTCTGACTTGTCGCGTCATTGATGTCATGTCTGTTTTCCGTGTCTCGGGCACGTTTATCGATCACACTGTTCACGAATCCTACTGAAACGTGCCTGGGCACAGCTCTTCCAAGTTACAGGGCACACTAGTCAAACAAACTAGACTTTGGGGGATTACATGCAGGAAAATGTGCTTTGGCCTGGAACGAATTGCCAATGTTCGGTACACCTTAAGTCATCTTTTAGTACATTTGGTGTATTACATGAACCTTCTCCTGGTACAGTCTTGTCGTTGTTGTTCATTTGACCATTATATGCTTTCCTGATAGGCTTGAACCGTTTTCTGACATTTATTAACCCTTTATGCTATTTCTTAAGATCAGGGGTGTCGAACTCCGGGCCTGGAGGGCCACAGTGGCTGCAGGTTGTCATTCTAACCCTTTTCCTAATCAGTGACCAGTTTTCACTGCTAATTAACTCCTTTTCCCTTCATCTTAATAGCCCTGTTTTAAGGATTTAGTCCTCTGAATTGATTCTTTATTTTATTAAATGACAGCCAAACAGAAATGAGACATGAAATGAGCTGACAGATGACCAGTTAAATCGGGGCTTCAAACTCCAACCAGTTTCACTGCAACCAGTTTCTTCATTAGAAGTCCACTCTTGTTGTTAATTAAGCCCGTTATTTAATCCCTTGGTTTGTTGCTTCTCTCATTCTGCTACAGCAGACATTTTCAAAACTGTTATGTTTTTTCTAAGAACATCGATAAAATGTTTTGGTGACCTGATCAGATCAACCTTACTGAGACCTTCACCTTTGTTTATTTTCAGATGTCACATGTGGCAGCTTGTTTTGTGTCACATTATTGTTTGGCTGCTAATTAAGGAAAAAAAAAGACAACTAAGTGGGGCCCGAGTCAAGTTAATTAACACTAAAGCAAAAGAAGTTAATTAGCAGTCAAAACTGATCACTATTTAAGAAGATGGTTAGAATGAAAACCTGCAGCCACTGCGGCCCTCCAGGACTGGATTTCCACACCCCTGCTTAAGATGAATGCTATGTTACCCTAAAATTATTCTCTCACAAATTAATATGCATCTTTTACAGTAGTATACAATGGAGGGAAACTCTTGGAAATGTCAATATAAAGCGCCCGCATCGAAGAATCTGAATTGTCCACTGCTTCGTGTGGCTTAGTGCTCGTATTCAGCCTTCCAAAGGTCTTTTTGCAAACTGTAACAAAGTAGTAGGGTTTGAGCCTGCGCCAGCCCTCCATTCAGTCCAACATGTTAACAGTTTGTTTGGTCACACCTGTCTGTTTATTTGCTGTGCTCATTCACAGTGCCTATATAAAGTATTTCACATTTTCTTCTTATACAACATTGAATCACAGAGTATTTCATTTAGCTTTATTGATCGCGATCATCAGAAAAAGACAGTTTAACGTCAACATAAAATTAATTGCCTAAGTATTTAGTAGATGCACCTTTGGTAGCCATGACAGCCTTGTGTCTGTGTGCACATGAGCCTCTCTTTCTCTATTAGCTTTGCACATCTGGACATGACCATTTTTCTCCCATTTTTGCTCATGCTCTGTCAGTTGCAATGTGCCTCATGTTCAACCACATGTTCTCAATTGAATTCTGACTCGGCCATTCCAGGACATTGACTTAGCTGTTTTTTTTTTTAAACCATTACTGTGTACTTTTGGCTTTATCCTTATACTTGTTCTCTTGCTGGAAAAGACATAATCTCCCAAGGTGCAGGTTTCTTGCAGACTTCATCAGGTTTTCCTCCAGAATTTCCCCGTATTTTCCTGCATTCATTTTACCCTCGCAAGCCTTCTTGAACCTTCTGCAGAGTCACAACCCCACAGCCTGATGTTGCCACTGCCATGCTTCAAGTTGGGGATGGTGCGTTTTTTAATAATACGCAGTGTGTAACATGACGATGGCCAAAAAGCTGAATTTCGGTTTCATCTGACCACAGAACCTTCATCCAGCTGACTTCAGAGTCTCTCATGCACCATCAGCCAAAATGTCTCTTTGTCAGTCGCCCTTAAATGTGTGAGTGGTGAAGCACCCGGGCTACAATTGTTGGCACAGTTTCTCTAATATGAGCCACTATAGCTTGTAACTCCTTCAGTGTTCTCAGAAGCCTTTTGGTGGGCTCCCTTGGTCATTGTCTTCTTGCATAATCACTCAGGTTCTTGTGGATGGCCTACTCTAGCAAGAATTACAATTGTGCCATACTCTTTCCATTTCTTCATCAGTGACCTAACTGGACTCCAAGGGATATTCAGTGACTTGGAGATTTTTTCTCATCACCATCCCTGACTTGTGTTTTTCAATCACCTTTTCTCTGAGTTATTTGGAGTGTTCTTTTGCTTTCATTGTGTAGATTAGGCCACCATATTGAATCCCCACATGTTGACCGTTCTACATTCACATGCATCTACACTTCAATCAATTAAAACTCCACACAGGTGACCTCTATTGCTGGGGTCGTCAACTCCAGTCCTGGAGGACCACCGTGGCTGCAGGTGTTCATTTTAGCCCTTTTTTTAATGATTGCCCTGTTTGTGCTGTTAACTAACTTCTTTTGAATTCATTTTAATTGACTTGTTTTTCAAGATTTGTTCCCCTGAATTTCTTCATCGTTCCACTGAATTGCTTCATTTCTTTCCTCAAAGGGCACCCAAACAGAAATGAAATATGAAGCGAGTGAGCTAACAGAAGACCAACTAAGTCAGGGCCTCAAACCCCAACCAATTTCACTCCGTCCAGCTGCTTAATGAGGTGCCGATTCTTGTCGTTAATTAAACCCGTTCTTTAATTCCATGGCTTGTTGCTGCTCTCATGATGCATTAGCAGACATTTACGAAACTATTGATTTTCTCTTTTCTATGAGCACACTGTTAAAATGTTGTGTGGAGCTGAGCAGCTCGACATTCCTGAGACGTTCACCTTTCTTTATTTTCAGTTATTGTATGATGGACACCAGTTGTTTTGGCACATTTTGTATCTCATTATTGTTTGGCTGCTAATTAAGGAAAAAGAAACAATTAAGGGGTCTGAGTCTTCGAGAGCAAGTCAATTAAAATTAGTTCAAAAGAAGTTAATTAGCAGCAAACACAGGTCACTGATTAAGAAAAGGATTAGAATGAAAACCTGCAGCCACGGTGGTCCTCCAGGGCCAGAGCTGGCGACCCCTGCTCTATTGGACATATTCTGTGATTTCCTGAGCCAGTGGGCTGCCCTAGTGACACTTTATGGGTGTCCTATTAAAAGGGGTAAATACTTAATGTACTCAATTGTTCTTGTGTTTTATGTTTATACTACAACTTTGCAGAGATCTGTTTTCACTTTGCAATAAAGAAACTTTTTTATTAATCAGTGTCAACAGCCAGATTTTATCCTCTGTGATTTAATATTGTATAACATTAAAATGGGAAAACCTCCAAGAAGGGGTACTTTTTATAATCCCTGTATGTCCTCCATGTATTGCCTTATTATTGATGAAACTTGCTGCTAGATGGTTTCCCTTTTCATTACAGTGTGTTGCTTTACAGTCAGAACCCAGGGGGGGGGGGGGGGGTCAAGGCATTAGGAAAGCATGCGAAAATTATCGATGGCCATCTTTGGTAGAAATCTAATAACAAACTAGGAGGGATATGATCTAGTGTAACAAACATACTCCTTTGTAAGTCATTTTTACTCTGTTCTCTTTTCCAGCTGGAAGTGGCTCTACATAACCCAGTCCAGTGTGCTCTGCTCGGATTCTCAGGTGCCAGCACTTCACTCCCTCAAGGCTACCTTTGGGTGAGTTGACGGCCCAGGCAAGACAAAGCCAGAAACAGCAAATATCTGATAAAAGTGACATTTAGGTATAACAAGCACAAAAGCTGAGCTAAGGTGAAAGCTACATCTGTTACTACAAATGAGACTGTTCTATGTGTAAGAATTCCACACCGCTAGTTTTCTTTGTAAAGATGGAATGGAATATTTGGCCAGTCCAGTCTCTGTGCAGCCGAAACTGATCCTTGCTTAATAAGTGGGTCTCCTGTAAAAATACTATTTTAGCGTTTAGACCTGTTAGGTGAGAGAATACTTTCTTTCTCTTTAATTCATGATTCAGACCTTTAACATTCCAGCTCACAAAGTCAACTGTTTGGTCATGAAGGTATTGCTTCTGAACTTTTGTTGTCATTTTGTAGTCTTAAGATAAGACAGCTTTGACCTTAACTTCCAGTTTTCACAGGAGTTATTGCCATGAAGCCTAATGTTACGTTGGCACTTATAATTATAAGGATTATGAGGACAGATTAGAAATACTGTAGCTTACTCTCTTTCTCTCCTCACCATTTGAGGCTAGACCACTTCACAAAGTCCCAGTCCTCTCACATACCTAGAGACACAGCACGTTCAAAACAAAAACAAAAAAAAAAAATCACCAGAGGTGTATAAGGATTAAAATAGAGATATCTATTGACAATACAGTCCAAATACTGTAAGCATAAAATATAATCTTGAACCGTCTTGAGAGAGTAAACTCAGGGAATGATGTTAAACAGTAGCCCTGGATAGGCATAGTAAGCCCTAATACAATAAACAAAGGGTATGATGTTAAACAGCCTCCTTAAAAAATAAAAATACATACATACACACATATAATTGTAAGTAAAACATAAACAAAAAGTAGGTGAGAAATAAACAAGATATATAATCATGGTACCAATATCATTGCAAGTGGCCATGCCAGGGCAGAGTGCGACCCAGGATCGTATTTCAAAAAAGTGTCCGGATTATTTATTTATTTTGCTCTTTTTCTGTTTCCTCTGTAGAAGTAAAAATGTAGAGCTTGCCTTGAATGTCTACTTTCAGTTTGGCAGGATATAGGAGGCTGTATCTGATCTCGGCTTTCCGTAAACACGGTTTAATTTTGTAAAATGTGGCACATTTAGCAGCTGTCGAGGGTGAGAAATCAGGGAAAATACAAATGTGGCTATTTTCAAATACAATCTCATATTTCTGTCTGAGAAGTAACATTATATGTAGTTTACATCGTAATTTTTCAAAACACTCGATGAGAGTCCTAGATTTAGAGGTATTCGATGCGGTAAGCTGCTGCTATCTCTGTGTCTGATTTGAAGTCCTCTCCACTTATTTTAGAGAATAGTTCAGCTACGTATTTAACTGAAGTTTTTTCAATGGTCTGAACTCAATGGAGTATTTCTAGGGCTCCCAAAATGTTATCTGTTCTGTCTGTGAGGCATGGGTTGATTGTTGTTATCCCACAAAGGAATGGCACATCCTTCACTCATGCAGGTTAATAGGTTTATAGGTTCAATATTGTCACATCTGCAGAGTACAGTGAAATTCTTCACTACATGCAACACATTGCCACTCTACTGCTCCATAAAACTTCTCGAATCTTCTGGCTTCCTTATTCACTACTTAAAGAATTCAGATTCTTGCAGAGTCCTGGCCCCTGTGAGTGTTTAGTTCTAGCACTTAAGTAGCCCACCATCCTTTCTTTCTTATCAGCCATTTTATATGACATTTGTTCAACTTGCTTAATTATTTTTTTTTTGTCAGTCAGTTAAGATAATGTGAGGCTTATTAAGAATATGATGAGCCTCACGTTACCAGAGTTTCTGGCATATTGGATTGCATTCTGTCTGTTGGGGGGGTGAGGAGGGGAGTCATTGAAAAAGCCAGTGTCACACACTCTTAACTTGTAGTGCGGCTTTGAACTGGGGGAGTGCTGTGAGTCACGTTAAGATGATCAGCCAGTGGGACTTCCAAAGCCTGTGATTAGAAAAAATTTCATTGTCTTCTAATCAGCGCAAGTGAAACGTGCCTCCGGCCCCTTAACACATCTATCACTTCCCCCTGATTTCTCCATGTTTATTCATCATGCCAGCGCGACCGCAAACTTCCAGTATATACGCTTTTGAAGGACAGCCCTCCTGCACGAAAGACGAGAAAGAAAAAAAAATCAAGACATTTTTATGCAGATTTACCACTGCATGCGGCAATTAGAGATTTGCATAATGGCAAGTTCAAGATTAAAAGTAATATGCATATTTTTACATACTTATGTTCTCCTCCTTATTGTCACAAGCGAAAGGCTTTGAGGTGGCCTGAACGGTCTCACTGTGCGTGTTAGAACGATTTTCTCTCTTTCTCTCTCTCTCACTTTCCATCCCTTGCCTGATCGCCTTAAGGTAGTTCTACCCAATGCCTTCTGGGTATTAGAGCAAGTTGGATTTTGGGTGCATTTAAGTTTGAAGGATATCTGTTGAAATTGACAGTGGCTTTCTTTTTAAAGTTGAGGTACTTTGCAATTAGAATAAATAAAAGGGTTTATAGTTGTTATTGGAGGAAAATGGGATAATAAAGTTAAATATCCTACAGTTTCCTACAGTTTCTTCCTTACTAGTTAGAATTGTTAAATGCATGCATTATGTGTGAATATGTCCATAAACCACTCATATTTCTAAAGCCTTTTTTTTTATTTTTCCCATTCAGGTGGCCAGCAGAAGCGACGGCAGCCTGGGACAGGTGGACATCTTCTCTCTCAATAGACAAACACCCCGCAGTGTGAAATCCTTCCAGCTGGGGGCGGCAGTGCGTAGTCTTGAATACGTTCCAGAACCGGACCTCCCTGAGGATTCAGAGGATTGGAGAAGCGTAACTGATCGTGCTGCTGGGGTCGGAAACACCATATGTGTAGGGCTCCAGGATGGCAGGTGGGGGTTAGGATGCGTGTAATTGTTTGTGGTTTTCAGGCATTCTGCATGGGGTTGAGATTTATTGTGGTATGTGGAAATCTCCGTAGTTGCAAGGCCAAAGGGGTAGATGAAATCTGACAGGAAATACTAAAAGCACTTGATATTGTGACACTGTTTTGGTCCCTCTTTGGTATTGTTTAGACGGCAAGGGCTGGTGGTGGTCCTCATTTTTGAAACAATGGTCACGAGAGGTTGTATTCCAACTGGGAAAGACGGTGGCGAGACACTGGAATATACAGTAGACTCCATCCGATATCTGAATCTTGCATCCAGTAAGATCAATGTAGATGACAGCCTTCCTGTGCTCCAACTTTTTGTCTTTGCACAGTATTTGAAGAGTGTGGCCTCTAGAGGGCGTATCAGCACCCTCAAACACCAGTCACAATTGCTGCACAACAATCCAAGTTCAAGTAATGTGTTCTAATAGCAACAATGCCTTCTGTACAACACTCTGTTTTCTCTGTTCCACTCCCACCTCCACATCCGACTCCATCTCTGACTGCTGAGTCGGGTGGAGGGCTTGCTTTTACCTCCAGACCCAGGAATACTTCCGGTGCTCAATCTGTTACACCAGTGAAGTTCTTCCAGGTCTGGCAGGACCCCAACAGTCCTTCTTCTGTCGGTATTCCACAGCCCACCCTGGCAGCTCCCACAGAAACCCGACAGGACCACAACTCCCATGCTGCCCTGTGGGTGTCCATACTGGGGCCCTCCAGATAGGATGCTGCCACCTGGTGTACAAGGGAATGCTCTGCCTATAGCAAGTAGTCACCCACTGTCCTGGTGTACTCAGTACAGAAGCCCAATCCGTGTGTCCTTCTGGGATTTCTGGGAGGCCAACCCCGGTGTAGTTGTTGCTGCCGCATCTTCCTGTGCCCCTGTTCTGTTACGGCAAGGGAATATGACCATTTCCCAGGTTTCCACCTTTTCCTAATGGCCAGGTAAAGGAACAGGACCCATCCCTGTAGGGACACCCGTAGGTCCCTCACAAGAGTCAGAGGAGTTTGCTATGCCCGTCTTCAGATGCTTTGTGAACTTGGGGGGAAAAAACATTTATGACTATCCAATGATAACTTGCAAGAGTTGGGGTTCTGGGGCCACAGTGCCATTGGAGAAATGTACTGTATGTGCAGAGAAAGAGTTGTACCGATATGTGGAGTGGATTCAGAACACATTCAGATGCCTTCATGTTTTCTGCACATTTTATTATGTTGCAGCCTTATTCTAAAATTGTTTAAGTTTATTTTTCTCCCACATCAATCATTGATGTGGTGAGAGGGGACATGCAGAGCAGGTGATGGGTATAACAGAGCTAAATCCAGTGGACAGGAAGATATGGAAAAAGATGATTGGCTGTGGCAACCCCTAATGGGAGCAGCCGAAAGAAGAAGACGAGCAAACAACACTCCATATTTCAGAATGACAAAGTGAAAACAGGATTTCAGAAATGTTTGAAAATTTATGGAAAATATAACTGAAATATTCCATTGACACAAGAATACAAACCCTGTGACATTTGGTTCATGTGCGTCCCATTGATTTGTTCATCATTGAGATGTTCCTACGCCTCGTGCGGAGTCCACTGGTGGCCAGATAATTAGGGAAGGCACACGCTTGTCTATTTTAGGTCCCACAATTGACATCAACCCAGGAGGTCAAAGGAATTTCCTGCAGAGCTTATAGTAGAGACAGGATTGTGTGGAAGCACAGATCTGGGCAAGGCTACCAAAGAATTCCTGCAGCATTGAAGGTTTCCCAAGAGCACAGCTATCGCTTGAATTTCGAATTTTCAAATGGAAGTAGTTTAGAACAACCATGTCTCTTCCTATAGCTAGCCACCCAATATTGTACCAGCATGCATCACAGTGGGGATGGTGTGTTTTTGATAACCTGAAACATAACAAGGTGTTTAATATAGTGGCCAAAAAACTCTTTGGTCTCATCAGGTCTCATTTGCTGTTTTCAGAGTCTCCCATTGTAACAAATCTGGCCCGCCATGCTGAAACGGGTCGATCGTTGCCGCTAACCTGTTCTACCTTAAGGTAAATGATAAAAGGCTAGGCCAATATTGTACCCTGTAGTGCACCACCGTACACACCTTTTTAAAATGTTCAGTTCAAACCTGATGACTGAGCATTTCAAGTACAAGAGAAAAAATATAGCTAGTGGTCAAAATCCATAAACACAGAGATATATATCACAGAAAAGACAGGAGGAGAAAAGAACAATAACCCTTGTATGTGCCGATACAAAAAATCTACTTATATATATACATATATAATATACTGTATATATACTGTATATATATATATATATCTTAATACATAATTCGCCAGTCTCCTCACTCACGTCTGTCCGAAGCCGAATGCGCAGTCGCCTTCTGCGCAGCTGCCCGAAAAACCTTACGAGACCGGCATCGCGGCAATCCGCCGCGAAAATTAAAAGAGAAAGGCAACTACAGCCATGAAAATTCAAAGAGAAAGGCGACTTCGATTAAAGCTCTAGAGGCCCGAAAGGCGATTTCGACTACAGCTCGAGGCCTAATTATGCATTCATTCAATACACCTATATCAGGTTTGTGGTGCTTATACTTATTATATATTATACTATTCCACTCGTGCCCGTTTCATCTTACGTTGTCGAAACGGGCTCTTTGTCTAGTATAATATAAAATCCTAAGCCTAAAAGTGCAACGATTGTGTGTGATGTTTTTATGTCGCATTTTTTGTCACACTTTAAATTGGCCTTATTTTAAAACCTAAATATGTATCTTTGGTGTCATTCTTTTCAGAATTTATCGAACCTTAATGTGATGTTCTTAGATTTACAGATTCTTATTCCGTTTTTAAATTAACTAAAAAATATCAAGTAACTCACGTCGCGCAAGATGAGACCTAACCAAGAGTGCCAAGAGATTTAACCAGGTCCGGGTCCGGAAATGAAAAACAAAGAGTAGGACAGCTGCTGTACAGGCTTTTGCAGATCACGTGGCACGGCAGCAGCAAGCCAGTAGCTGATCAAGCAAAGAGGAGGTAATAAAGCTCTATTTGTTTCCCACTGTATCACTGTTTAAGAAGGGGTTTTGGATGAGCGACCGCGTCTCCTTGGATTGCGTTCAGCCCCCCTCTTCACAACGCGAGCGGAAGACTGGCCGCAACTGGGGCTTGCCCCCTTAATGTGTATGTATGTGTATATATATATATATATATATATATATATATAATATATATACAGTAAGAATATTACTCCCCCAGTTCTCCTTCCGAAGCTCAAATGTAAGTCCAAAGTTCCAGCCCCAGCTGGTGGCAGGTGAAACGAAGAGTATAATTGGATGCCAACCCCAAGCAGTGAAAAACTTAACTGTAAGAAACTATATACAGTCAGTCTATGCCATGATAATGAACAATAAGTTCTTTTGTGAAGCTCGCCCAAGTCTTTGGGAAATAGCGGAACGCCCAATTCACAAATCAAAAGAGAATCACCGACTTCCACCTAACAGCCAGGACCTCTTCTCATGGCCCAGGCAAGTGCTGATCTCCTGCGTTCGATTTTCCCGTCTTCTTCTTGGCTGTCCTCACTCCTTTTAAAATGGCGCTCTTTATGCAAATTGCTCCCAAAAAAAGGAAACCGGATGTCCCACCTCTGGGGTACCTCTGTCAATCTTGGTCTGTAAGTACTATCCACATAAAACCCGATCGACAAAAGAAAAACATATTACTTTTGTTTATGTGGCAGCTCTACACCGTGTTCCTTCTTGCAAATTCTAGCCAAGATATCGTGGTTTTTTTTTTTTCCTTTTTTTCTCTTTGCCTCAATCCCGTAAAGCTGTAAATGGTAAAGTCATCTGGGTATCAGTTGTTGTCTGCCCAGTCTCGCCAATCTTCTCCTCTGTAACTTGTAACTCCTTCAGAGTTATCAGAGGTCTCTCGATTGTCTCCTGCACTTGTCTGTTTCTTGCACAATCACTCCGTTTAGCAGATTTACAGCACTGCCACACTCTTTCCATTTTGTATTGACTGAATTAACTAGGTATTCAGAGACTTTTTAAGGTTAAGGTTTGATATTTTCATACTTTGATATTTTCTTGTCTCCATCCCCTGACCTGTGCTTTTTAAAAACTTTGTCATGGAGTTGCTTGGAGTGTTTGGTCTTCATTGTGTACAAGAAATTTAGGCCACCATTAGGCCACCACGCTGACTCACCACAAATTGGACCTTCTAGATAAGGTGAATTTATACAACAATCAACTGAAAACCCAGACAGGTGATCTCCAATGAATTAGTTCAAGGTTTCCTTATTTAGTCATTTATACACAAGAAAACATGAAATTTGCCTTCTCAGTTGCATCTAATAACAAGACAGAAAGAAATACTGTAAAACGAAACAAACAGACAAGACAGGTTAAGGTAAGGAAGTTTGGCACATATCAAACCTTAATCATTTTCTTCAATATTCCTTAATCATTTTCTTCAATATTCCGTATTAAAAACTCATATGGCACTAGGAAGAAGTGAATTTCTGGAACGATTTGTGTGGGACTTCAAAGCGACGATCGTTCCTGATTTACTGAAGTCGAGTTCTGCATGTAATGGATATCTGTCATCAGCTGAGAAGATTTCCAGTTTCTTTAGCATTATCCTCTGACACACACTTGCCAGATCATTCACAACAGCTCCCAAAATTTTAGCTGCATGCTTAGCAATCTACCAGAGCCTTATTTTAAATTTCAATTTGTCAGACTACTAAACCAGGCAATAAAACTGAAAGTAATAACAGACTGGATCATACAGCAATAAAAGGACAACATGAGGTCCTTGTCTACTTTAAATAGTTTGAGTTTATGGAGGAGAAATAAGTGCTGATTGCATTTAGAGAATATTTTTTTTTGTATTTGCATTCCAGTTAAGATTGTTATCTGGGTTAGTTCCTAAGTATTTATATTCACTATGTCTGCCTGCTCCCCCAAAACAACAGTGGGTGAGCATACAGATTTTTATCCCTTAAAATTAAATAATTTCTTTGGTCTTTTTTACATTCAGAGTGAGAGAGTTCTTATTGCACCAGTCTATCATAAAGTCCACTTGATTTAGATTGTGGCTTCCATCCTCCCCAGATATGCGTCCTATGAGTAAGGTGTCATCAGCGTACACTGCGGACTTCCTGTGTTTGAATGACGACTTCTTCTTCTTCTTTCGGCTGCTCTCGTTAGGGGTCGCCACAGCGGATCATCTTCTTCCATATCTTCCTGTCCTCTGCATCTTGTTACACCCATCACCTGTGTGTCCTGTCTCACCACATCCATAAACCTTCTCTTAGGCCTTCCTCTTTTCCTTTTGCCTGGCTTGCCTTTCCTCTATCCCTATCACCCTTTTCCCAATATATACATCATCTCTCCTCTGCACATGTCCAAACCAACACAATCTCGCCTCTCTGCCTTTGTCTCCAAACCGTCCAACCTGAGCTGACCCTCTAATGTCTTCATTTCTAATCCTGTCCATCCTCATCACACCCAGTTCAAATCCTAGCATCTTTAACTCTGCCACCTCCAGCTCTGTCTCCTGCTTTCTGGTCAGTGCCACCGTCTCCAACCCATATAACATAGCTGGTCTCACTCTTGTCCTGTAGACCTTCCCTTTCACTCTTGCTGATACCCATCTGTTATAAATTACTCCTGACACTCTTCTCCACCCATTCCACCCTGCCTGCACTTTCCTTTTCACCTCTCTTCCACAATCCCCATTACTCTGTACTGTTGATCCCAAGTATTTAAACTCATCCACCTTTGGCAACTCTACTGCATCCTCACCATTCCACTGCCCTCCCTCTCATTCACACACATGTATTCTGTCTTGGTAGTCCTACTGACCTTCATTCCTCTCCTCTCTAGAGCAGATCTCCACCTCTCCAGGGTCTCCTCAACCGGCTCCCTACTCTCACTACAGATCACAATGTCATCAGCAAACATCATTGTCCAAGGGGTCTCCTGTCTAATCCATCCATCCATCCATTTTCCAACCCGCTGAATCCGAACACAGGGTCACGGGGGTCTGCTGGAGCCAATCCCAGCCAACACAGGGCACACAAGGCAGGAACCAATCCCAGGCAGGGTGCCAACCCACCGCAGGACACACACAAACAAACCCACAGACCAAGCACACACTAGGGCCAATTTAGAATCGCCAATCCACCTAACCAGCATGTCTTTGGACTGTGGGAGGAAACCGGAGCGCCCGGAGGAAACCCACGCAGACACGGGGAGAACATGCAAACTCCACGCAGGGAGGGCCCGGGAAGCGAACCTAGGTCCCCAGGTCTCCCAACTGCGAGGCAGCAGCGCTACCCACTGCGCCACCGTGCCACCCTCCTGTCTAATCTCATCTGTCAATTTGTCCATTACCATTGCAAATAAGAAAAGGCTCAGAGCCGATCCCTGATGTAATCACCCCCCCCCCCCCCCTTGAATGCATCTGTCACTCCTACTGTAGACCTCACCATGCTCACACTTCCCTCGTCCATATCCTGTACCACTCTTACATACTTCTCTGCCACTCCCGACTTCCTCATACAATACCACAACTCCTCTCGAGGCTCCCTGTGTTTAAATGAATAACTTTTGAAAAAGCGTCCTGTACTTTGTCTGTCTGTTGTACTAGGGTGTTGTACAGTGTTAGCCATTATGGATGTAATGAGAAGTCCAGTGAAATGACACCTTGTATTGGATAACTAAAAAGATTACAATATGTAAGCCTTTGAGGCTTTCCTGAAGAAGGGGCTTGAGTTGCCTCGAAAGCTTGCATACTGTAATCTTTTTAGTTAGCCAATAAAAGGTGCCATTTTGCTTGAGTTCTCATTTGACTGTCTGATTTAAAAGAAAGTTCTGAATCCATAATGTGATAAACGGGTTTATATTCATACTAGTCCGTTTCCCAATCAGTATATGAGGCTGAATGGTATTGAACACTGAAGAAAAATCCAAAAATAGGCTCTGGAATATGAAGCAGGCTGATCAATAAAGGGGAAATTTGATGTAAGATAATGAGCAGAGCATCTTTAGCACTTCTGGGACTTCTAAAACCATTTGGCTGCACCAGTGAGGATGATATTTATGCAATTAACTGTTTTGTATTTTAAACATGTAATATAGACCACTTTGCGGAGGTTTTTATTCACTTTGACAATAGAAAGTCCTTTTCTGTTGATTAAGATTAGGTGTTAGGGTTAAAATTAGGGCATCAAAAAAAGCCAAAAATCCACTATGATTCCACATTGTATAAGAATAAAATGTAAAACTTCAAAGGGGTGAATTCCTTTTTCAGGCACCATATTGCACTTGTCCTAGTAAGCAGAAGGATTTGATCACAGGTACAAGTGGCTAAATTAAGGCTTCTGCACAGGATTGCTAGGCCCGCTCTTCTTGAAAAGTTGAGGAGCTTAGCAATATGGAGGGAAGTCAAAGTAGAGCCACTGCTTCTACAAGCCAAGAAGGAGCCAGTTGAGGTGGTTTGTTACTGTGATGCGGGTTCAACGTTCACCTCTTTTTAATTACCTCATTTTTTTTTCTGTTTTCTTTTTAGCATCCTTAATTACGGCAGTGTTGACACCGCTGTTCAGTGCCTTCAGACGTTCCAGAACCGAAATCAATCTCCTGTTCTGTGTCTCAGGCATGCCAAAAACTTTCTTTTTGCTGGCCTGATGGATGGGACTGTTGTAGCATATAGCAGGAAATGTGGCGGTAAGTGCAGTTTTGCAACTGTCTTGTCTGTCCTGATTGTAAGGGCTTTGGTGGGGTAGTCTTAACTATGAACTCTACTTGACTTGTATGTACAACATTTTTTTGCCAACACCAGATGCCTTATGGGATCCTGAATCTGCTCGCTATGTGACTGTTGGATCAGAACCCGTCCAAGCACTTCTAGCTTTGGAAGATTCTGTTTGGGCTTCCTGTGGAAACAGGGTGGTGGTCATTGACATGACCTCTCTGGAGATGGAGGTAAGCTGTCTTTGGACTGAAGTCTTTCACAATTGTCTTTCTGCCCTTTCGGTCAATTCTGTTTATCACTCTGAGTGACTGTTATTTATGGCATGTGTCTACTGCCTGGATTTTTTGTAAGTAAGCTTTGCTATATTTCTTTTTGCTTTCTGTCAGAATTTTTTCCCAGATTTTAACTCTGGTTAAACTAGCATGGTTTGGTGGTTTCCTTCACTCTAAATTTTAAGTATTCAGACTAAATTACTTTAATGACTCCATAAAAATGTTTTACTCCAAAAGGCACACAAGCCAAGTGAATGCATGCTGTGTGCACAACAAAAGCAAACTTGCCTAAAATGACTCAGAAAGCACCCGCAATGGTCATTTTATCAAACCTTTGGTTCCTCCTTGTCTTGAGTTGGGTTCATTCACTCCCAACAGTACTTGTTCCTTCACATAATAAGGCAAATTCAACCCAAGGTGGGATACACAAGTGATGAACATCTAAATCTTTCTTAATTTTGCTGTCAACATGGGAATGAGATTGAGTATATACTTGACACTTGGTATTAGTTTTCTCATTGAAAGTCTAAGAACGACTCGAAGAATAGTATCTGTCCAATCGTCAGTCTTCAGACCAGTTTAATCCAGTTCAGGGCCGTGGTAGCCAGAGCCCATCCAGTTCAGACAATGTCAATTACAAGGTAGGGACCCACTTTTCTGAACCCAATTTAGAGCAGCCAAATAACACAAGAAAAATGTTTGAACTTGACAAAGACACTGATCGGGTCAGGATTTAAACGTAGCTCTCTGCAGATGTCATTTTGTATTTGTATTGTTTCAATTTACTGGTTATGACATTTTTATGTGCTCTGATGTACTAATTATCACTAATTTATCACTCTTTAATTAATATTGTTAATAGACAAAAAGCTCGTTTCGACAACGTAAGATGAAACGGGCATGAGTTTGTGTCAGCAGTGTATGAAGAACAAATGATAAGTAAGAAATAAATAAGAAAGTGATGTAAGTAATGATAATTAACTAAGTGGTTTGAGATATGTATGACTTTCTCACGGCGAAAAATACCGTACACTTAAAAAATACATGCTATCTATGACAACGTTTTTTGTTTGTATACTAGAGGCCTGTCAGTATGCAACTAAAGTTGTAAAATCTCTCTGTAGACTACATTTTTTGTGAAGACACTCTCACTGTTTGGTAGTAATTTTCCTTGATGTGGCCCATCTTTAACTTGCAGCTTCACATCACTCGCCCTTCTGACTCTCTTGAAAAATCCACATACAATTGACCATGGCTGAAAACGGGTTCGGCAAGCAATATTCCTACCATGTCAAATGTTTGTCCTTGTGACTTGTTTATAGTCATGGCGAATGCTAGTTTGACAGGGAATGCCCTTTGAATTTGGAAACACATGTAGTCTTTAAGCTTAATTTATTTTGTGTCGTGCATAAAAATTGCCATATTTTATAATTATGTAGGCCTATGGCAGTAAAAGGGAAAAAATGAGAAATACAAATCAACGAAAAGTAGAAGAAGAAACTAAGAAGTTTTTTTGTAATGATTTTAGTCCGCTTTACTCATTACTGTACAGGCTTGTACTGTTAGTTGATGAATTTTCCAGGCCTATAGTATAATATTGAATGATGGATGTTCCAGTACAATATGGAATAGTAATAAGTATAAGCACCACAAACCTGATATAGGTGTATTGAATGAATGCGTAATTAGGCCTCGAGCTGTAGTCGAAATCGCCTTTCAGGCCTCTAGAGCTTTAATCGAAGTCGCCTTTCTCTTTTGAATTTTTGCGGCCGTTGAAAGAAAGAAAGAAAGAGAACAAATGAATGAACTAACTTTATTTGTCCCCAGGGGGAAATTGGGCTTTTTACACCAGCTCTTTAGATACTGTCAGGACCCCGGCCGGGATGCCTCTTCACTGAGGGGACTGGGGGAGCAAGCGTGGGCAGCACAGTATCTCCCCCAGGACGTTACATGGCAGCCCCCATGGGTTGCAGTGGTTCCCGCAGGGCTTTATGGGAGTTGGAGTTATCTACAACCCTTTTGGGATCTGGGGGTGCTGTAACAGCTGCTGAGCCCTCCTGGGCGGGTTTTTCCGCCATTCCCAGAAGTGCTGCCAGAAATAGGTCAACGAGCACCTGGAGTACTTCGTAATGAAAGGAGCCAGCAGTCACCACTCCGGGAGCCAGAGTTGGGAGGAGGGAGACGTAGCTTTCCAGGAGGCATTTCCCAAGAGGTGAAGAAAGATAAAAACATTTTTGTTTTTATAAGTGTTCCACTAGCGTCTGTCTGTGTCGGGTTAAGCTCTGGTATAGTGCCCTCTATTGTCACAATACATAAAAATATATACACACGCACTGTATGGTCTGAGCACACACCACAATGACTAAAAAAGAGAAAAAATGTAAAAAAATGAAAAGAAAACCTCTAAACTCTTTGGCTGAAAGTTCTCAGTGTTGGTGTGTCAGAGAGAGGATGTGCGGCATTGTTCATAATGGCACTCAGTTTTGTTTTCCTTCTCTCCTCCTTGACTGCCTTCAAGGTGATCCAGAGTGTGTCCCATAACTGAGCCTGCTCTTTTAATTAGCTTGTTGATTCAGTGGGCCTCTGTTGAATTGAAGTTAATGGAGCAGCAGACCACAGTGTAGAAAATCACACTGGCCATCACAGAGTTGTAGAAGATGTGAAGAATGTCACTTCCCACATTAAAGGAATTTAGTCTACTAAGGAACAAGAGCCTGCTCTGCCCGTTCTTGTGTAGTCCCTTTGTGTTTTGAGATCAGTCCAACCTACTATTGATGTGGACCCCCAAGTACAAGAAAAAGCTTAGATTGCTACTGGAAAAGCAAAAAGGTGAGGCCATTGGGGATGCTTACCCTGAGGTCATTGTGTGGATTCCAATACACCAGTGATGCATACAAGTGATGTGCCTGACTTCACATGAGGCATAAAACTGAGGTCCTGGCTCTCTGTGATCATAACATTACTGGGCATCTTTTGAAAAAAGAGTAGGGTGTAACCTAATGTTCTTGCTAAATTGCCCACCATGGCCTGGTCATTCTGGCCCCTAAACATCCCGTCCCTTATTGACTAACCACTTGTTTCCTCTCTTCACCATGTAATAGCTAATGTGTAGGGAAGTGTACTGGCGCAAGAATAGCTGCCGTCGCATCATCCAGGTGGATGCTACACATTAGTGATGGCTGAAGTGGCTCCACTACTGTCTATCAAAAGTGCTCTGAATGTGTAGAAAAGTGCTATATAAATGTAAGTAATTATTATTATTATTGTATAATGTGTGCTGAAAGAAGATATTAGGATGCCACCCGTGATAGGAGCTACCCTGGCCACATGTTATTTTTACTCCATTAGTCATAAGTGCTGACTTGGAAGGCACTTTTATTTTTTTTTTTTTAGTTACTTTCCATCCTTCTTCTTTTAACACTAGTCTTCATTTCTTTGGCAAAAAGGAAAAAAAGTCAACTGTCTTTGTGATCCTAATGGCTGCCAGTTTGGCGCTGACATCAAGGATAAAGTGACTTTTTGCCACAATAACCAATTATTCCTTTTATTTGTTAAATGTTATTATAATTTTTACTTTCTCATATACGTAGTATAGGGAAAGTATTGTAATCGTCCAAAGATCTGAAGTCGAGATTTTGATGAATTTCAACATTTTAGACCTCCCTGAGTCTGAAAATAAAATTTTTGGAATTATGTACTGTGTGTGTGCGCGCGTGTGTGTGCGTGTGTGTGTAAACACAATGACTTGAGGACACTTTCACTTACGTCAACCAAATTTTCCATACAAGTATTAGGAACAAAATGTAGATTTCTATCAACGTTTCAGCTCTTTCCACTAACTAGAAATGGTACAAATACATTTTATTCATGCAGCTGCAGAGTCCGATTTATTAAAGTTTAATTTTATAATAATTGTTGAATATATTAATAACTAGCCATGTGCGTCCAACTACGTTGCGCGTGTTAAAGTTGTCTGTGAAGGGCTCCCTGTTTAAACGCGGCTGCCAGTTGTGAACTGGGCCCTTCGTCGCACAGCATTATGATTTTTTATAAGGGAAACAAAATTACAAAACAAAACCCTTGGACATTGATTCGATAGGAACGGCCCACTTGGAATCACTGTCCGAATAGTAATTATGTGGTGGTGGAGGAGCATTTCTGCTTCTCTCCGTTCACAGTCCGTCTCGTTTTCATGACGCTGTCGTTTCCTGTCACGATCTCTTCTCAACCTTTCTCCAATCTCACAGGTTGCTTTGTGGCAATCCAAAGAGTAAGGAAGAACCAATGCTTCTTTCTTGAACTCCAAACGCCGACTGATGGAAAATCACAGAAGTGTGTCCGACTTATATACTCTGACTGCCGACTCCAAGAAGTGAGTGAACATTCGATTTGGATGAAGTGCTGCCAACGACGGTCGATAGAAACACAAAAAACCACAGTCTCGATAATGAAGCAGGTGTCGATGCCAGATCTAAACACAAAGAGTGCTATCGACAGTGTTTGTAAACCAAAGTAACAACCAAGGTGTTGTGTATTCAGCCAGTACAAATAGTATGTAGTCTCCTTTAGTTCAATCCTCTTTAATCACCACACTCCAACCTCATCCAACGATCCTCCCCCTCACTTCCTCTCCTCCTCCATCACTACTGCCCTCTACTGAACACAGCAGGAACACCACACAAGGCAGTGAATTCGCGGACAAACAAAGATCAAGATCCAAATGAAGATTATATATAAAGATTTATTTGATTTGTTGTTCATGGTTCTTTAATGTACATAATATAAAAATTTAATCCTTGTCTTGCGGTTTACTCCACAAATATCCATCCCCTTATCTGAGTATACGAGAAAGTCGAGGGGACACCACTGCCAATTGTTAATTTCTTGTTGCTTCTTTCCACTGGGATCACTCTGGCCAAGCAAAATCTTTGAGAACGTCTTCCATGTGCGAAGGTGTTTACATAGTGGCCTGCCCCCAAAAAAAAGCCATGAGGGAAATGCATTCCAGAATGCAAATATTGTGAAAAATATATAAATGAATTAATAAATAAAAAAACCCAATGAAGTACCAACAAGCATTTGATTCAGTAGCGGGGACTTGTTCCTCCTGCGCAGAGGGCTAGTCGGGTTTTTCGCAGAATACTTTTTGGGTTTTCCGCCTGCTGGGCTGCTGATTAAGTACTTCGGTGTTCACCGATGTCTTGAGAATGAGCTGCTGAGAGGAAGGAAGCGGAGATGCTAGGAGAGCTTTTGCTCTTGGCATCTTAATTTGTTGCCAGCGACTGAACGAATGAGAAGCCATTGTGGGCCACAGAATGACAAGCTTTATTTTATTTTATTTTTTATTTGTTGGCTTCCTGCACAGCGAATTGACAGATTGGGATTGTCTCAGCATGTGTGTAGTGGCTCTTGGGTTCTAGCGCAGCTGTGGGCTGTGATGGGAATCTTTGACGGCTTCACTCCTACTGGTTAAAGGAGACGAAAAAATAATGAAACTGGATTTCATTACAGTGACCTGCTGCAAACCCCCTTCTCCCAACACATCAAGCTCTGGCCTTCTGAGCATGGAGAGCCTTAGTCTTCATTCCACAATGAATGAATTGTGAAAAAAAAGATAATAAAGCACCTTGTGTGTTTTTTTTTTTTTTTAATGGTTGGCATGAGTGTGATACCGCCTGTCTCAAATAGTAAACAAGTCTCCTGGTAATATTTTAGTTTAGGTACTGCAAAAATGCATCTAATACTTATTTATATGTAACAAGACAGTGCAGATTGAAAGATTGAAGCACATATGGGTCCCTAGGCTGGGACTGGGTGGGGGGGGGGCTTATGTGGTTGGGATGTGCATGCTTTTTTGTTACTAAAACAGCACCCATCACTGTTCAGAGCACTGGCAGAGGAGAGGGGAAGCTGAAAGGTCTGTAACGCATGCCACTTCAGTTACATAAATGGCACCCCTTTGTGTTCGTATCATGCACCACGTGGCTTGGTGAGGATGTAATGAAAAGGTACGGGAGCATGCGCCACTTCAGTTACGTAAATGGTGCTACCTCACTATTCAGAGCACGCGCCCTTTTAACTTTGATAAATACTGCAGCTCGGGTGTCGGCACTGTTGTGGAGAGGCATATAGCGCTTTGACTGAGTAATCGGGGATATCACACTACATGACTGGCCCTCACAGACACAATTTGTGACTTTCCACAGCTCTGTAAGATTATATAAATGAAGACTACAACTGAAAATCTGGAAAAGTTGTGTAGCGTGACATTAGCTTTTGCAGTGTGTAGTGTGACACCAGCCTTAGGCTGCTTGGTGACTTTTTTTATTGACCTAGTGTGAATGAGTGCTGGTAAATAGATAGATCGATAGATAGATAGATGGGGATTAATACATCTATCTATCTATCTATCTATCTATCTATCTATCTATCTATCTATCTATCTATCTATCTATCTATCTATCTATCTATCTATCTATCTATAGTGCCTTTCATATCTATCTATTATATAGTGCCTTTCATATCTATCTATCTATTATATAGTGCCTTTCATATCTATCTATCTATTATATAGTGCCTTTCATATCTATCTATCTATCTATCTATCTATCTATCTATCTATCTATCTATCTATCTATCTATCTATCTATCTATCTATCGGCAAACGCTCACACCCACACATACACACCAAGCACACATGAGGGCCAATTTTACTGGAGCACCTGGAGAAAAGCCACGCAGACACAGGAAGAACATGCAAATTCCAGGCAGGGATGACCTGGGATGCAAACCTTGGTCTCCTTACTGCAAGGTAGCAGCATTACCACTGTGCCTCCATGCTGCCCAAAGTAAGATCTGTTACAAGGTATTTACACTGCACACAGTACCACCAGCCATCCTTCTAACCAGCTGAACCTAGTGTGCAGTATTATGAAAAAGTATTTACCCCTTTTTGTATTCTGCGTTATTGCTTATTTTTACAATAAATTTTTCATGCATCTTTTATATTCGTAAATATAGAGCAGAGTAAAAACTGCACCAGAGCTTGATGCTTCTTATTTCATTTGTGTTCAAAGCAATTACATGTGATCTTCATGTGTGAAAAATGTCCCCTGTCCCTAAGTTAGTTTATCTCATTTAAAGTTTTAGCCCTGTTTTGAATACATCCGTTAACAATCAGTCCTGATTTAGGTTGTCTCTGTCTAATATACAGCAAGCCTGACCCTTAGTATCAGAGTGAATTTGCTACCATGTCGGTTTTTGAGGCACATCATACAAAACTCAATATAAATTACAGAAGGCTAAATGAGGGTACGGTATGCCAATCTTGAAAAGCTCCAATTCCATTTCTAAGGCTCTGGTGCACCACTGAATCAAGCAGTGTTGTACAACTGAAGAAAATTTTGGATAGCACTCGGAGCAACTACTGTTCAAATTTAAAAGTAGATGAAAGAAACTTATGGTAGAACATGTCCTCGGGGTGTACAGGCCTCTCTCCATTTGACTACCACCATAAAGATACTTTGTAAACATGGAATTCACAACAGGCAGAAAGCAGGATTTACTGCTAACTCACCTGTGCAATGTCATTCCAGTGGTTAAGCGTGGTGGTGGCAACATCATGCTAAGGGGTCCTTGAGTGGCAGATTGCTTGCAATGCCAAGAGGATAGCCTCACCACTATCCTGGAGAAGTTCATTCCGGAAACCATAGATCCCTGCAGCCTTCCCTACCCTCATCTTGTTCACCACTTGTGCCATCTCAGTGTCGTTGGGTGGTTCACAGCTAATTAAAGGATCGGCCTCAAGAACTGTAGACCCAGAAATGACCAACGTCCTAGCCAGAGGATCAGCTTAAAACAGCTGCTCAAAGTAGCCAGTCCAGCAGGACACAACTACAGTGTCATCCGTAAAGACCGTTCAATCAGCCGCCCTGCCTGTGACTCTCCGAGGAGATTCTAAAAGATTCTGTAAACAAGGTGCTTGATTACTTTCTTCAGGCTGACTTCCTAGAAATGAAAAATGAAAAACAAAAGGAGAGATGGCTGTTTATTTGTTTGATTGCTCCCCTTGCGTAGTGTGGAGTTGGGCCTCAAAGCTCTCTTTTTCGCAGTTGATGAGTGTGCCCGGGGTAGGCTATCAAACAGTAATTTCAGCACAAAGGGATGCATCACTAGAGTTTGCTAACTTCCAGGTGAAACTTATAAATAGAATGAAACAAAATAAGAGGACAGGAAGAGAAAACTCTTAGCCGAAAGCTACGTGAAATACGATTTTATGAAACTGATAATTAGATGGGCCCGCTATTAAAAATTTTATGAAATTTGCCTTGCAGGATAAAAAAAAAATGGCAAATTTAGAACAGTAATTTGTATCAGAATTATGTTTCACATCAGCAAATATTATAAACCGACAAATGTGGAACATCTAGGCATGGCTGTGGTCTACAGAAATGAGATGACCTTTACTACCAGAGGACTTCATTTGCAGTACAGGAGGGTGGAACATGGTTTCCTGTATGCTTTGAGATGGCAGTGTTTTAAATTATAATGCAGCAGCTCATACAAACCTCAGCTCAGTGATTTCTTCCTTTCTGCTTCCGTCTTGTATTCTGGTTATTGTAATTTCACAAAGATGGACACGATTCTCTGAGAATACACATTTGGTGAACAACCTACTAAAAAATGTTTTAGTGAATGGTGGCAACACGGTGGCGCAGTGGTAGCGCTGCTGCCTCGCAGTTAGGAGACCTAGGTTCGCTTCCCAGGTCCTCCCTGCGTGGAGTTTGCATGTTCTCCCTGTGTCTGCGTGGGTTTCCTCCCACAGTCCAAAGACATGCAGGTTAGGTGGATTGGCGATTCTAAATTGGCCGTAGTGTGTGCTTGGTGTGTTTGTGTGTGTCCTGCGGTGGGTTGGCACCCTGCCCGGGATTGGTTCCTGCCTTGTGCTATGTTGGCTGGGATTGGCTCCAGCAGACCCCCGTGACCCTGTGTTCGGATTCAACGGGTTGGAAAATGGATGGATGGCAAAATGTGCCACTCAAAAGGCCCCGCCCACAGGGTTTCTTTGTAAAAAAAAATCCACCCCCAGTTTCCTCCATTCTGTGTACTTTAAACATTCCAAGTTGCAGTGTGCCATTTCCACTCATATGTTAAACAAATATGTGAAATAATTATGGAAAGATGGAATGAGATAAAACAGAACTGAATCAAAGACTTGACATTGATTGACAATCTTAAGCTATAATTGATGTTTTCAGTTCAGGAGCAGATTAAGACAAGTTAAATGAAGCTTAATGATTAGTTTATATATTGTAATGAGCCTGCAATGGAGAAGACAGCTACACACATAGAGAGACCACACAGGATGTGCAGGTTTAAATCCTCAGGCAGCCGGGTGTATTTGTCTAACATCAGAACATACAACGGGCAGATTGTTAAACTTTAGCATGCATATGTGAACTTCTTCTGCTTATGGGGCTGATGAGGATTGCCACCCAAAATTGCAAATTCACTGCTAAACACCAGGGCAAGTCTCGCCTCACCTTGTGTCGTCCCATTTGAATGATCACTTAGGGTGATTACGGGCTATCTGACTTGTGGTCATCTCTTCGCAATGTCTCGATGCATGCTCAATAATCCAGGTGAGGAAATCCTAGAAATTTGATTCTGTTCATCTGGACAAAGTTTTTAAGTGGGAGAAATATTTCGAGACTTATCCAAGTCTCTTCCTCAGTCTCAATTGACTGCAGGTTTCCCCAACCTTATAAACAGTACCTTTGCTTAATCACAGAGACTAGCACCATTGACAAAGGGCCAGTTGATCAGTGATATGCAAATTGTCCACTGAATAGTAGACGTGTGAACCATTCATAGAGGGTTGAGGAATGGCTGCAATCACAGCATTGTAAGATGGCGACAGATGTACCCTTAGGCCCCCTCCTCTGTTCAGAGATGGTCGTTCCTTACAGAATGACCCCACTCTCAGTAAAAGAACTTCTCTCAACGCAGACCAAGTGTGCCTGCTTTTGGAACTGTGTCTTCAATCCACATATTTCATATACAAAAGCCAGTACTACAGGCAGAAGCACGGGTGTGCCATGGGTTCCCCTGTTTCACCTATAGTAGCCAATCTATATATGGAAGAAGTGGAAAAGAGGGCTCTATCATCCTATCCTGGAACACCACCGAGCCATTGGTTCAGATATGTGGATGACACCTGGGTGAAAATCAGATCTCAGGAGGTACCACAGTTCACAGACCACATCAACGGGGTGGACAAGCACATCAAGTTCACCAGAGAGGATATGGAAAATAACAAGCTAGCCTTCTTAGACTGTGAAATTTCCATTGTCAACGGGGGACATTTGAAAGTGGATGTGTACCGTAAACCCACACATACGGACCAGTATCTAAGGTTTGACTCTCACCATCCACTAGAGCACAAACTAGGTGTCATTAGGACTCTACAACACAGAGCTAACACCATTCCCACAGACTCAGAGGCCAGGGAAGCAGAAGAACACCACGTTAAAAAGGCCCTGAGTAAATGTGGATATCCCAGCTGGTCCTTTGTCAAAGCAGGGAGGACACCTAAAGAACGCTCCAAGCGATTCATGAGAGAGGAAGGACATCCACTGCCTAAGCGAAAACCCTTAGTGATCCCGTATGTGTCAGGAGTATCGGAACAGCTGAGGCGCATTTTCTCGAAACACCGGGTCTCAGTGGCTTTCAAACCCCAAAACACGCTACGCCAAAGATTGGTCCATCCCAAGGATCGGGTCCCACGGCACAAACAGAGTAACATAGTTTACGCAGTTAAGTGCCAGGAGGAGTGCCGTGAATTGTACATCGGGGAAACCAAGCAGCCACTGGCTAAGCGCATGTCACAACACAGAAGAGCTTCCTCGTCAGGCCAGGACTCCACAGTCTATTTACATCTACAGGATAGTCGTCACTCCTTTAAAGATGAAGAGGTGCACATCCTGGACAGGGAGGAGCGCTGGTTTGAGAGATGAATCAAGGAGGCCATTTACGTGAAAAAGGAACGACCATCTCTGAACAGACGAGGGGGCCTAAGGGTACATCTGTCGCCATCTTACAATGCTGTGATTGCAGCCATTCCTCAACCCTCTATGAATGGTTCACACGTCTACTAATCAGTGGACAATTTGCATATCACTGATCAACTGGCCCTTTGTCAATGGTGCTAGTCTCTGTGATTAAGCAAAGGTACTGTTTATAAGGTTGGGGAAACCTGCAGTCAATTGAGACTGAGGAAGAGACTTGGATAAGTCTCGAAATATTTCTCCCACTTAAAAACTTTGTCCAGATGAACAGAATCAAATTTCTAGGATCTCTTCGCAATGTCTTTTCCGACATATGAATCACCAGGGGTCCTGCCTTCTTCTACATTCCACCAAGTGCAGTACTTCAGCTACTCCTTCCAGTCCTGTCATTCACCTAGAGGTCCTCCTCATGTAGAATGATGGTCGCCATTACCTTGGACCTCTTGACCCTTTCTGCACTTTTGTTTAAATAGCCCACGACCATGCCTCTGGACATAAAGACCCTGAACAGCACTCCTTAGAAAGTCGAGGAACAGACAGGATGCTTCTAGAGAGTTCACTGTCAGTCAGGTGACTCCAGATCATCTATAAATGCTGCAGTAACATTGCAGGTACTTGGCCCCCCGCATTTGAGAAGTCACAATATCTTACTGTCATTTTGACTACTGTGTAACTATATGGCATTAAAACATAAATTTGACAAGTGAGAGGGGACCATTCCATCTGTCAAGCTCATTTGTTTAGCCCAGGGGTCTTCAATCATGGTCCTGGAGGGCCATAGTGGCTACAGGTTTTTGCTCAAACACAAATGCTTAATAAGAAGCACTTATTGCTCAAGTAACACTTCTGCTTCACTTTAGTTGTCTCGCTCGTTAAGATTTTGAACCCTTGTTACTTATTTTAGCCTTAAACGGCTGTATTCTTGGTTTTTAATTGCTCCTAATTAGCAATAACATGCAAATGACAAAAAAGACCAGTGTTTCTCCATTTAGCTTGTTACCATTTACACCTGTGTGTATTCATCATGCACTATTGAGTTTAATTAAATACTTGGAAGGAAAGTGAGGAGAAAAGAGTGAATGACTGAGAATTATTCACCCATTTTAGCCTTCAAATCATTTGGATGATATCCTTAAAAAGTGGAAGAAAATCTAGGATATGAGAATGACCTGACTTAAAGCAGAGTTAAAGCACTAACAAGCCATGAAATTAAATTATTGGCAAGAATTGCTTTCTATTTAAGCAACTGGGTTAGAAGAAAAACCTGGAGCCACTGCGGCCCTCCAGGACTGTGATTGAGGATCCCTGGTTTAGCCAAAAGCTAAGATGTCCCGATATCTCTTCCAGATATTTCTTAAAGGTTGCCGAGGTTTCTACTTCAACTCCATGTTTCAGTAGTTTGTTCAGATTCCTGCAACTGTTTGCATAAAGAAGGGATTCCCGGCTTTAGTCCTTGATGCATTTCCTCTTAATTTTCATTAGTTTTAGTTCAACGGTCCCCAACCACTAGGCTGCGGACCAGTATCAGGCCGTGGATCACATGGTACCAGGCAGTGCAGAAAGACAAACACTTTTTATTTCCGTTTTATTGACTATCAGAGTATGTAGGAGGTTTTATTTATATATAAATTGACCAGATTATCTCTGCAGAACAGTTACTATGTTCTGTTGTTTATGTACCTTGACAGCCACTGTAGTTAAGGAATTAGGAGGGGCGGCGGTATTCAGTAAGGTTTGGATGTGCATGCAGATTGATTTGTTTGTGGTGTACAATTAACTGTTAACATTCATGAACTGTGACCACTCGCCATTCAGCATAGTGAAGAAGTCGTCAGTTAAAAAGTCTCATCGAAGTGCAGCGAGCAAAGGTAATTGAGTATACACTGAGGTCATGGCAGATGGCTTTCATAGACCTGAACTGCTGGTGTTTGATGGCAGTGTCGCAGAGAATTGGCGTGTGTCTGAACAAGTATATGATATTTTCTTAGCAGCTGCACATTCAGGCAAAGACGCATGCACACGAGCATTTAAACTTCTCAATATGACAGGCTATGTTGAGTTGTTGATATAATGTTTAATTCTATAATCTGTTTAAAGTAAATGTTTAAGCAAACTTGTTTGTATATTTTCAAGTAAGGAACAAAGGTAAAGAGGGAGGATGTAGAACAGTGACTATGTTCTGTTGTTTATATACCTTGACAGCCACTGTAGTTAAAGAAGTAGGAGGGGCGGCCGTTTTAAGTAAGGTTTGGATGTGTGTGCAGAATGGATAAAATTCAACATGGTGAAGAAGTCTCATCGAAGTGCAGCGAGCAAAGATGGATTGAATATACATTGACGGCATGGCAAATGGATTTCATAGACCCGAACCTCTGGTGTTTGATGACAGTACTGCGGAGAATTGGCGTGTGTTTGAACAAGAATATGCGCACACGAGCTACTGTAGTTAAGAAAGCAGGGGGGCGGCAGTATTAAGTAAGGTTTGGATGTGTGTGCAGATTGATTTGTGTTGTATAATTAACTGTTGATAACTTTCATTAACTGTGACCACTCGTCATTCAACATGGTGAAGAAGTCGTCAGTAACTAAGTCTCATCAAAGTGCAGCGAAGGTAATTGAATATATAGTGAAGGCATGGCAGATGGACTTCGTAGACCCGAACCACTGGTTTTTGGCGACAATGTCACAAAGAATTGGCATGTGTTTGAACAAGAATATGTGCACACTAGCTACTGTAGTTAAGAAAATAGGAAGGGCAGCAGTAGATAGATAGATACTTTATTAATCCCAATGGGAAATTCACATCTCCAGCAGCAGCATAATGATAAAAATAGAAAAATAAAAGTAGAATTAAATAAGGTTTGGATGTGTGTGCAGATTGGATAAAATTCAACGTGGTGAAGAAGTCTCATCGAAGTGCAGCGAGCAAAGGTAATTGAATATACATTGAGGGCATGGCAGATGGATTTCACAGACCCGAACCTCTGGTGTTTGACAGTATTGCGGAGAATTGGCATGTTTTTGAACAAGAATATGTGCACATGAGCTATTCTAGTTAAGAAAGTAGAAGGGGCGGCGGTATTCAGTAAGGTTTGGATGTGCGTGCAGATTGATTTGTTTGTGGTGTACAATTAACTGTTGATAACTTTCATTAACTGTGACCACTTGTCATTCAACATGGTGAAGAAGTCGTCAGTAACTAAGTCTCATCAAAGTGCGGCGAGCAAAGGTAATTGAATATACGTTAACGGCTTGGCAGATGGATTTCGTAGACCTGAACCACTGGTGTTTGATGACAATGTCACGGAGAGTTGGCATGTGTTTGAACAAGAATATGTGCGCACGAGCTACTGTAATTAAGAAAGTAGGAGGGCTGGCGGTATTAAGTAATGTTTGGATGTGTGTGCTGATAGTGTTCAATAAACTGTTGATAACCTTCAATATCCCCATTTCTTCCATCTGTGCCTCTTTCCCACACTTCTCTCTGTCACAGTTCTGATGCCCGATAAATGAAGCGCATAAGGTAACCCTACTTTAAAAAAAAAAAAAAAAAAACACACACACACCAATCATCGAGATATTGACGTTTTCGGTATCGAGGGACCCTAAAACACTTGAGCTGCGTGAAAAACAGGGGATCGAAATTTTTGTCTAATCTAAAGCGTTCGCTCCTTCCCCATAGACGATAGGTTATGGTGGGAGAGGGCGCAAAGCAAAAAGTTCAAAATAAGACCTGATGTCTTGCACATGTGTTACTGCCATCCACATTTTCCCTGTTTGCATCTTTATCAAATTGGCAGCTGGGCAGGTGGCTCCATTTTGTTCAAGAACATCCATATTTCTCATTCTGCCTAAGAGTCGATCCTACCCTCTTCTTCAGACTCACTGTCAGACTCTGAATTGACAGAAACGTGACCCTCGTTTTCTGAAAATTCCTCATCTTCCAAAGTTGGCTTCTGTCTCTTCTGAAATGATTTCTGAGGCCAACTGAGCTGGGATCTTTGCTATACTGGTTGGTTTTTAAAAAGGCGTCTCATACACAGAGCTATTAATTTGTTCTGTCCTTCTACAATTCCATTTTGATAAGAAATTGGAATGATTGGTTTGATGGGGTTAGGTTAGGTATTGCATGTGAAACATATTTTTGGAGGTTGGATAGGTATGGAGAAGCTGATGAAGGTGTTCCTGGTTGAAGGTAATGTAAATGATTGGTCTGATGGGATTAGGGATCATATGTGAAAGGAACAGGTTTCTGCTGGAGGTTGGATGGGTGTGGATGAGTTGATGGAGGTGTTCATGGTGGAAAGTGATGTAAATGAATGGTCTCATGGAATTATGTGTGTGAAAGGGAAAAGGTCCTGTTGGAGGTTGGGTGGGTGTGGAGATGTTTATGGTTGATGGTGATGTAAACCATTGGTCTGACGGAATTCGGTTTGGGATATTTAGAAACAGGGCCTCCAAAGTGGTGTTGTTTTACAGACCCTTCCCATACCTGCGATGCACCTGTGTCTAGCAGCACTGAATACCACCTATGAAATGTAAATACGTTTGAGGGGTTCATAGTATGTAGTCAATAAACATTCATCCCTTAATATGTTCTTCAAAGAAATTGAGCCAAGGATGATAATACATAATTTGTTGTATGTTTTATTTAATTATTATTATTATTTATTTATTTTTTTTTTTTAAAACGTTGGGTCTATGAAACCCATTTCATTTTCAAGTAGCACACAAGGGATATGTCACACATCTGGCTGTGTGTGCGGCTGGGTCAGCTACTTAGACTATATTAGCAAACAGCCTGCTCCTGTTAAATGAGGGTCTTTATATCCATGTAAGCACACTGCGTGAGCCTCTCTGGGCAGTGCTTACGTTTTGTGGATAGCCCGGAGTAGCCTCTCGGGCAGTGTTTCCTTTTTCGGCAGACTCCTTTTATGAGAAGTGGTTCCAGTTTGCTGACACATCTTCTTTTTCAGCTGACCGGGTCCCAGTATGCTCATCAGATGAGACTCGACTATCCTGAGGGGAAACAAATAGTGCTGTCAACAGTTCTGTCCTAGAAGAGTCTCCTGAACAAAGCATGATAAAAGCCTTATATTTAATTTACAAAACATGATTAGATTTTTTTTCTTTTTTTAACTCCCAAAGATGTGCATGTTGAATTAATTGCTAACTATAAATTGACCCTACGTAATGTGACCAATAGGGGACGTTGCAGAACCCCCAACACAATTGCTATGACACAAGTCCCAGTATAAATAGAAAGGTTTATTAACAACAATACCTTACAAAAAAGTTTCTAATCTGTTGTGTAGCCAAATAAGATATTGAAGACCCAGGAGTAGTTCCAGTCCCAGGGCAGTACTTCTTTGTCCTATTGAAGTCCCATAAAGTAGGTAGTGTAACTCCCTCTGGCACCCACTAACCCAAGCAAGGCTTTCCCACTGGACTACATTTCCCAGCATTCCCTGCAGGTGTCAGAATAGGTACCAAAGCTTCGGTATCTAGTGGGTCGGGGAAGCATATAGCCTTGATACAGTGCCTCTCCAAATCTCTCCTTTAAATTGGCCTCCTGGCCGGTTAAGGAGGTGAGGTCAATCCCAGAAGATGGGCCAGCCCATCCTTTACAGTAAATAAGCATGAGTCTGTCCTGAATTGCAGTGAACTGGCATCCCCTTCGGCATAGATTCCTGCCTGGCATCTGATGAGGCTGGGTGACTCCCACTCCCCTCCATCAGGCTGAACCAGAATAAGCGAGTACAGAAAATTAATGTTTTGGCCAGTTTATATAATAGGAAGCCCTATAGGGCATTGTGCCCAGATTCAGTACCTGGCCTGGCAAACAAGCAAAGTGTTAACAGTTTTATAGATGTGTTTAACAGGAGTTTTTAGTAACTTATTTATTGACAATGTGCTTAGACAGCAGATCGATAATTCAATATCCATTCTTCCAGTAAAAGTGAGTTTTGATTGAATTTTCTCTTTCTGATTTTCCTCTTGAAAAGCCGTAAAGGGGAAAAAAAACATAAAATGGACTATGAAATTAGCAATAAAGTATGTCTCTTTAAGTACCAGTTATTGCACCATTACACCTACCTTGAATATTTGTCAGTCCACTATTGTACAATCCCTTTTCTATTTTTTTTTTTTTCCCTCATGATGTTGGGGGAGCTGGAGCCAATCCCAATGGGGTCAGACACAAGGCTGGAATCAGCCCAGGATGGGATGCTAGGCCATTTCAGAGTAATCTTAACACTCATTCTCACTCACACTGTTGTCAGTTAACCTTTAAATGCACGTTTATGTTGTAATGGACGGCTGGGACGCCACCATAATGGAAAGACCAGGGGAGCAGATGTATACAGGCCACTGCCTCGCCCTCAAATGGTAGATGGCAGCCCCCCTGGGTTGCGGTAACATCACGGTTTCCCATAGGACATCATAGAAATTGGAGTTCTGTAACTCGGTCATCTGCGGTGGGTTGGCACCCTGCCCAGGATTGGTTTCTGCCTTGTGCCCTGTGTTGGCTGGGATTGGCTCCAGCAGACCCCCGTGACCCTGTGTTCGGATTCAGCGGGTTGGAAAATGGATGGATGGTAACTCAGTCATGTTGGGTGCCATTTGGGTAGCCAGCTGCAGAGCTCTACTTTGTGGGGTTTTCACAACACTAGAGAGTGCTTCAAGACCTCGTTAACGAGCCACCTGGAGTACTCCCAGGTACAGCATAAAAGGAGCTGCCTGCCTTCATTCAGTCGGGAGGAAGAGGACGAAGCTTGCCTGGAGGAAGAGGAGGAGGAGAGGCGGAAGGAGAGAGAAGACAAAGAGACAAAGTGCTGACTGTGCTTGTGCTTTATACTGTGCAAGAGTAAGAGGGAAGCGTTTCCCACGTTTAAATAAAAACGTGTGTTGTGTTGCGTTTTGTCTGTTGTGTCTGGTGTTTGCGGAGCTGGTGCACCCCATACTATCCACAATATTAAACTGAGCATGTGCAGAAAGTACACCTGGGCAAGGTAAATATCATGGACTGGGAGTGGGGAGTTCGGATGAAGTTCAGTCAGTGCCTGTGCATCATCATACCCTTAAGCTTTGCGGCAGTTTAGTATTTTTCTATTTCAGGATTTGGCAGCTGGCTTTCAAAATGGTCCACAATACCTTCCCACTTTTTCTTTTTGTCCCTTAAATTGGTTTTGTTCTTTCCCATTCTCCCTCTTGATAAGTGGCCTCTTCCATTATTCTGTTTAAATAGTTAGGCTTCACACCTTATTGTAAGGAATAAGGGCACGTACAACCGCCCTAATCCCGACGCAGACAGGCACGACACTAATTGCCACAAAGCACACTGTTTATTTAAAATAACCGCAGTCCATACAGCACAGTCCCTTCTTGAGCCAGTCCTTCCACCTCCATTCCTCCTTACAAGCTCTGTCCACTTCCTTCTGACTCAGCCATGGAGTGGTGGTGACTGGCTCCTTTTGTAGGGCACCCGGAAGGAGTCCAGGTGCCCAACAAGTACTGCTACGAAATAGGGCCCTGCAAGTGTCCAGGCACCCCCTGGCGGTGGCCACAGACCCCAGCAGGGTTGAGCTTCCACGCTTATGTCCCATGGCCCTGTTGGAAGCCAACGGGGCTACTGTCTGCCAGTTCAGGGAAGAAATGGCTTTGAAAATACTCTCTTCCCTGGTCCTTCCATGGCCGGGGAAGGGCCACGGTGGACCGCTACAACAGCTAATGTGAAATGGTCACTGAGCTGTCAGCAGCTGATGTGACATGATGTGTTGTTAGGCAGATTTGTTGATTCAGGTGTTTTGAGTACTGAAATCCGCATCACCTGTGGCTCTTCGTTATCAGGTCTCTTAACGGCAGTCCTTCTGATGGAATGTGACACACCATTTACTTCAAATGCATAGTCTGCGGTTCATATTTTGATGAATATAGCTTACCAATTCTTTCAAGCTTACCTTGACCCCTACGCTATCATTGAAATGCTGCACAACCGAGAGGACACACAGCACCTGCGACAACATGTCATTCACGTCTGCCATTCATCCATTGATGCCGTCGAATGCCAATGTATAATCTGATGCCACTAAAAGGTTTTTCCCTTGCATCAGGTTGTGTTTATTTTTAAAATGTGCAATGTGCTTTCTACACATGTGACACACACCTCTACATCTGTTAGGTTTATTTTAGGAGACTTATCAACTGTAGACCGTTCATCGGACCAGATTAACGAGAGCACCTCTGATCTTTGCAGTTTGAAATCAACGTCCCTGCCTTTAGGGCCGGTTTCAGGGACGTTGGATTAGCATAGAAATGCGACACTCAGCTGTCAAATTGTTCCCACCCAGTTTTAAAGAATAATTCACCCATAGTTGTCTCCAGACATATATATTTTATGACTGGCTTCAGCAAGACTAGTCAGTCAGTCATTTTCCAACCCGCTACAGTAATCCCTCGCTATATCGTGCTTCGCCTTTCACGGCTTCACTCCATCGCGGATTTTATATGTAAGCATATTTAAATATATATCGCGGATTTTTTGCTGGTTCGCGGATTTCTGCGGACAATGGGTCTTTTAATTTCTGGTACATGCTTCCTCAGTTGGTTTGCCCAGTTGATTTCATACAAGGGACGCTATTGGCAGCTTAGAAGCTACCCAACTTACTTTTCTCTCTCTCTTGCACTGACTTTCTCTGATCCTGACGTAGGGGGATTGAGCAGGGGGGCTGTTCGCACACCTAGACGATACGGACGCTCGTCTAAAAATGCTGAAAGATTATCTTCACGTTGCTACCTTCTGTGCAGCTGCTTCGTGAAGCGACATGCTGCACGGTGCTTCACATACTTAAAAGCTCGAAGGGCACGTATTGATTTTTGCTTGTTTGTTTTTCTCTGTCTCTCTCTCTCTCTCTCTCTTTGTCTGCTCCTGATGGAGGGGGTGTGAGCTGCCGCCTTCAACGGCTTTGTGCCGCGGTGCTTCGCATACTTAAAAGCCAAACAGCCCTATTGATTTGTTTGCTTTTCTCTATCTCTCTGACATTATCTGCTCCTGATGCGCACTCCTTTGAAGAGGAAGATATGTTTGCATTCTTTTAATTGTGAGATGGAACTGTCATTTCTATCTTGTCATGGAGCACAGTTTAAACTTTTGAAAAAGAGACAAATGTTTGTTTGCAGTGTTTGAATAACGTTCCTGTCTCTCTACAACCTCCTGTGTTTCTGCGCAAATCTGTGACCCAAGCATGACAATATAAAAATAACCATATAAACATATGGTTTCTACTTCGTGGATTTTCTTATTTCGCGGGTGGCTCTGGAACGCAACCCCCGCGATGGAGGAGGGATTACTGTATATCCTAACACAGGGTCGCGGGGGTCTGCTGGAGCCAAACCCAGCCAACACAGGGCGCAAGGCAGGAACAAATCCTGGGCAGGGTGCCAGCCCACCAGCAAGACTAGATGTAGCCTAAAAGTATTACAATATGTGACAAAAGAGGAATAGGAACTGAGCAAGAGATTAGAAACCAAAAAGACAGAACAGGAGGACAAAACCATTGCAGTACATTAATATCTCTGGAGCATCACAAGGGGGACAAAAGTGACAGAGGGGCATCAGTGCTGAGGTCCATTACTTGTAGCCTACGAGAAGTTAAATGTAACCTGTGTGCATATTTAAACCGAGTAAAATGGTGGTTGTATGTAAATTTGCTATTTTTGAAAACTACATCCCAGCAAAGAAGAGAAGATAATGTGAGGTGGTCCCAGGACCACTGAGAGAAGAATCCGTCTCTAATGAACAAGTGACAAGATACTGAATAGAATTTCTTTTCTGGAAGCATTTGTGATATCTGAATGCAGACAGCTTTCTCAGTCCTGCTTAATCCAGTTTAGCATTGTGCCTATCCTGGCAGCTCTTGCCGAAAGGTAGAAATTAACACTGGATGGGATGCCATTCCGTCACCGAGCCCAGTCACAATGCCAGGGATTGATTTAAATGCATATCTTTGAGATGGCGGGATGAAAACTGAAGGAAAAGCTAAACAAACACTCAGAAAACATGCCATCTTTACAGAGAAAATGACTGTGCGTGGAATTCAAACCCAGGATGAATAACTGCACTCCTCTGCTGACCCATATCCAAACACGTTTTCATGAAATTATAGATGAATACAAATCTGGTGATTAATAATCTCACAGACTGGAAATTGTAAACTGTGGACCATAACTTAGCCTACAAAAAAGAAATCAGGGAATACCTTGCAGACGCTGTAACCCGCCAGCAGCTCAATTTGAGTCCCCTGCCCTGTAGCATAATTTCTTCCTTGACGTATGGCCTATACGCATCCCTTCGACCGCAATAAATGTCTCAGGGTCCTCGGTGTGTATAGATGGAACACTTGCCCTGGTGGTTCACCATGTTTCATGCCAGATAACAAGAAATTGCCTGGCCTCAAGCAGCTGCACCTCCAAGTACTGTTCATTTTCTTACATGGGCTTCAGGAGGAGGACTCTTCTCCTCTCTGTGTTTTACAGTATGGCCACTTTATCCCCATCACCTGTTGTCCTTGTCGTATTTGTTATCTTTAATTGCTCTATGAGATCTGTCCCAACTCACCCCCAAGTCCGACAGATTTACTGAAATGAGTTCCTCTTGGCTGTGTAAAATGGAAATGTACACAGAGCTTCCATTCTTTTGTTCTTTTTATGCAACCTCTTTCTAATACCTAGAGAAGTGTGTAAGGGACGGTGCTGTTTGTTCCTCCGGTTTTTTTTTTTTTTACTCTTTTGTTTTTGTATTTTGTTTGCTCAGGTGAGTGTCATGTGACACACCATGGTGTTTGAGAAGAGGGGGTGGGAGGTGTCTGTGCACTTATAGCTAACCGGTTTCCAGGCCGAGGAAATTATTGAATGCTTCTGGCCACCAACCATTAGATGTACACGTTCTGCTGGCTAATGGCCTTTGATAACATTTGTGCAGACGGCCCCAACCCTACCCCTTTCAAAACTGAAGAGCAGAGCGAAGGTTTTAATGAGGATAGCTTGAGGGGAAAATGTGTGGCTCTCTGAAAGGTTGATTCAAATGTCACCTATGTGGGAAGCCTGGAAAAAACCTGCAATGGCTGTTAATGTATGTGAGCAGTGTTGGCAGCCACCAGGAAATCACTCGTGCCAGTGGAGACCTTTCAGCGCCAGGTGGTCTGGAGGAAAAATAAAACTTAACATGATTGCTCATGAAGTGTTACAAATGGCATGGTGGGAGCAGGAGCAGAGTGTCGGGATAATGGAGTGACTTCAGACTGCTTTGTGTCCTGTGTGTTCTTCCCATTCTGAGATGGCTAAAGAAGTGGACATGAACAGGAGGACACTTATCTGCTTTTTCTGTAGCACCATTAAGGGTGTTCTCACCAATGGCATTATGACAATGATGGCTGGTGGTCTCTCTAAAAGGGGGGCCTACATTATAACATTAGTCAATTATTGAATCATGTTATTTATATTTAAATTCTGCCCTTGACCCTCTGCAGTTTGCATACCAGGAGAAGGTGGGAGCGGAGGATGCCATCATCTATATGCTACACCGATCCCTCTCCCACTTGGACAGAGGCAGTGGCGCTGTAAGAATTATGTTTCTGGACTTCTCTAGCGCCTTCAACACCATCCAACCTCTGTTCCTTAGGGACAAGCTGATAGAGATGGGAGTAGATTCATACCTGGTGGCATGGGTAGTGGACTATCTTACAGACAGACCTCAGTATGTGCGTCTCAGGAACTGCAGGTCTGACATTGTGGTCAGCAGCACAGGAGCGCCGCAGGGGACTGTACTTTCTCCGGTCCTCTTCAGCCTATATACATCGGACTTCCAATACAACTTGGAGTCCTGCCACGTGCAAAAGTTCGCTGATGACACTGCTATCGTGGGCTGCATCAGGAGTGGGCAGGAGGATGAGTACAGGAACCAAATCAAGGACTTTGTTAAATGGTGTGACTCAAACCACCTACAACTGAACACCAGCAAAACCAAGGAGCTGGTGGAGGATTTTAGGAGGACCAGGCCCCTCATGGACCCCATGATCATCAGATGCTCTGTGTAAGAAAGGACAGAGCCGACTATACTTCCTTAGAAGGCTGGCGTCCTTCAATATCTGCAATAAGATGCTGCAGATGTTTTATCAGACGGTTGTGGCGAGCGCCCTATTCTACGTGGTGGTGTGCTGGGGAGACAGCATAAAGAAGAGGGACACCTCACGCCTGGACAAACTGGTGAGGAAGGCAGGCTCTATTGTAGGCATGGAGCTGGACAGTTTGACATCCGTGGCAGAGCGACGGGCGCTGAGCAGGCTCCTATCAGTCATGGAGAATCCACTGCATCCACTGAACAGGATCATCTCCAGACAGAGGAGCAGCTTCAGCGACAGACTGCTGTCACTTTCCTGCTGCACTGACCGGTTGAGGAGATCATTCCTCCCCCACACTATGCGACTTTTTAATTTCCACCCAATGGGTAAACGTTAACATTATACAAAGTTATTGTCTGTTTGTATACCTGCATTGTTATCACTCTTTAATATTTTCTTTATCGGTATGCTGCTGCTGGAGTATGTGAATTTCCCCTTGGGATTAATAAAGTATCTATCTATCTATCTATCTATCTATCTATCTATCTATCTATCTATCTATCTATCTATCTATCTATCTATCTATCTATCTATCTATCTATCTATTATATAGTGCCTTTCCTATCTATCTATTAGATAGATAGATAGATAGATAGATATACAGTGCCTTTCCTATCTATCTATCTATCTATCTATCTATCTATCTATCTATCTATCTATCTATCTATCTATCTATCTATCTATCTATCTATCTATCTATCTATCTATCTATCTATCTATCTGTCTGTCTGTCTGTCTGTCTGTCTGTCTGTCTGTCTGTCTGTCTGTCTGTCTGTCTGTCTGTCTGTCTGTCTGTCTATCTGTCTGTCTGTCTGTCTGTCTGTCTGTCTGTCTGTGTCTTATGCTGCCTACTATACTAATTAAAATATCTATCTATCTTCGTAGAAAGTGGTCTGTGACCCTGTCATACCAACTTGGGAGTCTTTTTCCAGAGACTTGACCAGTTTCCTCTCAATGGCCAGCAGAGTAAGGCTGAAGTGACTTCAGCTGCAGGTTGAAGCTCCTGTTGCACCCTACACAACTGCGTTTCATCTTATTCAAGAAAAGATCCCAGTCACCCCACAGTAGAAAGTCTTTCCGAGACTAAGGTCGTAAAGCTTATGAAATTGTTTTTGGGCAAAGGCAGAACTATAACAAGAGTTGTGTGGAGCTTCCACCTGCAGCTGAAGTCACTTCAGTACACACATGTTGCAAAAAACACCCTCAAAAACCAGACAAAAAAAAAACTTTAAATGGGAGTTGTTTTGATTGTATTTAGCAAAGAAATCTGCCAAAAGTGTAAGCAAATTTTACTTGACAAGGTTTCTTAAAGTAAGCTAAATAATTGTAAATACTCATTTTTGGATAAGTCAATAATTCTTACAATAAGGAAAACTAGACTTAATGTCATGATTTAAATACATTTCACTTGGCTTAGATTTCATTTTTTGCAGTGCATGTACTTTGTGAGCATGCCCGTGTTGATCAAACAGATGAAGCTCTGAAGTCTACTTGTGACTTTATGCTGTAGGAAGATAAGTAAATAAATCAAGATAAATAACATTTGATCTGGCTTTTATATAAGTAACATATAAATGTTTTCATATAAAGACCATCACAAAACATAATCACAAACTGGACTTTGCACAATACCTTGGCGAGCTCTGTAAGCCGTGCTTTTTCTTTGAAGGACAGGTGTGGGCCAGACTGACTGGCAGGATGATGCCAGACCTCTTTCTGCATCCAAGCAGTGCCATCTTTCGTCCTTTACACCTGGTGCAGCTGTGTTGTTTCTGTTCTCTTTCTCCGATGTAGAACCCTCATCCTCACCTGAGTCCACCTTTGTTATAGCACATATTTATCTGAAAACTAACAGTGTCAGATCGGGGGGAGTGTGAACATGACTGGGAGAATAAAACTAAATAAAAAAAAATGCTAACCTTTACAAGTACCATACATTTACACTGGCTGTTACAGACTCAAATCAAATGTATCTTTTTATTGTATAATACAACAATAACAATAAGAGCAGCTCACTACCGAAAATGTTTATTTTGTGACGCGGCAAGGCTCAAACCCACGACATGTTGATTATGAGTCAGCAGCTCTTACCGCTGTACTACCAAAGCAGTCGTAACAATGACATACACTAACCCGATTTCTTTTTCTTCAGTTATAGTCTTGAATAAAAGCGCATTCGTTCTGTTATACTGTATCTTTTGCGAAAGTGCTTATTTGATATTTGGACTTCAGTCTTCACACATTATACACTTCATGTCAAAATTTTGTCGTTAGTACTAAAACATGAAAAAAGTTTGTCTTTTAGGTATGTGTTCAACATTTCTGTCATGCTACAGTTGCATAGATCTTTGTAGATACGGAACACATATGAAATGCATGTGTTCCAAATAATGATATATTATTTACACTATACAGCTCCCGGTACCTCACTAAGAGATAAACAAGGCTTGAGCTGGGAGAGAGATTTTTGCTGTTTCTGCGGCGGTGGGAGGATGGGATAGCAGGCTGCTTGCGCTTATTGACACATTTACAAAACAAAAGATGCTGACGGAGTGGTGTGAACAGATTTAAGGTGGGACGGGTTTACAGGTTTTTTCATAGGCTTTGGCAGTTCTTGTGTTAATGTATCATTCTGCCACTGGAATTTATGGGCGGGGGGGGGGGGGGGGGGGGGGGGGAATGAATCACATTAGACGACTTGCAAGAACTTATTGCTGATTCTGAATGAACTAGCCATGAAGTTGAACACGTTCTAGCATGCTCTTTGTAACAGCAATGTAAATACAACTATACATATTTGACAAATTTTAGAGGAGGCGGAGCTTTCCTTGTAGTCTTAGAGCAGTCGCCTCTGCATTACAGTACAGTAAGATGGAGCCTTAGCTCAGGACAGGAGGGACATGCAGAAGGTTGTGAGGTCTACACAGAAGATCCTAGGAACGGAGCTCCCTTCTAGAGACAGCATGGACCTCAATCTCTGCAGCAGAAAAGCCAAAATATATTGAATCACCCCCAGCCACAAGCTATCCATCTAAGACACTTGTAGGAGGTTAGGCAGCATCAGGCACCTGCACTTTTCAGCATTACTTTTTACGCTCTCTTGTTGGATGGTTGCACTGTCTTGTTTTGCACTTTACTCTTCACACTCCTCCTTGATGCGCAATTGTCTGCTCTCTATATCACGTACTGTTTGAAATGGCCATTGCCAAATGAATAAAAAGGCCAAATACACTAGCTGTATCTGGCCAATAAAGGATCTTGAATCTAGAAGACCATAGACCATGGTCTGACCTCACATAGTATTGCTGGTCTATTTTAATGTCCATTTGAACTCCCAATCCCCAGGCCCGTCTCCTTCCCGATGACTTTACTGAATTTTCCTCTTGTGCTTTGTTTGCTGCTTTTAGAGTTTTGAAGCCCACCCTGACGAGACTGTGAGTGTCACGCACATGATACGAGCCGGAGGAGGCGTGTGGATGGCGTTCTCGGAAGGATCATCAATCCATTTGTTTCACACAGAATCCTTGCAGCATCTCCAGGAGATAAATATATCCACGCGCACCACTCTCCTCGATCCAGGCAAGTGGTAAAATGGGTCAAACAGCAGGTGTTTCATGGGCTTTTGTGTTCTCTGTGTCTCTCTCACTCTTTTGTCCAGTGAGCAGCAAATGAATTGCAAAGGTGCCTTGAGATAATGTGGAACAGGAGAGTGGCAGGCAGCGTGGGATGAAGGTGCATAACCCTCCTCCCATGCAGACTACCAATATCTCAGGCCTGTCCATTCTGAACCGATCAAAGGGGATAAAAATGTCGGGGGTCATGGTGACACAGGCCTGTAGCTGTCACTGCCTTCTGAGCCTGATTGGCTTGCTGTATCCTGTGGGCTTTGGTTTTCTGTTTCTTCATATTTAATACTAGTGGAGATGCGTGGCTGTTACTCGGGGTTGGCAATGAATTTATTATTCGAATATCGTTCAAAAGTCAAACTGCCATTATTAACAAATAATGGGTTATATAGTTACTCATTTAGAGTACCTTAGGATACACAACGTTTTTTGTTTCACCATTAGGCAATTTCTTTCTGATCCTAGTCTGGGACAGGCAATGTATAGCCAGCCACGTGAAAAGCACAGTTCTTTAAGGTAAACTCCAGTAACTTTAAGTGATTGTCCTTACGCTTTATTTATGGACATTTATGTTAAAAAGAATCCAATGCAAGCTTTCGAGGCGACTTGGGCCCCTACTTCAGGCAAGATGTAATCAGTCTTGCATCTTGCTTAAATAAGGGGCCCGCATTGCCTCGAAAGCCTGCATTGGATTCTTTTTAATTGACTAATAAAAGGTGTCACTTTGCTTGACTTCTAACTTTATGGAAAACGCAAATGCAAGACGTATTGGAAATTGAAGTGATTTGAATTGGAAATCATAGGAATATGTGAAATGAAAATGTCCTGTTTCTCTCCGATTCCAGTTAGAATAGTAGCCTCAATTATGTGTGGATGACGTGACAATGTTGGCACAACTTTGTTCTCACAACCTTGATCATGAATTTTTTTCTGAATGCCTCGCAGTTAGGAGACCTGGGTTCGCTTCCCGTGTCCTCCCTGCGTGGAGTTTGCATGTTCTCCCCGTGTCTGCGTGGGTTTCCTCCGGGCGCTCCGGTTTCCTCCCACAGTCCAAAGACATGCAGGTTAGGTGGATTGGCGATTCTAAATTGGCCCTAGTGTGTGCTTAGTGTGTGTGTTTGTGTGAGTCCTGCGGTGGGTTGGCACCCTGCCCAGGATTGGTTCCTGCCTTGTGCCCTGTGTTGGCTGGGATTGGCTCCAGCAGACCCCCGTGACCCTGTGTTCGGATTCAGCGTGTTGGAAAATGGATGGATGTTTTAGGGTTTTCCTTAATTTGTCGAATCATGTTCACACATTTAATTTTTTTTATTAATCACCGAAACTGTTGCTTTTGGATATTTACTCTTCCTCTGACTTGGTGATTGCGTTGTGACGAGTGTCGGGACAGACAAACTCACTTATTTATTAGATTTACGCATTTTGTACTACAAAAACCAACTCCCATTTAGCATTTCAAATCCTAAAAACCCATAAACCTTTTTTTCCTTCAATTATATCATTTTTAGGTGTGTTTACCTATAATGTGTGAAGCACCTATTCTGCTAGCCATGTGCGCCTGTATGCCCCCACCCCACCTTGTTAAGTCAGTCCAACATTTGTTGAGATAACTTGACTAGATCGTGCTGTATACAGTTTCTACAATTCAATATCTTCGACTGAAAAGCACTGGCAAATCGGCAAACTCATCTATCTTAAAACAGAGAGTGAATCTGTGCGACTTCAACTAGGAATGAATTTACTGTTTTAATATTATGTTGTATATTTTCATTTTTTACTTGTGCTACAGCCACTCAGATCAAACCAATTCAACTCTAGGGATAGGGGGCGCCATCCCATGTTTGTGCGCCATTCCTGTGTAGCTTTGGCGTTCTGCGTGGCATCATTGTCTTGCAGGAAAACAGATATTCTCCCAAGATGCTGGTTTCTTTAGAACTGCATCCATGTTTTTCTTTTGAATTTCTCTGTAAGGGTCTTCAAGGGGGGAAGTAGGTTCTCATGAGGATCTGTCCTCTGTGAGGTCTGGTCTAGGGAATCCATTCCCGGGAATCCCAGGCTCCCAGGGATGACACAGTGCACAGGCATCTCACATGTGAATGGTTTTAGAATGAGCGACACTTATTTTTAATAAAACTACTGCAATATGTTGACACAAATAAAAGACTAACCGTATCTACAAGCAGTTCATGCTGTCATATAAGTACATGTATCTTTAGTTGCGGTAATAAAAGCATAGAAAGCACAACGTGTTCAGCGTGCGGTCGTCCAGGCGAGAGCGCACCCTCGTGCAGAAGTACGCCAGCCGCTGAGAAAGCACGCTCTGCCTCCACTGAAGCAGGTGGCACAGTCATCAGATACTGATACACTTGTTCTAAACAACGCCCGCACTTGCCATTGCTCTGAAACACCGCCATTTCAGCTTTTACTGATGCATCCAGTTTCTTGTCATCATTCTGTGATGGCAAGTTTCTTGGCACAGATAATGCGGATACAACAGACTGATGCATAGCTATTTCAAGTTGCTGTTCAAAGCTGTTGACTGATGAAGTGCAAGCTGCAGCAATGGCGCCGATTTTTACACTTTTACACACTATATATGCGAGCTTGGCCGTTCTAGTTTTCCCGGGAATTACAACAGTTTCAATGCGGGAATGAAAAATGTGGATTCCCTAGTCTGGTCTTCTAATAATTGTGGACTTCTGGTCGTGTTGCTCCTTATATGCGTCAGGCAGTGTGTCACTGTTCAGTGGGATTTTCTTCCTCTATTTTAAAGGTAAGTCACTGTGTCACTCCCTTAACAGTCCCTGTCATTTTTACCATATCAGAGGTAGTGAGGCGCTCCACAGGCTTGTGCACAGGACACCATAAACTTTGATCGTGAGGAATTTCATGTTGCTAAGTTTAAATAAAATTATAGCTCCTAACACTCTCATGTGTTCTGGAAGTCCTTTAGAAAAGTAAAATCAGTATAGTGCCACCTTGTGGGCGCTAATGCAGTGGTAACCCATAGCACACTCACAACCATTCAAAACCAGTTGTACAAATGACAGGAATAGAGAAGCATCTTTTAAACCTGTATTTGGAACCATCTGCTTATAAAATTAGGGTGGCATGAAATTGGGCTCAGCTACTGTCTCACAGCTCCAGGGGTGCTGGCACCTTCTTATCATACTTCCTATGGCTCGTTACTGTTTGTGTGAATGAGTACTATAGAACAACACTGGCACAGAGCGACCATGTGCTCAAGTATGCTATCAATTATGTGTGAGTCAAAGGCCTGTGTATGCATTAATCCAAGGGGCAGTCGGTCTCCGCATTGAACTACCCACACTATTCTCTGATTCAGGTTATAACAAATGGTTTCTCCATGCCATTGCATAAAAATGGCATCTTAAGGCCTTCCATGTTGCTCTTCTGTGGCTTGGCAGGCTGGCCTCTTCGCTCCCAGCCTATTCAAAATTAAATTTGTGCATGCAATTGAAAGCTTAATGTTGCTTTGGTGGCAGGGCAGTGGGTGGGTAGTTGCAGGCCAGTTGGCGTGAGTTCCAGCCGTGACAAGAGAGGATGAGAAACGGCAAGGCCAACGATCTTCTCCCCCTGCTCTCGCCCCATCTGTTAGGCGGCTTGTGAATGGAGCTCCAGCTTTTGATTAAGCAGAGCTGAATGGGTTTCCATAGCAACTGAATGCCCCAGATTGTCCCATCAAGGCCACCAAGTAGAAGACCACGCCCACATCACTGGCCATAAGTGGATCCGTTTATCAGCAAGTTCAGCTTCCCCTTGCTTTACTCCATGGCAACTCAACTTGTTACCCCATGAGCACTGTACCCAAAATTCCTTAATTAGTTCTTCACTTCGCTTGAGTGTCCAAATATTAATCAATGAGCACATGTGCTAAACTGGAAAAGCCTACATGAGGTTTGGATCATGAAGAAAAATTTTTAATGTATAAAGAGTCAGTGGGAGTTAAGAGCTGGGACACAGGTAGGGGATTGGCTTAATTTGGAGAAATTGGGATAGAGAAATGGGGGCTCAGTAAGTAAAATGCAAACGGGTCGGGTTACTGAATAAACGGGACATGAGTGGGTATGACTATGGTGGGATAATGGGGTGCTAGAATGGGAAGGGACGGAGTACTGGGCTTAAGTGGACACAGAAACCTTTCTTATAGAGACATGTGAAAGGTGAGCATTCCCAATTTGTTTAGGAAGGTGTGCCTGATAAATTCCATTTAAAATTGGACTACCGGACCCTTGTTGAGATGAACTTTTCCCAGGGTTGGTATTTGTCTTTTATTCTGGTACTTTTGGTGGCATGTCACAAAAGGCAACTAAAGAAGGTTGGACATCCAGCCTTAAAAATCTCTGCCCCAGTACCACCTTGTATTGTCTTCATTGTGTAGGTTAGGCCACCATTTCGACTCTCCACATTCAGATGCATTGATGCGACAGTCAGTTGAAACCCAGACAGGTGATCTCCATTGAACTAATCATGTAACTTCTAGTCTGTTGGCTACACCATTGATGATTTAGGGGTGCCATATTAAAGGGGGTGAACACTTGTGTTTAAGTTTTGTAAGTAATTTAGACCACTTTGCAGAGATCTGTTTTCACTTTGGCATCAAGGAGTCTTTTTCTGTTGAACAATATTTAAAAAGCCAATAACAATAAAATCTAAATATGTATAACAGTAAAATGTGAAAATTTCCAAGGGGCACCCAAATGTGCTGAACAAATTCTACAGATGGTTTGATGCTCTGAACAGTGAACAACAAGGAAGACCATCCCGCGGCCTGATGTGTGAGAAGAAAAACCCTGTCAGTGGTGAATCCATGTAAAGCTGCAGGAGCTGACACCATCCTTAGGTAAACCCTCACAGACCACACAAACCAGCTAGAGAAGGACCTGACATAATATCTTCAACACTTCTCAGCATCAGCATTCCTTCATGCTTCAAATCCAGCACAATTATACCAGTGCCAAAGAAACTGGTCATCTCATGCCTCAATGACTCCTGACCTATAGCGCTTACACACCATCATTAGCAGTTGGTTCAAGAGGCTGGTCATGGAGCACATGAAAACATAACTCCCTGCTTCACACAACCCACTGCAGTCTGTGTACCGCTCTAAACAGTCCACCAAAGATGCCCATTACCTGTCCACATCTCACCTGGACTTGCATTAGAATGGCGTTTATTGACTTCAGTTCAGCATTCAGTACCATCATTCCTCAAGACCTGATAGGAAAACTGAGACTTCTGGGCTTCAGTTCTTCCCGTCTCCCAATGTTGGTAAGACTAAAGAGATGATTGTGGATTTCAGGAAGACCCACTCTGCTCACACTCCTCTTTACATCAAGAGTAACTGGATTTTGGATTTCCTGGTAGAAAGACCAAAGACGATCTTCACTGACAATAACATCTCCCACTCCATAACAATGAGCACTGGAGACCCCCCACTGATGCATGCTCAGTCCACTTCTGTTCATGACTATGTACAGCTCCAACTGCATTATCAAGTTTGAAGGTGATGGGTCTGTTTAGCAATGATGATGATGAGACAAAGTACAGAATGGGTGGAACAGCTGGTAGATCAGTGTAAGTGCCGCAGCTTGTCTCTTTAATGTTGAGAAAACTAAAGAGATGATCGTGGATTTCGGGAAAACCCACCCTTCCCACATTTCCAGTTTACATCATGAGTAACTGGATTTTGGACTTCCTAGTAGAAAGACCAAAGACAGTCTGCATTGACAATAACATCTCTACCACCATAACAATGAGCACTGGAGACCCCCGCTGCTACGTACTCGGCCCACATTTGTGCACCTTGCCAATTCATGACTATGCTGTGATGTACTGCTCAGGTCTGTTGCATCTTTGGTCTGTTCAGGAATGAAGATAACAAAGTACAGAACAGAAGTGGAGCAGCTATAGATCTCTCAATCTTGATAAAACTTAAAGAGATGATGGTGGATTTCAGGAAGATCCCACCCACCCCTGCCCACACTCCACTTTACCTCAAGAGTTTTGTTGAAAAGAGAGAGTAAAGCACCACATTCCTTAGTGTGTACCACATGGAGGACCTCATCTATCAGCACCTCTTACTTGACCATGAAAGCATGGCAGCGACTCCAATTTATGCGCTAGCTGAAGAGGACGAGCCTTCCATGCTTTGATCTCACCACTTTCTATGGGGCACCCAATGAAAGCATCCTGACCAGCTGCATCACCGTCTGGTATGTGAACTGCAATGTGTCTGCTGGCAAGTCCATACAGTGGATCGTGCACACTGTTGGAGACCATCGGTGGGTCTTCTCTCCTTTCCATCTTGGACATGTTCAAATAGTACTGCATCCATAAGACCTTCATTGTGGGGGACCCCTCCCATTTCCTCCCACAGTTTCATTTCCCTGCTCCCATCCAGCAAAAGACTGAACAACAGTTTCTTCATACCAGCAGTCAGGCTCCAGGGCACAATGTTAACTCCCCAGTCCCTGCATTTTGCCCTCTTATCATACCTAATTACTGTTCTGCATTCCTTGTCATTTATACGTCTCCCATCATCACTGACTGCTTCTTCTCAACATGATGATGATTTGTGCAGGTGTTAGTCCTTGTTCTACGTTCTCTTATGTAAAAGTTCCCAACCCCTATACTGTTCACATTTTCCTGTTTATTGTCTGAATGTTGCACTGTAGCCCTGCAAAGTGTAATTTCAGACGACTGTGTAATGTGCCAAGGTATGTGTGGAGAATAAAGCCCAATGGACGTGACTTTTTATAGACACTGTATACCTGTAAGTGAGCACAAGCAGCTTTCTACTGCCCCCTGCTGTTCAGTTTTTTTTTTTTTTTTTATTGTCCCAGCTTTATATAAAGAACAGATGTCAAACTCCGTTTCTGGAGTGCCCCAGTGGCTGCAGGTTTTCATTCTAACCATGTTCTTAATCAGTGACCAGTTTTGGCTACTAATTAACTTCTTTTGCTTTAGTTTTAATTAATTTGAATCAGGCCCCTTAGTTGTTTCTTTTTTCCTTAATTAGTAGCCAAACAATAATAATGAGACACAAAAAACGAGCCAAAACATGACCAGCTTACCTGTGCCCATCACACAATATCTGGAAATAAAGAAGGGTGGAGGTCTCAGTAAGATTGATCTCTCAGCTCATCAAAACATTTTGACAGTGTTCTTAGAAAAAACAGAAAATCAACAGTTTAGGAGAGATGGCAGTGGAGTTTTTAACCAGATTGTTTAATGGAATCTTGGAAAGTTAGAGGATGCCTGAGGAGAGGAGAAGTGTACTGATGCCAATATTTAAAAATAAGGGGGATGTGCAGAGCTGCAGTAACTACAGGGGGATAAAATTGATGAGCCACAGCATGAAGTTATGGGAAAGAGTAGTGGAAGCTCAGTTAAGAAGTGAGGTGATGATTAGTGAGCAGCAGTGTGGTGTCATGCCAGGAAAGATCACCACTGATGTGATGTTTGCTCTGAGGGTGTTGATGGAGAAGGACAGAGAAGACCTGAAGGAGTTGCATTGCGTCTTTGTGGACTTGGAGAAGGCATATGACAGGGTGCCTCGAGAGGAGCTGTGGTATTGTATGAGGAAGTCGGGAGTGGCAGAGAAGTACGTAAGAATGGTACAGGATATGTACGAGGGAAGTCTGACCGTGGTGAGGTCTACGGTAGGAGTGATGGAGGTGGGATTACATCAGGGATCGGCTCTGAGCCCTTTCTTATTTGCAGTGGTGATGGACAGGTTGACAGATGAGATTAGACAGGCGTCCCCGTGGACTATGATGTTTGCTGATGACATTGCGATCTGTAGTGAGAGTAGGGAGCAGGTTGAAGAGACTCTGGAGAGGTGGAGATCTGCTCTAGAGAGGAGAGGAATGAAGGTCAGTAGGACAACCAAGACAGAATAAATGTGTGTGAATGACAGGGAGGTCAGTGGAATGGTGAGGATGCAAGGAGTAGAGTTGGCGAAGGTGGATGAGTTTAAAATACTTGGGATCAACAGTGCAGAGTAATGGGGATTGTGGAAGAGAGGTGAAAAAGAGAGTGCAGGCAGGGTGGAATGGGTGGAGAACAGTGTCAGGAGTGATTTGGGACAGACGGGTATCAGCAAGAGTGAAAGGGAAGGTCTACAGCAGGCATGCGCAACCTTTCCGCTATTGACGGCCGCACTACAGACTTTTTACTTTAATAACGGCCGCACTACAGACTTTTTACTTTAATAACAGCCGCACTACAGACTTTTTACTTTAATAACGGCCGCCAGTAAGTCCAAGTAAACTTAATAATGTTTTATGATTTATGTAAAAATTTACAGATTACACATTAAAACAGAGTATGATATATCTGACAATATTCAATTTACTGGTCTACATATGTAAAAAAATGTCTACGAAACGTCATATAGGACAAAAAACCTTTACAGCAATTGTTTCAGGAAGTTTGGAAAACATCGCCATTAATGGCTTCCTTGCTCTTGCATGTTTGCAGACAGACTTGCAAAGTCAGGGGACTCGCTGGAGACCATTAGCCGTATTCCAGACTCTAGATTGCTGTCTACCAATCGGGTTCGGTACTTGTTTTTCAGATATTTCATTCTGGAAAACGCTGCTTCGCACAAATAAGTGCTTCCGAAAAGAACGAGAATGTTCCTGGCCAGTTCTCGTAGTTGTGGGTATTCTACTGCTGATTTCCACGTATCCAGCAGGTCGCTTTCTTCCGTAAACTTTTTCACAAGAGTCCCTAGGCCTCGATGAATATATAAAGGGCAACATTTTGGTCAACATACCGACCCGGCTAAGGAAGGTTCTGCGGTGTTTGAGATTCTACACTTGCAGGAGTCTAGAGACCCCAGAGTCCAAATCGGCTTTCGGCGTCACCATACCGACCCGGCCGACAAAGATTCCGCGGCGTTGAGACCCCTTACTCGCTGGAGTCCAGAGACCCTACACCTGCACGGCCGCCATTACGTACACTTTAATATACACGTCCACGGCCGCCAAAGTCCTTGCCCACGGCCGCGTACGGCCGCAGGTTGCGCACAGCTGGTCTACAGGATGGTAGTGAGACCAGCTATGTTATATGGGTTGGATACGGTGGCACTGACCAGAAAAAAGGAGACAGAGCTGGAGGTGGCAGAGTTAAAGATGCTAAGATTTGCATTGGGTGTGATGAGAATGGACAGGATTAGGAATGAGGACATTAGAGGGTCAACTCAGGTTGGACGATTGGGAGACAAAGTCAAGAGAGGTGAGATTGTGTTGGTTTGGACATGTGCAGAGGAGAGATGCTGGGTATATTGAGAGAAGGATGTTAAGGATAAAGTTGCCAGGCAAGAGGAAAAGAGGAAGGCCTAAGAGAAGGTTTATGAACGTGGTGAGAGAGGACATGCATGTGATGGGTGTAACAGAATAAGACGACGAAAACAAGAAGAGATGGAAAAAGATGTTCCGCTGTGGCAAACCCTACGGGAGCAGCCGAAAGAAGAAGAAGAAGAAGAATTAACAGCAAGAATCAGCTTCTCATTAAGAAACTGGTTGGAGTGAAATTGGCTGCACTTTGACGTTACAATTTAGCTGGTCATCTGTTGGTTCGTTTCACGCCTCATTTCTGTTTGGCTGTCATTTGATGAAGAAACCAATCAATTCAGAGGACTGAATCCTTAAGAACAGAGCTATGAAAATGAAGGGAAAATGAGTTAATTAGCAGCAAAAACTCCTGGTCACTGATTAGGAAAAGGGTTGGAATGAAAACCAGCAGCCACTGTGGCCTTCCAGACCTGGAGTTTGACACCCTTGAGCTAAAGTAAGCTGAGCTCTCCCGGATCATGGGTGATGTAGTAGGGGGAAAAAGGGGTAATGATTACCCAGGGCCTACTGGCTGGGGGGGGCCCTTGAAGCATGGAATGAAAAGTTTGTTTTTGAGAGGAAGGGGCCCACAGTGACTGCTTATGTATAGGGCCCAGAGTTCTGTGCTACACCCCTGCCCGGAGGTGGGGTTTTCCAGCTTTTCACAAGACATGAGCTGCTGTCCTTTCTCGGCTCCTTCATTTTTATACCCTGCCTTGGTGATGGCTTTTTTCTTAGTGGCCTTTTGAAAAGAGAGCTCCGGATTTGGGCTACCTTGTTTATGCCACAGGATTTCTTCTCTGGTGCCCGTTGTCCATTTGTGGCATACTAACAGCCTGTTGTTCTCTTTCCCCCATTACAGGTCCACAGAGTGTGAGGGTGACCAGCTTGTTGATTTGCCAGGGGCTGCTCTGGGTGGGCACAGCACAGGGCATCATTGTCACTCTTCCTGTGCCTAAGCTGGAAGGCATCCCTAAAGTCACAGGTAAGGCTTATCAAGCTTTTTTTTTTTTGTCAGTTCTGCTGTACCTCCGTTTAGATTTCGCCTTCATCGTTGTTTCCTCTTCTTCACTTTCAGGAAAAGGCATGACATCTATGAATGCCCACTGCGGCCCAGTGGAGTTCCTAGTTGCTGCCTCTAGCTCCTTAGCCCCTGAGTTACTGAGGAGAGGCTCAGCTGAAGAACGCGGCGGAGAGTCAGCTAGCGGAGGGGAAGACAGAACAGACTCCTCCTCCCAAGAGTCACTGCATCCAGGTGCTGAACCCCCTAAGAGGGACATAAGAGGGAAGGGGGTCCTGCTACAGTATCGACTGCACTCCACTTCTCACCTGCCTGGGAAGCCCTTAACCAGTAGACCTGAAGGTTCCTCAGATTCAACTCTGGAGTCGTTGGAGCACAGCGTCGAGGACGGCTCCATTTACGAGCTGAGCGAGGACCCTGAGGTGTGGGTGCGGGGGCGGCCCTCATCTGAAGACGGCCTCAGGAAAGACAGAGTGACTTCCCTGGCAATCATTTCAGGGGGCAAGGGCTACCGAAGCCTAAGCCACAATATTGCGGGAGCAGTAGGTGCTAGCGAGTCTTCGGAGAGCACACTGCTGGTGTGGCAGCTGCCGCTCAACGTGTAGGCCGGCATGTGAGCTCAAAGAGGGCCAGAGTTAATCATGCTGCTCGGACTGGCAGGCCTGCGGGCAGCAGTGGAGAATTATGGGACGCTGGAATGAGCCAAGGTCATTATTTACTGGCTGTTAATATTTTTTTTGTGAAAATCACCTAGTGAGGACTTTGGGGCGCCCAGAAATCATTTTTGAATAAATCTGCTCTTCTAGAAGCCCTTCTGCCTTAGTGAGCATGGATTTTTAAAAAATGGTCAATTGCCCACCCTTAGAGTACTGTCTTTGTTTCCTTCTTTTGGGTATGCCAGTGTACTGCATATGAATGTGAAGCACGAGAAACACATGCCCTCTCATGCCCATCATTCTTCTCTGCCTTCTTTCTTGTTGGCATACAAATATAAAACAGAAAATAATCGATCTCAGTATTTAGCCCCTTCAAGTCCGTATTCAGGAGATGGCAGCCATGACAGCTTTGATTCTGTGCTCAGGTCTTTCTTTTTGTCTGCCATTCTTCTTTGTTAAACTGCTCAAGTTCTGTCAGGCATCATGGAGGTCATGAGTAAACGGCCTTCTTCAAGTCCAGCCACAAATTCTCAATTGGATTGAGATCTGGACTCTTTGACTTGGCCTCTCCAGGACATTCACATTGGTGTTTTGAAGCCATCCCTGTGTAGCTTTGGCTTTATCTTTGGAGTCGTCATCTTGATGGGCAGTAAACCTTCAAGCACGGTGTAGGTTTCTTGCAGGTTTTCCTCCAGGATTTCCCCATATTTTTCTGGATTCAGCCTCCCAGTTGCGGAGAAGCATCATCACGGCATGATGCTGCCACCACCATGCTTCTCAGTGCAGATGGCGTGTTTTTGAACGTGAACATGGTGTTTAGTGTGATGGTTGCTAAGCTCAGTTTTGCTCTGTTTTGTCCTGGTAGAGTTCTCTATTACTCTCCTTTCCCCTTTTGTATTATTAATGTGTAGCCTTTGTCAGAATGCCTCAGATCTCACAGACTTACCACTGTTTATAAGGTATTCTACCATTTAACTTCTCCACACCTTCCCTTCTACATTTATAACCTCAAGCAATTAGGTGTAGTAAAAGACAAGCAGGAGTTAAGTTACAATTTAAATAATGTATTATCGATAATATTCATAAATAATAACAATAAGCAAAGTACAAGTGAATACTGGCAACCATACAACCTGATAAATGCTGATGTGTAGTTTCAGGTGGCACACAGACTTGTTAGTTACTTAAAATGTCTCTAGTTAAGTCCCCATTTGTGTTCAGCTTTCTTCAGAACAGGCCACACGGCTGTCTCAATATGGCTGCCAAGCTGTGCTCTTCATTGTGTTGTCCTTTTCAGTTCATGGTGTGTGAGATGCTCCTTCATCAGTTGGTAGGACAGAGAGATAGGGAGGGGTAAAGCAAGCACATTTATAGAATCTCTGACCAAACCCTACAGCCAATAGGGCGTCATGGTACTTAAAGGCTTCTGATACAAGCCAATTCCAAACAGCCATACTTCAGACCAATGGGGCACAGAAGACCTTCACACCTGCCACCCCCAAAACCATCTGTTAAGGTGAAGCTTGCCAGCTAGGTAGTTGGCCTCCATGCGAGGGTTGTCTGAGAGAGTTCTGCAGAGAATCGCTTGCCAAACTGGTTTGAGTCACTTCCCCTAACCCTGTCGTAAAATTCACTATCCTGACTTAGTCCTGGGGGGTGGGGGTACTTAAACATACAAATAAAGACATACAAAATATTTATCAACTTATATGCAAAATTTCACACCACAACAGCTCTCATCGGACCATAGGATCTTTTTTTCCAGCTAACTTTAGAGTCTCTTATGTGTCTTCTTGTGTGGAATGTGGAGGGGGTGTCATTCGGCTCCAGATATCCATGAATATTTTCCTCCCAGTTATTTCAATGTCTTCGCAAATCTTAAAGATTCCGTTCATTTTCGTTTGTTTTTGTGCAGTGCTCTTCACTGAGTTGGTTAACTAGCATAAGACAATAAGTACAATTAAGAGAATGTCCCATGAGGAGTGAGGTCTTTAGTGGTCTGTCCTTGGACCGTTACCGTTTTCTGATCTGCATTAATGACGTTGATTTCGGGGTAGTTGGTTAACTTGTGAAATTCTCAGGTGATACTAAAATTGGAGGAACTGCAGACACTGAGGAGGCAGCAAAAACAATTCAGGAAGACCTGGACAAGCTTCAGATTTGAGCGAACACTTAGAAAATTCAGTTTCACATAGAAAAGTGTTACATGTGGGCCAAAGGAGCATCAGTGGGCTATTTACAGACAGTAGTGCTGATGTACTTCCGGTGACATCTCAGCCAGCTCTCTCACTTCCATTGTCCACACTGCAGTTGTGATTTTGGTTTAGTTACTAAAATGTCAGAGAAAAAGAAGTTTAAGTTTCAGCATACAGAGAGTTCTACAGCTGAACATTGATGTGAATTTATGACGAGCTTCCAGGAAGTACAACAAGGTACTTCGTTTTCATACATTTCCATCCGATGTGGAAACCCGATCTGAATGGATCGTCACTATCCGGAGAGACAGCTTTACGGTTAGTCCCCATACCTGAGTTTGTAGCTGGAATTTTAAAAGAAGAGAATTTTCACGAGCCAGGGTCTGACACAGGGTGCCGACTGTTAAAGAATGCAGCGGATCCTACGTTGTTTGAGTGGAACAATTTCTCCGTTGCACTTTCAAGACCAGGGGTTTAGAATAGGAGAAAAAAAACTGATGGAGGATGACACACCAGGTGAGGAGGAGGATAAACTCCTCGAGGACCACGGCTACGCTTAAGCTTCAGATCCAGCAGTTTGCTCAATGAAAATGTGTCTCTCAGAGAGGAGATCCTCAGCTGAGCAAAGAAATTGAAACCCTTGTAATGAAGCAGCAGTTTGGCCTTCACCGTTTTGCTGGTTCAGACAGAGACATTCACTTTTTTACAAGGTAAGTTGTCCAACAGACTCCACCATTATATACATATTCACCTCTCTCTGAATAAAGTTTAATGACTAATTATTGAAATTCTGTTTTTAAATACACCTAACGTAATCACATATTTGTCCCATGTAAGTTCATTTTAGACACAAGTTCTGAATACGTCCGGGTCTTGGATGTAGCTTAAAACGTATGCGACTTGTGTCGTTTACCATAAATCTAGGCAAGTTTTGAAGTGATCGGTTGAAAAATTCCATAGTTGGTCATTTTGATAATCGCCACCGGTAGTGAAGCAGCTGGCTGACGCGGAATCTGGAAGGGAGTCTACATACAGCCTATTATAAATCCAAAATGGGAGAAGATGCTACCATGAGATTTGTTTCTAACCCTAGCATGTTGTTGTTAACTAAACAAACTGCCCTACTTGACTCGGGGAGCAACACATCTACTGATGCAGCTCAGAGGAGAACATTTATAAAAATTCTGTACATCATCTCACCTGCATGTGTGCAGAGCAAGTCCCAGCCACTCTCATTACAATTACCAGTAAGTGAGTGAAGAGCTGGTGATCTGTATCATCAGTTTCTACCTCATACAGGGTACAACAACAGCAGCCATCCTTAACTGCTCCTAACTCCACTTCTGACCTGCAGGGAGCAACCTCAAAATAGGATTTAGGGGTTTATGCTGACCAAACATTTTCATCCTCTAAGCTGCAGGTTCTTAAACTTTGGGTCATACGAAGTGGTCAATCATAATAGTTCTCTGAATAAGAAAGGGCCAAGTTTGGTTTGAAAAATGTCTTGCAATGGGTCACCACAGGTAGCGAAATCAAACGTCAATGCTCCACTATGACCCGCGTCTGCGATTCGCCAAGGGGGAAAGGGCTGACGATCGGTGGCAATTCTCCAAGGAGACGATCCGAAAGCTGACATTCGGCAACGATTTCCCAATGATTACTCCTGACCCATTGGATGAGTCTCCGCGATGATTGTGGGTACAGATGTGATTGAAGAGGCAAGTAAAACATTAGGTTATATCGGTCAAACTGTTAAATATAAATCAAGGGACGTTATGCTCAGATTATATGATGCTCCTCTTTGGCCGTGTGCAGTTCTGGTCACCACACTACAAAGAAGACAAAGCAACCAGGTGCATCCCAGAAGTGAAGGATGTGTCCTACCAGCTTAGGGACCTAATCCAAATCTTCAAAATCCTCATTGGCATTGATGAAGTAGATCCAGCAGAATTCTTCCATCTTAACGGTGAATCACGTGTTTGAGTATATCAGTGGAAGTTAAGGGCAAGGGCATTAGGAACTGAAGCTAGAAAGCACTTCTTTATATAAAGAATTGTTTGGTATCTGGAACAGACCACCAAGACATGGAGTCGACAACCTTTAAGAAATATCTGGATGAGACGCTGCGGCAGCTTAGCTACTCTGTGAGCCAATCAAACCTGATGGACTCGATGGCCTCCTCTTGCTTGTCAGATTTCTTACGCTCTTACTAAGTTCTCCATTAAAATGTAAGTACAAGCTTTATGTGTACTCATGATGTAAAGCCACTGATTTCTTTAAACAGACAGGAAGTTGGTAAATAATTAAATGGAGTCCAACGATATCTACCCCTGAATTCATTGTTGAGCTATGGTTAGTTGACAACAGAGGAAAGGAAAACAAACATTTTATTTCCTTGGAGAAAATTAACCTCTTAGGAGATCCACGGTCAAACCAAGTCAGACACGGCCAAGAGTCCTGGAGACCTTGCAGACCCTTCTGGTCCTTCAGTGGGTGATGAGATCTTTCCAGCCATTGATTCCAAGGCTCCCAGTATTTCAGTTGCCTTTCCATGGGGCAGGAGAACAGCTTGGAAGTCAGAGAGATGACACCAAGAAGAGAAAGAGAACAGAGAAGGGTTAGTAGTGGTACATCATTATTTTAATGCTGATATGTTTGTAGAAATGACTGACCAAGAGAGATGCAATATGCGCAGCTAATCAGCAGCTCTAGTCGGGGTGTGCCAGACTAACATCATATGTCTTAAGATGATGAACGTATTGTGATTATTCAAAGCTGTAAATCGTCCCAGTATAACCTTGTATAGGTGTGTGCATGAGTGTGCCAGTTAGTGGACGGACCCCCATAACCCCATCCACCCCACACCCCCAACCTGGGCTGCTGCTAATACACTTTGATCCCCTATGATCAACTCTACAACTCTTTGACCCTCTACAAAGAAGTGCAAGTTTTGGAAAAAAAAAAAGAAATGTGTGAATTAAAAATAAAAAGATCTAATGGGTCTACAGGCTCCTTATTTTCCAGTGTCCAGCGTAGAGCATTACAAGGCAGATCAGCGTTAGCACTGCAGCCCCACACTTCCAGAGACCCGCATTCACCTGCAGCTCCGCACTGCGCCAGTCGTAGAGAGCAGCTGTCATCTCGCCCACAAGCGAGACCCTCCCAGGGGCCCGTCCGACTTCTCGTGGGTTGCTTGTATCATCTGAAACAGACAGCAGCTACCATTGTATCTTCTTGTTGTGTTCTCCCGGGGTGCCCATAGTTTTGAAAAACAGCAGCGGCGGCAGTTCGCCGAGGTGCGATTAATTATGTTGCGATCTCGTGATTCCATATGGCTCGTAACAAAGTTAATGTTACTTAACGAGCCTCGCGTTTAATGGCACAATGCAGCGAATGATGCCATTAATCTCCCACAACCGCAGTGTTGACAGGATTAATTAGTCATAAGCAAAATCTTATATTATTGCGTCTTTTAATCCTATCAGCTTGTGCTGAAAGGGCTGATTGAGCAGGTAGTGGGGATCCACCTTGAGCAATTACGCAGTTGTTAGCACACTTTGAAATTGTGTTTAGTGTGTGTGTGTGTGTGTGTGTGTGGCCCTGCTTGGGGGTGATCCCCTCTCCCCAGGTCCAAGGTTCCATCCTGATTGTGATGTGCAGCGACTTCTCTGAACCCTCATTTTGAACTATGCTCTTTCAGAAGATGGATCAATGAGATAAGCCCACCTAACCCATTCCTTTTTGGAAGTTTCTTTGACAAACTATGGACTGTAGGGGCTCACTCCGGAAGCCAAAGAAGACCCCACTGACTGGGATGCTGGCCTCCGAGGCAGAGTTTTCAATGAAAATTCATATGTGAAACTGGCAAATAAAAAGAAAAGGTTAAAATGGACAGAAGAACCCAACCACTGAACAGAAGATGACTAGGAAAAGTGGATTAGGGTCAGCATCCCGGAGTCATTTTTTAACCGTTACAGACAACACGACTAGCTGGTGTGTATTTAGTGAAGAAGCCAACTGAGGACCTGTAAGGTGTTTGAGTCTCACACTACACACTCTGCTTATGCAGTTGTCCATCTCGGCCTTCTCCTTTTTCTTCTATCCTGGTCGGATCCAATTGGCCATCGTCTCTGAAGACAGTAACAAGACACCTATGTGTGAAATCTTCAGTGTTTTTGACAGTCTGTCATTGTGGATTATCCGTGATTCTTCAAATGGACCTCAGACTGACATGTTTCTTGAGAAAGCTGCTTCATTTTGGCCATTTTGGAACACAGAACTGAACTTTAGGAGTAACCCCAATACAATACAATACAATTTATTTTTGTATAGCCCAAAATCACACAAGAAGTGCCGCAATGGGCTTTAACAGACCTTAACACTTTGACAGCCCCCCAGCCTTGACTCTCTAAGAAGACAAGGAAAAACTCCCAAAAAAACCCTTGTAGGGAAAAATGGGTGAAACCTTGGAAAAGGCAACTCAAAGAGAGACCCCTTTACCAGGTAGGTTGGGCGTGCAGTGGGTGTCAAAAAGAAGGGGGTCAATACAATACACAGAACAGAACAAATCCTCAATACAGTATAAAAATACACATTTTAGAAGTACGGAACAGAATTTAACAGTAGATGATATCACATAAGAAGATCTGGATATATTTAAAGTCCTGGAGACCTCATCCATCAAGCTGCCTCCCCCATTTGGCCATTCCATGGCTGAAACAGCACTGGGCCAGCCAATCCGATGAAAGGACCCTTCCTTCCCATGATTCCTGCAATCCTTCATCAGGGATGACTTTACCTTAGGCAGGCAAAACAACTTGGCAGGTGGGCCGTGGCACCAAGTGCCACATTTGGGTACCGAGAAGAGAAACAGAATAGGTGAGGGTTTGTAACAAATTCTAACTGTCATGTTACTTATGTTTTAGTGCTAATGACTAACAACAGAGATGCAGTCTGTACAGTTAATCAGCAGCTCTAGTCAGGGTGTGCTAAACTGAAGTAGTGAGTCTTCAGCCGGGATTTAAAAGCTGAGACCGAAGGGGCATCTCTTATAGTAGCAGGCAGACCATTCCACACTTTAGGGGCCCTGTAACTAAAAGCTCGACCTCCCACTGTTATTTTATTAATCCTTGGAATCATAAGCAGACCGGCATCTTGAGATCTTAATGTGCGCTCAGGTTTGTAAGTCATGATAAGTTCCAACAAGTAAGCCGTACCTTGGACATTTAATGCTTTATATGTTAAAAGGAGGATTTTGAAATCTGCCCTAAACTTAACCGGGAGCCAGTGTAAAATGAACAGAATAACCAGTTTCAGTGGTGCTAATGCACTTGCAAAAGTTTCTCTAATAACCAATTCGCGTTTCAACAGGATTAATGAAGGATGAGCGAAGGGAGTTGACCATTTGGACACAGAAGGGATGGCTGCTGAAAATGGGGTTTTGCAGTCCTATGCGAATAATAAATTCAAAGTCTGTCATGTCCAGTGTACACGCTAGAAATGCCTCAGCTATATTTTTAAGTCACTTTAATGGTGTCTTGATAATAGAAAGCTGAAATCTCACTCAATAACATGACATTTTCTGGTTGACCCCAAACCTTTAAACAGCAGTCCACATTTTGAGATTTTTCAGGTAAGAAAGACAGAAGCTCAGAGGTTCTGAGGTTTTCTCACTTTTCATGGTGCCACCAAGTGCTGAGATGATTCATGTCATAGCACATACAGGTGAGAATTTCACTGGACTCTGCACATGTGACAATGAGGATCCCCTAAAAACTTCTAAGCGCCACAAAAAATGTACCTGAGTCGGTTTTACAAGTTTTGAAGTGGCTCCCTCTGCTGGTCACAAATGTTGGTGTTCTCCAGGTTTTCTTTACTGTTGGTAGAGATGTGACATACAAATAAGCCATTTTTTCTTTTAAATATTCCTACAATTGGCACTCTGATGGATGGAGTGGCACAGCAATTCCTTGGTAGAAGATGAGTGCTTATTTTCCAGTCACCGCAAGCCTCTGTAAACTGATAAGCGAGCTGTCCAGTCAGCATCTCGGGGCTGTCAGGGAGGCCATCAGGGATGTAACTGCGGAGGGTCCACATGGCAATTATCTCTTCATTTGTCTTTTATTATTGGTGTAATTACAGCAGCTTTGCATTCACAGACGGACCCCCCGCTACCATCTGCAAGGCTGACCTCCTCTTTCTACACAGAAGGATCGGCATTAGTGCTGTCAGGCGGGGTCTTTGGTTCTGATTTGGCCTTTGACGATTGTATTTGGGCTTCTCTGTATCGACCTTAGGCTACTTTTGACTCCAAGTGTTCTCCTGATCCTGTTTCCTCCTCCTTCGGGTAGGACTTCTCTACTGGGCACAACAGCTATAGGGGTCACCTATTCTGCTCTTTGTGAATCTACAAGTAGGCATTTTTTATTCAAAACAGTGATGGGTCCAGTAGTTTGATAAGAGGAGCACAGGCCCACCCATAATGAGTGGGCTGGTAGAAGGCTACCAATCATTCATTTTGTACTCCACTTATCCAGTTCAGGGTCACAGGCAGTTGAAGTATTCAGGTAGCAACAGTGGATGAAGTGGCAGCCCAACGCAGGTCACACGGCCAAACTCACATCAGCTTAGAGTTGTTGGTCAACCTACACTGAGAGGAGGAAGTCAGGGGTGACCTAAAAGAGAAACAAATACACAACCTCCACAGGCGGTGACTGGGCTGGGAAATGAGTGACCGTGCCACCCCTGTAGTTTACTGTCTTAGCCACTAGAGGGCGGGTCCCATTCAAGCTAATGATGGACGATTCACTAAGGACTTGTTTTAGTGAATCATGGGAGAAAAAAGAAAGAATCGATTCAGTAGAGCTTAACAGGAACGCTGAAAAGCGCGCGCATGATGGCGTCAGCCTCATTCGTGTACATGTCTTCACTTTACTTATGATTCTTTTTTGTTACAGCCATATTGGTGAACGAGAACTCTGGCACTGATGATTTTGTCGTTCATCATACAAGTACAATACAAGAGCACATTTATATTGTAATGTTGTGGAAAAAAACCCCCTGAGGAAGATGGGACAAGTTCAGTTAGATTTTTATTTAGTCACAGATGAGTACCTGGATTCTACGTTGCAAGGCAGAAGAGCAAAGTTACATTTTTCGATTGGCTTTTTATAATTTCTTCTTCCTCCCCTTCCCCTTACTTAATCAAAAAGCATTATATCGTTTACTTAAGGATTTTAATTTATTTCGCTAATGGTCCATCTGTTCTTATTTTTGTCACTTGTCAAATAGACCCTAAAGGCGGAAAGGTCATCTTTCCTGTGTCAAATAGATGCGTTCCTAAAGAAATTGGAAATTTTCCTCGGTCAGCTTACTGCACCGTCTTATGACAGGCGCCTGAATGAATAACCTGCCGTTAGACAAAACGACTTTGTCAGCTATTAACCCTAAGGAGCTTGCAAGCAGTTAATTTTTCTTTCACAATGTTTTCATTGTTTGCTATATATAAAGTTCATTACTGGAATCAATTTAAACAGACTTTTTAAAAATAATACTTAACTGATATGTTTATGTCCTTTTGCACACTTAACAAATGAGTCACATAGCACTGAATCTTATAAAAGTATTATTCTAGTTCCTAACAATTATGTGCTTTCAAGTTTACTTTACCACATACTTTTTACAGTGCACCGAACATGCAACATTCGCCAATTCTTTTGAGTTCGACCTGAATCATTACCCGAGAACGAGCCACACGATTCTCATTCGGTTGGTTTGTGAGTCACGTAATTCTCATTCATTTGATTTACAAATTACAACACTGAATCATTCCCCGAGAATGAGTCACACAATTCTCGATCCTTTGATTCACAAACAAGTCACATGATTCTCGTCCATTCGCAGAAAGAGTCCCATGATTCTCATTCATTTGATTTGCGAATTGAAGTCCTGAATCATCATCCGAGAATGAGTCACGCGATTCTCGTTCCTTTGATTCACAAACGAGTCACATGATTCTTGTTCATTTAATTTGCAAATTGAAGTACTGAATCATTACCTGAGAATGAGCCACACAATTCTTGTTCATTGGATAAATGAACGAGTCAAATGATTCATGTTCATTTGTTTAGCAAACTAGTTACACGATTCATGTTCATTTGATTCGCAAATTTAATTTCTGAGTTATTAACTGAGAACAAGTCATGTAGTCCTCATTTGTTTAATTTGTGCAAGAGTCATACGATCCCCATTCATTTGATTTGGGAATTGAATAACTGAATCATTACCTGAGAATGAGTTGAACGATTCTCGTTAATTTGATTCACAATTTACAATATTCTTATTCATTTGATGCGGAAACTATTTAAATGATTCTTGTTCATTTGATTTGCGAATTAAAACACTGCAACATTACCCAAATGAGTCACACGATTCTTGTTCATTTAATTTGCAAATTGAACCACTGACTCTTTACCCGAGAATGAGTCACACAATCCTTGCTCATTTGATTTGTGAATGAGTTACATGATACTCACTCATTCATTTGTTTAGCAAACTAGTTACACGATTCATGTTCATTTGATTCCCAAATTTAATTTCTGAGTTATTAACCCTTTAACCGCCAACTCCCTAAATATTCCCCACGCCAGGCGAAATCTGAACAATTTTCGTTTTTTTACTTTTTTACATTTATTCAAGCAGTATTGACCACTAAATGTTGTGCAAGTTCTAGAAATGGGCAAACACATACAACCAGTTATCCATCCAAATGGTGTACCCATTGTCCAATAGTGGTAGGGCAAGGTACACAACAATTTTCTCTGAAAGTCCAAAGTCCTTACATTCATCTGGCAACACTGCTGAAATACTACTCATAGGATCCTCTTTGCCAGTGTATACACGAAATCTATAAATGTAACCTGAATTCTCAGCTAAGCAAAACATCTTGATACCAAACCGTGCCCTTTTCAATGGTAGATACTGTCGAAACTGTAAGCGGCCCTTCCACAACAATAAACTTTCATCAACTGCAACTGACGGTCCTGGCATGTAGGGCAACTGAAATGTTTCAAATAAATGGTCAATCAAAGGACGTAGCTTGAACAAGCGGTCGCGGTTTGGATCTTTCTTATCTGGCTCATTTCTGTTGTCATTCAAATGAAAGAATTTCAGCAGCAAAGAGAATCGGTTACGTTTCATGATAGCTGCAAAAATAGGTGTTGCATACATAGGATCTGTAGACCAGTACATCTCAATATCTGGTTTTCTGATTATTCCCATCAACATCAAAATCCCAATGAATTTTTTCATTTCGTTTTCATCAGTGTCTACCCAAGCACGAACACGGGAATGTGGAGGTAAATTGGGATTTTTCTCAATAAACTGTGCTGCATACAGATTTGTCTGATGAGCAAAATGTCTGATCAAATCAGGTGACACAAACAGCTCATAAAACTGCTCAGCAGTGTAATTGTTTACATCAACAGTAAAGCCAGACGTTGCCTCAAACGGATGCAGAAAAGGTAGTTCACCACGGGCAGCAGTCCAGTTGAGATGCTGGGGATACACCCACTCATCGCCGTCATCCGATGCGTCTTCATTCACAGTATCGTGCAGCGCACGTTGCTGCTCATCACTGTCGCTAAAATCTTCTTCAGAACTGCTACAATCATGATCAGAATTGTCCAAAATCGCCTGCAAAGCCTCACTTGAAGTCAGTTTACATTTCGCCATATTCACAGCTGTCACTTCCGAATCACGTCACATAACCGGCCAAAACAACCACAGAGTTGTCGAAATACAATGTAGTAATAATACCCATGCCAAACCGTCAGTTATACTACGCGCCAGGCATTCATATAACCATAGGCAAATGTGCCGGATAATTCCGGCAGTATGGCGTTAGCAATAAAACAACGATGCCGGATATATCCGGCAGAGGGCGGTTAAGGGGTTAACTGAGAACAAGGCACATACTTGTATTGTTCATTTGTTTAATTTGTGCAAGAGTCATACGATTCTCATTCATTTGATTTGGGAATTGAATATCTGAATTATTACCTGAGAATGAGTTGGCACAATTCTCGTTTATTTGATTCACAAACGACTCACAAAATTCTCGTTCATTTGATGTGGAAACTAGTCACGCAATTCTTGTTCATTTGATTCATGAATTGAACCATTGAATGGTTACCCAAGAACAAAGTCCCATAATTCTCATTCATTTGATTTGTGAATGAGTCCCACAATTCTTGTTCATTTGATTTGCAAATTGAACCACCATCTCATTACCCGGGAATGAGTCGCATGATTCTCGTTCATTTGATTCACGAATGAGGCACATAACTCTCATTCTTTTGATTTGTGAATTGAGCCACTAAACCGATACTCGAGAACAAGTCACATAATTAATTCTCATTCATTTGATTTGTGAACGAGTCACATGATTCTCATTCATTTTATTCACGAATGAGTCCCACGATTCTTGTTCATTTGATTTGCAAATTGAAACACTGACTCATTACCCGAGTACGAGTCACACGATTCTCACTCATTTGATTCGTGAATGAGTCACATGATTCTTGTGACTCATTCACAAATCAAATGAACAAGAATCATGTGACTCATTCACAAATCAAATGAACATGATTCTTGTTCATTTGATTCGCAAATTGAATCACTGAATCATTACCCAAGAATAAGTCTTGCAATTCTTATTCACGTATGATTCTCAAATTTAGTCTCTTATTTCATTATGCATTTTCACACTATTGTCATGCTTTCTTCTTTTTAAATGAATTACTAGCATGTTTAATATATAATTTAATAAATTTAAAATGTAATAAATTTGCTATTTATTCAAAGAGACCCAGGGAGTTTTTTTTAATTATGGATGACTAAAATGAATCGATTCACTTAATCAGATCGAAAGAATCGAATCAGTAAAATAAACCGAAATGCCCACCACTAATTCTAGCCTTATTTTGTCTGCTCCTCTGCCATCATTCCTGTGTTGCTTAGGTAAGCACTGCCCTGTGGGTCATTTACAATTCAAGTTTTGGTCACTAGGGGTCACCTTTCTATGGTCAACACCATGCAGATGTTAAAAGTCCTACAACCTGAGGACTGGCGCCTGCAGTGCCTGCCTCCCTTAGGCCGATGCCTGACGTCTGATGATGGCGGTGCCCAAGAGCGGCTGCGAGTGGTTTGCCGTTCACGCCTGCAAGGATATAACTGTACTTTGTAAAGGTGAAAATGAAATGTTAACATTAAATCTTAATTCAGAGGTGCTCTAATACCAAGAACTTGATGAACTCTTTAACACCACAATGGGCTGGCATCCCGTCCAGGGTTAGTTGTCACCATGTGCTCGGTGCTGCTGGGATAGGCACCAGATGAGCACTCCTCTGAACAGGACAGGCTGTTTAGAAAATGGATGACTTTAGCATTGACTCGTCTATCAGCAGCCGCCACTGCAAAGGTGTCTGGAAGGCAGAATAAATGAATAAAGGCGCAGGCGGCGTTCATAAATAGCAGGGAAGGCGGCAGGCGGCACCCCGCTCAACTTGGCGAATTCAAATGACTTTCCTTCCTTCCTTCTTCATTTTTCATTTCACACTGGTCTCTGGATAATTGACTGCACATTTTAAAAATTACTCTAATCTCTGTTTGGAAAAATAAACAGAAAAGGTAGCTTAATTACTTACGGAAATGAATAGGGGGCTGTGTGGAGATGATTCCATTTTTGCTTTTTGGGTCCTGTAGTAAATTATTATACATTTGAGCAGCAAATCACCAGCCCGAGAATAGCATCGTGACCCAGTTCTATTAGGGAAGCTTAATGCCCATGGGACGGCATGATGACTCCAATTGTAACTTAATATGGAAATATGAAACAGCGTTCAATTATTGAAACCATAATTCCATCTAATTGAGAGCATTGTTCCTCCGGTGATGTGGTAGACTGATAGGGTTAAGCCTCAAACGAAGCAGTTCAGCCTCAAGGATTTAATGAGCCGAGCAGAAGACGCCGAGGAAGTGAGACAACATCAAGTGTACGAAACTTTAACTCGCCTCCTGTTTAGCCCTCAATTAGACAGGCAGGTCGTCTGGCCAGAAGGTTCTGCACAGATGAGGATGGATGGACACATTGGAGCACAACGGCCGGTCCTGGTTATTGTTAGACACGTATGCAGGAATTGGGGTCCTCAGGCTGTCTGACCCAACTGAGATAAATGCGGGCAGGATAGGCTGGATTCACGAAGCCGTAGGTAGACAGGCAGAGGACAGAGTCTCATGGCCTCCTCTACCCATCCTGTCAAAACCGGAATTAAAAGGAATTGCGCCAGTTCTCTATTATGTAGGCCTCTAATCATAAACTGATAGAAGGACATGAAAGGCACTATACAGTAGGTAGATAAGGCATTCTAAAGAATACATTTCATAGGAGACACCCATACGGCCATCTCCTGCACAGGCACAGCTGTGAAATACATCTAAAGTAGAATAAACAGAACTGTTTTGAGTTTCAAGAAGATGTTTTCTAAATGAATTACATATATAAATATTAATTTGTCACATGGGAACCATTGGCCTGAAGTGAGTAAGTGTAGCTGCTGGAATGGATGTCCCCTGTGATGGACTACAAAATAGAAAGAAATACAGAAATGCCAATAGGAACAACACTACTTGATAGAGAGAGGAAAGGCACTATATAATAGACAGAGAGAGAGGAAATGCCTATTAGAAAAGAAATAAGTGGGAAAGATACAGGTGGGTGTGAAAGGCCATAAAATTGACAGAGAGATTAGTTGATATGAAATTCAATTTATAATGTGTGTGTATTTGTGTGTGCATCTAAAGATATACAGTAGATATATAGATTTATATTCATAGATAGATCTCTCTCTCTCCAGTGTATGTGTATACTGATATATATAATATAGATCTATATATTCTCATTCTCTCTATCTATCTATCTATCTATCTATCTATCTATCTATCTATCTATCTATCTATCTATCTATCTATCTATCTATCTATCTATCTATCTATCCCTCCATGTTGACTAGTTTGCTCACTTGACAGGGTGAAGGTTGGAGTATTACGTTCATAGGTCTGAATCATAATAGGATTATTTGGATGGTCACCAACCAGGTAACATGTGTGGTTGGTCCAAATTGTGTATATATATATATATATATGTGTGTGTATATAATATATATATATATATATATATATATATATCCATCCATTCTCCAACCCGCTGAATCCGAACACAGGGTCACGGGGGTCTGCTGGAGCCAATCCCAGCCAACACAGGGCACAAGTCAGGGAACCAATCCCAGGCAGGGTGCCAACCCACTGCAGGACACACACAAACACACCCACCAAGTACACATTAGGGCCAATTTAGAATCGCCAATCCACCTAACCTGCATGTCTTTGGACTGTGTGAGGAAACTGGAGCGCCCGGAGGAAACCCACACAGACACGGGGAGAACATGCAAACTCCACGCAGGGAAGACCCGGGAAGTAAACCCGGGTCTCCTAACTGTGAGGCAACAGCACTACCACTGCGCCACCGTGCCGCCCGCATATATATATATATATATATATACACAGTATATATGTCATATGAAAAGTTTGGGAACCCCTTTCAGCCTTCATAATAATTGACTCTACTTTCAACAAAAATGATAACAGTGGTCTGTCTTTCATTTCCTAGGAACATCTGAGTACTGCGGTGTTTTCTGAACAAAGATTTTTAGTGAAGCAGTATTCAGTTGTATGAAATTAAATCAAATGTGAAAAACTGGCTGTGCAGAAATGTGGGTCCCCTTGTCATTGTGCTGATTTGAATGGCTGTCACTGCTCAATGCTGATTACTTGTAACACCAAATTGGTGTGATGAGCTCGCTAAGCCTTCATAGACCGGTGTGTCCCATCATGAGATATAAAGGTATTTAAGGTGGTGAATTGCAAGTTGTGCTTCCTCCCCTTTGACTCTCCTCTGAAGAGTGACAGCATGGGATCCTCAAAGCAACTCTCAAAAGATCTGAAAACAAAGATTGTTGAGTCTCATGGTTTAGGGGAAGGCTACAAAAAGCCACCTCAGAGGTTTAAACTGTCAGTTTCAACTGTAAGGAATGGAATCAAGAAATGGAAGGCCACGGGCACAGTTGCTGTTAAACCCAGCAGGCCTGGCAGGCCAAGAAAAATACAGGAGCGGCATATGTGCAGGATTGTGAGAATGGTTACAGACAACCCACAGATCACCTCCAAAGACCTGCAAGAACATCTAGCTGCAGATGGTGTATCTGTACATCGTTCTACAATTCAGTGCAATTTGCACAAAGAACATCTGTATGGCAGGGTGATGAGAAAGAAGCCCTTTCTGCACTCACGCCACAAATAGAGTCGATTGTTGTATGCCAATGCTCATTTAGACAAGCCACATTTATTTTGGAACAAAGTGCTTTGGACTGATGAGACAAAAATGGAGTTATTTGGTCAAAACAAAAAGCGCTTTGCATAGCAGAAGAAGAACACCGCATTCCAAGAAAAACACCTGCTACCTACTGTTAAATTTGGTGGAGGTTCCATCATGCTGTGGGGCTGTGTGGCTAGTTCAGGGACTGGGGCCCTTGTTAAAGTCGAGGGTCAGATGAATTCAACCGAATATCAACATATTCTTCAGGATAATGTTCAAGCATCAGTCACAAAGTTGAAGTTACTTATGCAGGGGTTGGATATTCCAACAAGACAATGACCCAAAACACAGTTGGAAATCTACAAAGGCATTCATGCAGAGAGAGAAGTACAATGTTCTGGAATGGCCATCACAGTCCCCTGACTTGAATATCATTGAAAATCTATGGGTTGATTGGAAGCAGGCTGTTCAGGCTCAGCAGCCATCAAATTTAACTGAACTGGAGAGATTTTGTATGAAGAATGGTCTGAAATACCTCCATCCAGAATCCAGACACTCATCAGAGGTTATAGGAGGACAGCGTCTAGAGGCTGTTAGGTTTACAAAAGGAGGCTCAACTAAGTATTGATGTCATATCTCTGTTGGGGTGCCCAAATTTATGCACCTGTCTAATTTGGTTATGATGCATATTGCATTTTTTCTGTTAATCCAATAATCTTAATGTCACTGCTGAAATCCTACAAAGCATGTCAGATATTAAAAGGAAGTTCAGCCAATGATAAACAAAAATCCAAAGAATTAAAAGGGGTTCCCAAACTTTTTCATATGACTGTATATGTATATATATATGTGTGTGTGTGTATATATAATATAGATAGATATTGTGATTACAAGTGGACGCTGCTGACCCCAAACCTCAAGACAATAGTACTCCACACAGTCCCAGGTTCAAATAAAGTCTTTTATCATAAATAAGTCACCAAATGTGCAGTAATGACCAGCCATGATTATAATCAAAGCAAGCGTCTCTCTCTTCTCTCCTTCCACTCCTCCTTTGAGTGTCACTCACTGCCTCCCGACTCTGACTCTGTCACTGAGATGGGATGGCTCCTTTAATGTTGGACCCAGGAGTACTTCTGATGTCACAACATGATGGAAGCACTTCAGGGTTGTGCAGAAACTTCCAAAGTAGGGCAACCATCTCCTTGCAAGCGCCCTCTGGCAGCACTCAGGGATCCCAACAGGGTTGCCCTTCTGATCTACAGGTCCCACAAAACCCTGCTGGAGTCCGAAGTGGGGCTCTGCCAGAGTAACGCTGCCACCTTTCACTCTGGGAGAATAAACTGTACCTGATAGCCAGTCTCCCCCTGTTCATCCATTATATGATTGTCCCAACTGGGATAGGAACCTAGAGTCATGTCCCAGTTAGGATGCCACTCCATCCATTCCTGCATTTGCAATATAGCTCGTTATTACACATTTTATAAATAAATACAGTTAGCCATCCTGTATACTTGAATAATATGAGTAAGAAAACAACACAACAAGTAATCTTAATAGACTGAACTGCACTGTATGTCGGCTTTATAGAGGGATGGCAGGAAGAGGCATGTTTTTAGGGTAGGAGACAGAAGTGAGGGTATCAGGAGGACTTTTCATTCTTTTTAGCTAAGCCATCGACTGCCTCCCATGCACACACGTGTGACAATAGATATATATAAAATAAGTGAAATGTTCTATATAAAGTGAATAGAAAAGCTTTATGTGATTAATAGATAAATAGATACAAGGGAAAGGCTCAATATGACTGATAGATAAATGGATGGATAAACAGACGTTTAAAGCACTATATGATAGATAGACAGATACATAAGAAAGGAGCTATATGATTGATAATTCAAGAAGGAATGCATGTCATAGGGCGGCACGGTGGCGCAGTGGGTAGCGCTGCTGCCTCGCAGTTGGGAGATCTGGGGACCTGGGTTCGATTCCCGGGTCCTCCCTGCGTGGAGTTTGCATGTCCTCCCCGTGTCTGCGTGGGTTTCCTCCGGGCGCTGCGGTTTCCTCCCACAGTCCAAAGACATGCAGGTTAGGTGGATTGGCGATTCTAAATTGGCCCTAGTGTGTGCTTGGTGTGTGGGTGTGTTTGTGTGTGTCCTGCGGTGGGTTGGCACCCTGACCAGGATTGGTTCCTGCCTTGTGCCTTGTGTTGGCTGGGATTGGCTCCAGCAGACCCCCGTGACCCTGTGTTCAGATTCATCGGGTTGGACAATGGATGGATGGATGCTTGTCATGAAAGAAACAGATGTGAAAAACACCATAGAATAAAGAGACTGATGTGAAAGGCTCTTTATAAAAAATATAGATAGGTGTGAGATAGAGATGGGTGTGACAGAATGAACAGTGAATATGAATTTCAGTTTATAAGAGAAAGAGAAAGAGAAAGGCCTCCACTAAACAGCTTATACATAGATAGATAAGAAAAATGCTAAAGTAAAAAAGAGATCTCACATCTGACTCTAACCAATGTGGAAGCCAGCCCGGACACAGACAGGCAGACACGTTCATGTCACCCAACACACGTTTATTATACATTATTATCTTAATACATAGTTCAACTGCCTCCTCACTCACTCACTCACTCACTCACGTCTGTCCGAAGCCAAATGCGCAGTCGCCTTCTGCGCAGCTGCCCGAAAAACTTTACGAGACCGACATCCAACCTCAACATTGCAGCAGGCGCTGGATTTACGGCCACAAAAATTCAAAGGGAAAGGCGACTTCAATTAAAGCTCCAGAGGCCTGAAAGGCGATTTCAACTACAGCTCGAGGCCTAATTACGCACTCTGATTCAATTACGCGTTCATTCAATACACCTATATCAGGTTTGTGGTGCTTATACTTATTACTATTCCATATTGTACTGGAACATTCATCATTCAATATTATACTATAGGCCTGGAAAATTCATCAACTAACAGTACAAGCCTGTACAGTAATGAGTAAAGCGGACTACAATCATTACAAAACAACTTCTTCGTTACTTATCATTTGTTCTTCATACACTGCTGACACAAACTCGTGCCCGTTTCATCTTACGTTGTCGAAACGGGCTCTTTGTCTAGTTTACAATAAAGTGCACTCAAACCCCAAAAGTCCCCACAAGTCCAGGCCAGCTACGAATGCCTTACACTCTCTTCATGCCGCCTCCTTGCCTCCTCCAGAGACCTCGTCCTCTTCCACCCGACTCAAGTCACAATATGAAGGTAGGTGGCCCCTTTTATATTCCCCCGGATGTGCTCCAGGTGTGTTCTGGGAATCTTCTACCGACACGCCCCTGTGAAGCACTCCAGGTGTCCCTGCTCCTTGTCACCCCCAGCACTTCCGGGTGTGGCGGAAATGCTGAGGTCCAGGGCTCCAAAGGCATAGGGGCACCCCCTGGCGGTGACCACGGGCCCCTACAGGGTTGAGCTTTAAAGCTCTGTACCTGTGGCCCCCAAAGGTACCAGGGTGGTCGCCCCCATATGGTCTGGGGGAAGGTGTAAGCCCTCCTCGCCCCCCCCCAGCCATCTCCGACACCAGTTAATGGAAAAGATAGATAGGAAAGCTGCTATAAAATAGATTCTGAATCCACTACTAGGCACCTTACAGACAGATGGCTATGTGAGGCACTATATAAAGAGAGGTACATAAAGCAACAGATGAGTATATGACAGGCAGACATGGAGGGCACTATATAATTGACAAATGTGTCCTTATTTTGGGCGTCTTTGAGTTCGTATTTCTGGCTCTTGTTGTCCTCTCATAGACATTCCCTATAACTTTTCATATAGATATGGAAGGCACTATATAGTAGATAGAGTGGAAACTGGCCCTGACACAGACAGGCGGACACCAATGGTTCAAGCACCAACACATGTTTATTTACAATTGCCATATTTACAAGTTTGCACACAACCCAGTGCCCCAGCACCAATCACCGTCAGTCCGGGCCTCTTTCCAGTGCCTCTCTCTTCTGGTCCGCCTCCTCTCCTCTCCGAGCTCTGTCCACTTCTCTCCCAACTCCAGGCATCGACTGGAGGGAGGCGGCCCCTTTTATACCCACCCAGATGTGCTCCAGGTGCCTCCCAATGAGCGCCTGCTGGCATTCCCTGGTGTGGCGGAAGTACCTGCTGTGCACCTGGAAGCACTCCGGGTGTCCCTGGTCTTCTTACCCCAGCACTTCCGGGTGTGGTGGAAGTGCTGAGGGCCAGGGCTCCTCGGGCATCTGGGCGCCCCCTGGTGGCGACCACGGGCCCCTGTAGGGTTGAGCTTCTAAGCAATGTTCCCGTGGTCCCCAAAGCCACCAGGGCGGTCACCCCCTCGTTGTCTGGAGGTGGTGTAAGCCCTCCTCCGGTCCTTCTGGGCGTCCCGGCTGGCTACCACCCCCAGCCGCATGCCACAATAGATTTTAAAAAACGTTTATTTACAATTGAATAACTGACAAGCTGTATTTGTGTACATGTGTTTTTTCCAGACAGGCTTTACCATTTAAAATACAAATATTCATCTTCAACAGAACATAACAAACCTCATGAATTCTCCACATTTCTTGAAATTCTTCAAAATGGTTTGTCATAATAAGCAAATTCCACTCTCAGTCTGCTAGGATGAAGAACGTTAAACATTCACAAAGCGTCAGTCAGCGCTTGGTGTCTTGCCTATCTTATTATGTAGTTTAGTTGTTTCTTTTCATTTTTTTTCCAGAGACGGATGTTCCAGAAATAAAAATGATATTTAAAATGCGATGTCAAGTTTCCAAAACAACACATTTGAAAAGTGAAAGTGGCTCCAGTCTACTGAGGTCGGTGGATAGCTACAGCGTTTATAAAATGTAAAAACAAACTTGTGCTTATATTTTGTGATTAATTTACACCGACTTTGCAGAGATTTGTTTCCGCTTTGTCGTTTAAAGTCTGTTAATCAGTGTTAAAAAAAATTCAAATTAAATCCACTGGGATTGAATGTTGTATAACAAGAAAGTATGAGACCATCCAAGGGGTGACGCTTGTGTAATCTCACAAGATTTTCTTATGGACACATTGTGACATACGACTGGATGACTTGACATGCGGTTGACGTGACATTTTTTCATGGACTTGGTTGCTGTTGTCCAGAGGTAGCCCCCCTGTTATATCAGAAACTATGTAATCTCCGTTCTGCATGAAAACATCCGTCAACCGTCCCTACAAAGTACATGGAGTTAATATCACATAATAAACATGATGTTTTTGGTTGAGGTATTCCTTTCAGCATAGTTTTCTAATTAGATTTCCACAAGACCTCCGCTCAGCCTTGTCAGACTCATTAGCTTGTAAGTAAAGCCTTCCTTTCTTTCTTGTAGTCTCACAACTGAGATCAAAAACAGGAGTGACCAGGAGGCCTTGTTAAAGGCCTTCTTTATATCCGTAGGTGAGAAGCATCACAATAGGACCCTCATTTTCTACATTTTCTGACCTGGTCAAGCTGCTGAGAGTGGCTTGGTTAATGATGACCGCTGTTAAGAGCACATTTAAACTTTTAATGAGGCCTACACTGAAGACCTGACACGATGCTTAACCTTACGCATGTGCAACACCATGAAGAGATCGCCATGCAGGAGCTCCTCGTCCTACTGCTTAAACCAGCAGCATCTCATACGTGTTGATTTCTTAGATATTTCACTTTCCTTAGCTGAGCTCTCTCTGAAAGGCATTCTTGTGGATTTCCATTTGTTTTCACAGAGGGTGGCCACTCGCTGGCCCTCATTTGTCACTCATCATCGAACCCACTTAAACCAGTACTGGGCTGTGAGATCTTGTCATGTTAGACTCAGGGCAAGGCAGCAAAGAAGCTAGTCCACCAGTCACCATTACTGTACCATGGATGTGTTAATGGGGGAACATAAAGATCTAACACATATTGAACGGGCTGGAATTTGAACCCAGGACTTTGGGTTGCAACAGGGGCAGGGTGTCCATCTCCTCCATGGGCCACTCGAGAACAATAAAGGTGATAGGATGAAAAACTTGTCCAGAAGAGGGAATCCAGTGGGTGCAAAAAGAAAAAGACAAAAGAAATGTGAAAAGGGTTACAGGGAAATGTTAACGTTTGGGGGTGAGAAAGGGCAGATATGAGAAATGAGAGAGCAGCATGATGGATGGATGGACAGGTTAACTGGGTAGATGGTCTGTCATTCATTTCTGGATTGGTGGCTTGACATGCCTGTCATTATATACAGGGTGCAAAAATTCTTGGCATGTTTTAAAAAAAAAAGTGTTTTTATATAGAGTATGACAATTACTTTTTAGTCATCTTCAAAATGCTCTCCTTGAGATGCAATCCACTTGTCTCAGTGCTTCTTGAGAACATTTCCTGTACTCATCTTCTGTTACCATCTCTAGAACCTCCTGTATTTTTTCCTGGACTTCTTCCACGATAGCAAATGTTCTTCCTTTCAGTCTCCATTTTAATTTTAAGAGCAAAATAAAGTCATAAGGAGTGAGATCTGGTGAATACTAGTGGTGGTGAAGCAACAGCCATGTTGGTTTTTGATTAAAACTCTTTAACAACACAATGTGTGCTGGTGTGCTGTCGCCGTGCAAAATCCAGTTTTGGATGTGCCACTTCTGAATTTTTTTTCCATAGACGCCTCATCGTTTCAGTGTAATGTCAAGGACTAGTAGTCTTTTCACAGAGAACAAACTCTTTACGAACAAATGTTGGAAACACGACCATCATTTGTCTCTTGATAACGGTGGGTGGGAGAAAACAAATCGTTCAAGCGGACTGTAGGCCTACGATACCTAGCAGCAGTTTTGATAACTACATCGTGCTGTTGACTGATTGCAGAAATATTTAGGTCCCCCCGCCTCGTACATTCACAGAATGACAGTGGTCCTGTGGGATGCCCACGATGAGGGTGGCAGCACTAACGCCCAAGTCAAGGAGCTTGGTGGTCAGCTTTAATGGTACAGCACTGGTTAATGGCAATATGCAGACAAAAGGAGCAGCTTGGGCTGAAGTGCAACTGCTGACTGACTCCTGTTGCATGGCAACAAACACTTCAATGAGAATCTAGAGGCGGGGCCTGTGTGCTGGCTGATTAGTGTTGCCTGGCAACGAATACTGAAAGGAGTGGCTAGGACATGGATTTACGTTATCGTGACTCATGTTGTAGGACAACAGACCCTGATTGGAGGGCAATTACAGACAAAGGGAGGGGCTGGGGGTGGAGCCTCAGCTACAGTGGTATGAAAACGTATGTTAAATTTTTGTAAATGACCACATTTATGTAAAAATATAATCTTGTGAAAAACAAAGTACAACTCTTTAAATTTTAATGTTTTATGTATCAGGACGTAATAAAAATCATCTGGTCCTTAGCAGGTCTTAAAATTAAATACAACCACAGCACATGACACGTTACATTGTGTCATTATTTAAATAACAAATAACTAAGCAGTGTGCGAAAAATGAAGTCCACCCTTACTGCTTCCATAGGAATTAAGAAGGTAAGTAGCAGCCAGAGGTTGCTAATTAAAATGCACTCGATTAATCGATCATCTGCAAGAGTGACAACCAGCAGACTGCCAAAACTTTTATAGAGGTGAACACAATGCCAAGGAGGAAAGACATCAGCAGTGATCTCAGAGAAGCAACTGTTGCTGCCCATCCATCTGGGAAGGGTTAGAAGGCCATTTCTAAACAATTTCTATCAAAGTCCATCATTCTACAGTGAGAAAGATTATTCACAAGTGGAAAACATTTAAGACAGCTGCCAATCTTCCCAGGAGTGGACGTCCCAGCAAATTCAAAAGAAGTTAATTAGCAGCAAAAGCAAGTCACTAATTAAGAAAAATGTTAGAATGAAAACCTGCAGCCACTGCGGCCCTCCGGGACTGGAGTTGGGGACCCCTGACTAAGAAGATCACATTTTGTGACCAATTAATGGAGAAAGCCTCATCATTCCAAGGGTTCCACATAATTTTTCTTGCCGCTTTGCATGCTAACTGTTGTGTAGTTTTTCCATGGCTTGTATTTATTCGCTGTTTTCTTATAATTTTTGTTAATTTTGAACTATTTTTTCATTCATGTTTTTTGTCATGTCTGCTGGGTGTGTTAATTATGCATTAGTTATGAGCTGTCTCCTTAAATGTGCTGGCCTTCTGTGTACTTTTCGGGTGGAACCTCAGGAGGCGGGGCCACGCTGACATCACTGCTGCTGTGTGCGCCCCTCTGGCTTTATAAGTCGATCAGGGAAAGCATTCAGCAGTGGTTCATTGACTTTGCAGTGTGGGTAGTGATGTTCCTTGATTTATGTCTTGTTTCTTGATTTTTCTTTTCCTGATTTTTCAATTGCTTTAAAAATTGCCTGTTGTTGTGAATTGCCTTTTAAGGCAAATTCTTTTTGTTTTTTTGCTCTCTTCAGCATTTTGTTATATTTTTCATTTGTTACAAATATCCTCAGTTTATGAAGATACTCTGAAACAAGCCAGAGGTGTTATGATGGCAGTACATGAAATGGTTAAAGTGATGCATGGCCTCCAAAACAGAGCCCAAATTTTCAAAAATATATACAAATAAAATCCCAAAATATGCTCACAAGGAGGAGGATTACCATAAACCTTTGGCTTCTAGAGTGAGAAGTCACAAAACAATCTTTGTAAAAGGAGATTTATTAATAAAAAAAACAAAAAAGGAGGCAAAGTGATTGCAATAGTAATCTGAAAGCCAACAAGTCTTAATACAAAATGTTTCACTGGAACCCCTAAACAGAGACAAGATAATCGATGAGCCAGTAAATTCAAAGAAAAAAAGCAATGATCACAAAAACCCACAATCCACCAAAGGGTGTACAATGAACAGTGGGGACTACACTTCCCAGCATCCCTTTTACGGGGTCCTTTAGCACTGATGGACAGGGGTGATCCTACCTCCAAAGCACAAGGAACATTAAGATATTAAAAGAAACAGATCATAAATATGGTTAAACATTAACAGAAACGATAATACATTAAACGTACTGCCGAAATGATAAATGAACAAAACAACAATAATAGAAATAATCCCAATGAGTGATTGAAAACTAAAAAAGCAAACAAAAAAGATAGGGAAAGGGAAGCTAAGGAAGGAACCCTGGCTAACACATAACAAGAGGTTTGCGGTTAACCTCTCCCTTATACGGAATTTATGTATATTTTGGTAACTTTTACAGTCACGTTTGAACTGTTCATAGGCCTGTCTAGGCCGAAGCCTACAGGTGGTAGTTGGGAGAACGGGCTGGCTTAGGTGAGCCTCTTCTAGGATGGTCAGTGAAGGTCCTGGCCTGCTTTTGTGGCTTATTTTAGAGATTCTCACAGTCTTCTACAATTTCTTAGTCTTTTGGCCACCATGCTGATATCTAAGTGGTAGTTAATATCTGCCTCCAAGTATAATGAACCTGCCTCCGTGTGATGAGGACTTCAATCAGCATGAAAGCCAAATGTATTATCAGAACTCCGCATGAATAGCACTTGATGCTCCTTTTAATGTTTTAAAGGTTGTACAGTTGGAAAATCAGCAGGAAATTACGCAAAATCATTTCAAGCAGCATTACAAAGGGCAAATGTTCAGGAGGACATAAGGAACATGTCAGAAGGCGGTAAATCTCATCTGTTCAAAGTTAACTGCCAATTTTAAACTGATGGGTTGTACTTGTGCCTTAGAGCCTCCGGAGACTGGATGGGTTGCTGTCTGTATGGAGTTTATTTGTGCTCCCCATGTCCACTTGAGTTTTATTGGATACTCCAGTTTTCTTCCCACATTTCAAAGATGTGCTTGTGAGGTTAACCTGAGGTTCTAAACTGGCCCTGTGTAGGTCACAATGGGTGCATATGTGTCCTGTGATGGACTGGCATTCCATCCAGGGTTGGTTCTTGTGTTCCACCCAGTGCTGATGGGATGAGTTTCAGATCCACTGAAGCATAAATGACTCCTCAGCTCAAGGATGTTTTAACACAAGGATGGATGGATCTACAAAACGTCAAGGAGTGAAGAAGTCGTTGAGTTCGTGGATCGGTTAGTTATGGCTTTTGTAGCCATTTTTTCACTTTATTGTGACCTTTTGTTTCTGAAGGCGAGGGTTCTTTCATGTCTCTGTAGTTCATCTTGATTTAAGGGTTTCATCGTTTCATTTAAAAATTCAAAGAACTTTAGAGGTGCCGGGAATGTTAAATTTAGGGGCCCAAGGGAGATCTTTAAAGAGAAAGCTGAAAATGACTTCATGTGACACGTCTGTCAGTAGGAAATTCAAAGTAGACACTTGATGGAAAGAACAAAAATTAAATTCAGTCCCCATGAGATATGCATCAAACAGCAGGCAATGGTGGTTCCTGTTCTCTCGGGATTTTACTTTCTCTCACTGTGACAGCTCAACATTTTCCCAGACATGACCTACCCGGAGTGAACTTCCTGGATGTCCTGCTCCTTCAGAGCTTTAGAACAATTGAGTTCAACAAGCTTGTCCACCCTATTTATCCGAAATGACATCAAGTCAAGATCTGAAGGTCCCTAAAGTCCTGCTCTCTATTACACTACCTGGTAACGTATTGCATGTGCTTGTGATTCTTTAACTAAAGAAAACCCTTCTGGTGAAGCGTTTCCTACTGGTGGGCCATAGTGGCATTGCAAGTGGGCTGTGGCCATCTGCGGATGAAAAAAAAACTCTCTAAGGATCGCTCTTGATTTATAGATGAATCTCGGCCGATCCTGGATGACTTCCCCAATCCCTGCTCTGACAATCACGCTCGATTCACCAAGGAGGAGAAGCAGTGAAGATCGCACTTGATTCATCTAACACTCTGATGCTCTGCTTATTGCATGTAACTCCCAGCCCTGCTTTGACAATTGCATTTGATTCACCAGATGATCCACCCCAATTCCCACACTCAGATGGTTGCAGTAAATTCACAGAGGAAGACCCCCCAACAACCCTGGTGGGTCATGACAACACCAAGGTTGGGAAACGCTATTCTAATTGTTATTTGAAATCTGCCATTCATGAGTTTCTGTCCGTGTCCATGCGTTCTTGTTGAACTCATTCAAGTAACAGGTGAGATAAACCATACTAGTTCCCTTCATAATTTAAACACTTGAATCGTGTCGCCTCTTAATCTCCAATTACTTAAACTCAAAAGTGCAGCAAACCCATCTTTCCTCACAGCTCAATTGTCTCAGTCCTGGAATTGGCTTTAGCTGGTCATTTCTGGACTTTCTCTGGTGCTGTTTTGTCCTGTTTGGGTAGATTTGCTTAAATATATAATTTAATAAGTATGAATTATATTTTACATTTAAATAAATAATAATTAATTTGTGTTTCATTAAAGGGGACACCCAGGCAAATATTTTGGATTTATTTTAGATGAATGAAAATCATTTAATCAGGTAATACAAAAGAATCGAATTGCCCATCAAGAGTTGAAACAGTTGAGTAACTTGTCTTAAATACCTTCCATCCATCCATTTTCTGCCACTTACTAGGGTCCAGGTCAGGAGGGCAGCAGTCTAACCAAAGTTCTACCAAACAGTATAAAGTATACCCTCCTGTCTTCACACGTTGTGATGCAGAGTGTGATATACTGTAGGTGTGTCAGGTTATTGAACATACACAACCCTAAAGCACAGCCAGTTCTAGGATTTTTGCTGCCCTAGGTGAAGTTGTAAATGGCACCCCATCACCCCCTTTTGCTTTGAGAGGAATCATCACTGCCAGACCTGTACATTGAGACCTGGAGACAACGAAATATTTAGGACCTCCATTTTCACAATTTGAGAATGTTGAGTTATAGCAACGACTGCTTACAAGACTCTCTCAGAATAATACGCTCTTGAGGGGGGCCATTTCAGAAAATAAATAGGAATTTAATGTTACTCTAGGGCGGCACGGTGGCGCAGTGGGTAGTGCTGCTGCCTCGCAGTTGGGAGACCTGGGGACCCGGGTTCGCTTCCCGGGTCCTCCCTGCGTGGAGTTTGCATGTTCTCCCCGTGTCTGCGTGGGTTTCCTCCCACAGTCCAAAGACATGCAGGTTAGGTGGATTGGCGATTCTAAATTGGCCCTAGTGTGTGCTTGGTGTGTGGGTGTGTTTGTGTGTGTCCTGCGGTGGGTTGGCACCCTGCCCGGGATTGGTTCCTGCCTTGTGCCCTATGTTGGCTGGGATTGGCTCAAGCAGACCCCTGTGACCCTGTGTTCGGATTCAGCGGGTTGGAAAATGGATGGATGGATGGATGTTACTCTAAAGAAACCTAAGAATAAAGCTCTTATTTCTAAAACTAAGAGAGTGTTTCTATAGTTATCTATTTAAATCCGTGTTTCCCAAACTCGGTCCGGGTTACCCCCCTGTGGCTGCAGGTTTTTGTTCCAACCGGATTCCTAATCAGTGACAACACCTGATAGCACTGAGATCATTTAATTAGCTGCTATTATTTTTTTTTATTCTACACTCAGAGACGCACAGCAGCATGATTTTTACATTTATAAGACATTTAGAAATATTTCTGCGTTTGCTATAGATTTAAAAACTTAACTCTCTTTTGTTGATTTCATTATACTTTGCCCTTTTTCTGTGCAGTTTTTCCCCTTCGTTGTATCTTAATAATGACAATTAAAAACGAGCAGAGCAGACACGCTGGCAAACAACACGGAATAATCAAAGGATACAACTACATCAGTGTCAGACCCACTAATTAGTAAATAATGGAATAATTAAACAATTAGAACACCTAGAAAAGCAGAATGAAAATCAAGATGAAAATACTGTTAAAAAGAAAAAAAATACATTATTCCTTAATACTTAAAACTTAGTTTTCTAATTTCTATATTGTTCCCTAAACACAGAACTTGGGGAGATATCAGTTCACTTAATTAGCCCAGGAGTTCAATTAAAAACAGAAGCTGGATGGATCAAAAACCTGCAGCCACAGGGGGTCCCCAGGACCGAGTTTGGGAAACACTGATAAATGATCAGTTACACGTGTGTCTTTCAATGATGGTGACAGTCTAAATATTCTATATATATATTATACATTTGCGGTGGCTCTGAGGCTAGGGATCTGCACTGGCAATTGGAAGGTTGCCGGTTTGAATCATGTAAAATGCCAAAAAGGGACTCTGCTCTGTTGGGCCCTTGAGCAAGTCCCTTAACCTACAATTGCTAAGCGCTTTGAGTAGTGAGAAAACCGCTATAGAAATGCAAAGAATTTTTTTATATTAATATTATATAATATATATATCTTCTTCTATAATACGCTACCGTGGCTGTTCGTTTGTCTGTCCAGGATTTTAGATCACCTGTAGCTCGCAAACCGTTTCACCTATTGACTTGAAATTTGGTACACATATACTATGTGACGTCTACTATCCGCTTTCTGGGTGATGATTTTATTACTCTTTTTATTTTTATTTTATTTTATTGTAGAATCAACTCTCGGCAGCGTGCAGCAGGGCGGCCGTGCGGCGCATGCATACGGGCGCCGTTCTCATTCCCTACCACCTTCGTTAATCATTCTTGAGGCAGATTGAAGACTCAAGCGCCAGATTAAGTGAGAGATTAAAGAAAATGTACTAAGTAATTGCAACACAAAAACTAAATCAGTTATAACGTGAAAAGATGCCGATGAAAGAAGAGAAACAGCGAGCTGCTAGGGTGAAGTAAAGAAGAGCTGCTCAGGAAACAACAAGAACATCAACCTCTGAGCAAACGAATGATAAACGTACAGAGAAAGAGGATGAGAACTAGGAACACTGAAGTCAAGTGTATTCACTGCACGTTATCGTGCAGTGCGCCGTTACTGGTTTATATATATATATATATATATATATATATTTAACTAAGATATTACTGTAACATATACATCTTATATAAATTAATAAAGTAAATTTAAAACAGCATAAAGACAACATTCAGTGAAACTGAGAATTTAATGATTATATTTAAATAAGAATTCCCACGATTCCTCTTTACCATATACTCGTGTATTCAAATAATGCACTTCACCTTGCTTTAGCACGCTCAGAGCGAATCTCACAAATGGTGGTGAGAAACAGTGGATGATATTTACTAAGTTTTAACACAGGTTTTAATGGATGTCCATTTCAGAGACAATCATAGTTTGGGTTAAATTCACTCAAGAGTTACAGTCCTGTTGCCATTTTGCTGGTTTAATTTTATTTCACCATGTCTGTTTGTTCTATGCTACAGTTTGAGGATTATTGTTATTGGCATCATAGTTGTTAGTCATACTTCATCTCTGTTGTCAGTCATTAGCACTAAAACATAAGTAACATGATCGTTAGAATTTGTTACTAACCCTCACCTATTCTGTTTCTCTTCTCGGTACTCAAATGTGGCACTTGGTGCCACAGCCCACCTGTCAAGTTGTTTTGCCTGACTAAGGTAAAGTCATCCCTGATGGAGGATTGCAGGAATCGTGGGGTAGAGGGGTCCTTTCATTGGATTGGCTGGCTCAGCGCTGACTCAGCTGTGGAATGGCCAATTGGAGGAGGCAGCTTGATGGCTGAGGTCCCCAGGACTCTGAACAAATCCAAATCCTATTATGTGATATCATCTACTGTTAAATTCTACTCTGTACTTGTAATATTTCTATTGAACTATTATATTGTATTGAGGATTACTCGTATTCTTTTCTGTGTATTATACTGTAATGACGCCTTTTTTTTGGCACCCACTGCACGCCCAACCTACCTGAAAAGGGGTCTCTCTTTAAACTGCCTTTTCCAAGGATTCTTCCATTTTTTTCCCTACAAGGATTTTATTTGGGAGTTTTTCCTTGTCTTGTACTTGTGTTATGTTCTGTGTATTGCATTGTAATTACCCTTTTTTTTGACACCCACTGCATGCCCAGCCTACTCTCTTTGAACTGCCTTCCATTTGTTTTCCCTACAAGGTTTTTTTGGGAGTTTTTCCCTGTCTTCTTAAAGAGTCAATGCTGGGGGGCTGTCAAAAAGCAGGGCCTGTTAAAGCCCATTGTGGCACTCCTTGTGTGATTTTGGACTATACAAAATTAAATTGTATTGTATCATCACCATTGTTATTTGTGTTATTGTTGGACTGTGCAGGTCGTCAGATGTTAAGACTGAACATCGCTAGTATGTGAAAATAATATAAAACAATAATATAATCAGACGTTCACTTTGAGTCTGAGGTAGGTATGTACTGTTTTAAAAAAACTGTTGCGTCGCCCAGGGTCGCTTCTGTGCAACAGATTGTGCTGTGCAGAGTGCAGACAGTGCAGGCTCTGCTGAGGCACACAACAGAAACATTTCTTTTTGTTTCAGTCCAAAGATAGGAATCTCTAGAAAGGGTGGCAGTAATGCACCCTGACCACTAGAGGGCGGCCTAGATGCTTTCCTAGATCGCCTCTGCCCAGAAATAGCCCTGGTCTAAAGCCAATTTCATAACCATACAAATATTTGGCACATTTGAAATGTACTTTTATGCACAACCCCAAATCAGAAAAAGTTGGGAATGTATGGAAAATGCAAAAAAAAAAAAAAAAAAAAAAAAAAAAAACCAAAACAAAAGAAAAGTAAACACAGTGATTCTTAAATTTACTCTGACTTTTATTTCATTGAAGACAGTATGAACCTATACAATCCCAACTTTTTCTTATTTGGGGTTGTACAAAGTCTTTGGGGGCGCATGGTGGCACACTGGTAGCGCTGCTGCCCCACAGTAAGGAGATTTGGGTTCGCTTCCCGGGTCCTCCCTGTGTGGAGTTTGCATGTTCTTCCCGTGTCTGCGTGGGTTTTCTCCGGATGCTCTGGTTTCCTCCCACAGTCCAAAGACATGCAGGTTGGGTGTACTGGCGATCCTCAATTATCCCTAGTGTGTGGTTGGTGTGTGTGCCCTGTGGACGGCTGGTGCCCTGCCCAGGGGTTTGTTCCTGCCTTGTGCCCTATGCTGGCTGAGATTGGCTCCAGCGGACCCCGTGACCCTGTGTTAGGGTATAGCAGGTTGGGTAATGACTGACTGATTGACAAAGTTTGGTTTTTGCCACCAAAGCAGTCATATTAAAGGCATGTCAATGTCGCACCCTAACGCAAGTTCTTTTTCTGTAGTTATATTCATGAATAAAAGTGCACTTGTGAAAGTGTTTATTTGATATTTGGACTCCAGCCTTCACGCATTATACACTTCATGTCTACATTTTGTCAATTATTACTAAAACATGAAAAACGTTTTCTGTTTTAAAAATGTGTTTACATAGACCGCTGTAGACACGGAAAAAATGATATATTATTTACCCTCTACAGCTCTAGGCAACTCACACGCAGGTAAACAGACTTGAGCTGAGAGAACTTTCTGCCCTTTCTGTGTTGGTGGTGGAATGGGATAGCAGGCTGCTTGCTGCTTGTGCTTAGTGACACATTTACAAGACAAAAGACTCTGACGGAGAGGTGCAAAGGGATTCAAGGTGGGCCGGGAATTACGAATTTTTTTGTAGGCTTTGGTAATTTTAGTGTTAATGCAACAACCTCATCAAAGGAGTGTCACTCTGGAGGTCCGCAGCTACACTCTCTTGTGATTGGTGCTGGCATTTGAAGTAATGAAATCCGTTTAAGCCATTTCCATATAAATTATACTTGTAAATGTGACACCCAAGAAATAAAATTCAGTTTTACTAGAAAACGATACGGAAAGCCTTAAAATTTGAGTGAAGTCGATTTAAATTTGCCGTGTAATTGCAACATCCACCAAGTTTGATTTCTGATTCCATAAAGTGCAGCTTTTCGGCTTTGGTTTATTAAAGGGCTACTCAAGTGAAGCGCAATGAGTTAAAGATCCAATATTTCTCCCTGCCTTTACAACACAGAAAAAAAAATTGCATTCTGGGAAATTTAATAAAAAATAAATCGGCACTGTAGGCATCTTGTATTATTATTATTATTATTTATGAACCATTAACGCTCATTAAAATGAACGGCTTGGGCATTGTTGGGAAGCATTTGGGCTGAGTGAAGTGGCAGCTTTTGATTTCACTGCGCATCTTAAGCACCTCTAAATGTCCTCAGACAGCCAGAATTAAACACCCCGTGTCGTTTTCCTTTTATTTTACTGTGCAGTTTTACAGCGATTTTAAATCCTGCAGGATGTCCTTCTGCGCCCTGTCATTTACGTTTTCTCGAAGTCAGCGCATTTGGGATACTCAATGCGGATTAATGGGCACTGGCAGGTTTGGTCACAAAAGCAAACACAGCAGAAGAAGACGTCATAACTAAGATCCTGAGAGAAAGGATGAGGATATCGGTGGGTCATCTCCACTTGGCCTTCTGGGTTATCCTAAGTGACTCCTGTCACCTGCTCTCAATGCAGGAACACAACCTTATTTGCAAGAATGACATCATTTCGGAGCAATTTTGGATAGTACGGACAAAAACAAAATAATTCTTATTTCTCGTGTGCACAAGATAGTTTCACATACTCATGAGATCTTTTCGTGTGCACATGAAGTCTTTTTTGCATGCATGTCGAAACAAGTTCAGAATTCTTTTTGAATGACACCCAGCTCTATCTCACTAGCAAACCTATTGCTTCCTTTCCACCCTCCTCCCTTATTGATTGCATAGCAGAAATCAAATCCTGGTTTTCTTCAAATTTTCTTAAATTAAATAGTGACACAACTGAGGTTCTCCTCATTGGTACAAAATCAACATTATCTAAAACTGATCATTTTTCCTTTGTTATTGATAATTCCTCTGTCGCCCCTTCCCCACAGGTGTCATCCTTGACAGTACTTTATCCTTTCAGTCCCACATCAATAACATCTCCCGGTCTGCGTATTTCCACTTGAGTGACATTAGTCGTATTCACCCCTCCCTCACTCCGCACACCACTGCTATCTTTGTTCATAGCCTTGTCACTTCTCGTCTGAATTATTGCAATTCCCTTTTCTTTGGTCTTTCTCGCAAATCTCTTTATAAGCTTCAACTGGTCCAGAATTCAGCTGCCCGCATCATTACTAGAACCCCCTCTACTCACCATTTCACTCCCATTTTGCAGCAGCTTCATTGGCTTCCAGGTAAGTTCCGCATTCAATTCAAAATTCTTCTGTTAACTTTTAAGGCGCTCCACAACCTCGCCCCTCCATATCTGTCTGACCTCCTCCATGTTACCATTCCCTCCCGTACCCTTAGGTCCTCTTCCTCCGTCCACTTGACTGTCCCCTTCGTCTGTCTTACCACCATTCAGTTGCTCTGCTCCCCAGCTCTGGAGCACACTACCATCAGAGCTTAGAAATATTGAATCATTCTCACTTTTCATATCTCATTTGTTTAAGACTCCTTTTCTCTTTGATTACAATCGCTCTGTCTGATTTTAATTTTTACATTGTAGTTTTGTTAATAATCTGTGTTTTATCTATTGTTCGGTGTCCTTGAGTGTTTAGAAACGCGCCTACAAACAAATAAAATGTATTATTATTATTATTAGTAATGAAGTGCCGATGTTGGTTTGCAGGTATACAGTACAAATGATGCCTTTATGGAAGAGACCAAGCTTAAAATACAGGACTATGAATTCCATGTCCATTTTCCGATAGGCTGCCCAATAAAACAGTTTACATTGCGGAAGGAAAGACTGGTCTACCGGAAATATACAGAGCCCCAAAAGGGATACGTGAATCCCGGAAACTCGATCCTGTGTGCACATAAAAAAGGTCACTGGCCACACCATCCTTACCCGCTTCCAGAAGCTGATTCAAAGCTTGCTAGGGTCCTACCCGAGGTTTGCCAGTAGCCACACACCCAGGCCAATAGACTTTACCGGCCAAAACGTGGTCTTCTGTAAGCGTGCCTCTTAAGTGCTCTACCTGCGCTTCCCCCTTACACAATCTCAGGTGCTTCTTTTATGGCCGACTTCTCCACTTGAGAAATGTGTTCCTCTCCATTCCAGAACCAAGAACGTTTTTAATACTTTTACTCATCTCTCTTTTCTCTCTACTTCACAGCAACGCACTATTACAATCATGAAATGGTTTTATGCCTCTTCAATGTATTTCCTCATGGCCTGTGTGTATCGTATAACTTTATTTGTTTGCTCAGCATTTTCTTGTAGTGCCTGCACACACCACGGCACAGAGAGTGTTGATTGGTGCTGCAGATTTAGTGATCACAGGCAGGTGGTCATTTGGCGTTGGTACTTTCAAAAATCTGGGGTTTTGATTTGACTAAGAATGTAATGTCATATGATCAGCTCTGTTGTTCAGACTTATTGTCATATGTATAAAGTTCTATGAATGCTTGAGCAACATGTGCCTAGATAGATAGATAGATAGATAGAAATGAGAGGCACTATATAATAGATAGATAGATAGATAGAAATGAGAGGCACTATATAATAGATAGATAGATAGATAGAAATGAGAGGCACTATAAAATAGATAGATAGATAGATAGATAGATAGATAGATAGATAGATAGATAGATAGATAGATAGATAGATAGATAGATAGATAGATAGATAGATAGATAGATAGATAGATAGATAGATAGATACTTTATTAATCCCAAGGGGAAATTCACATACTCCAGCAGCAGCATACTGATAAAAAACAATATTAAATTACAGAGTGATAACAATGCAGGTATAATAGACAATAAATTTGTATAACGTTAACGTTTACCTCCCCGGGTGAAATTGAAGAGTCGCATAGGAACGATCTCCTCAGTCTGTCAGTGGAGCAGGACGGTGACAGCAGTCTGTCGCTGAAGCTGCTCCTCTGTCTGGAGATGATCCTGTTTAGTGGATGCAGTGGATTCTCCATGATTGACAGGAGTCTGCTCAGCGCCCGTCACTCTGCCACGAATGTCAAACTGTCTAGCTCCGTGCCTACAATACAGCCTGCCTTCCTCACCAGTTTGCCCAGGCGTGAGGTGTCCCCCTTCTTTATGCTGCCTCCCCAGCACACCACTGCATAGAAGAGAGCGCTCACCACAACCGTCTGATAGAACATCTGCAGCATCTTATTGCAGATGTTGAAGGACGCCAGCCTTCTGAGGAAGTACAGTCAGCTCTGTCCTCTAGCCAAATTTAAATAGCCCCTAGCCAACCCTTTTACCTCTCATGGTCCATTGAAAAGTCCATCCATTACCCGTACCAGCATTACCCAGTTCAGATCTGCCTGGCCTGAAGCCTACCAGAGCACCATGAAGCAAGCACAACCAAACCTGGGCGATGTGCCAGCACATCACAGAGCACACTCACATGCAAAACCACACTCTGTGTTACCACACTGATGCGGGGTTAACAATCACCCTAACAAGTACGACTTTGTGAAGAGAAATGGGAGACCTGGATGAACACCTAAGCAGACATGGGGAGCACATGCAACCTCCAGACAGATAGCAAGTAAGAGTGGGATTTGAACCCAAGCCCTTGAAACTGTGGAGCAGGGACAGTGTGCCACAATGCCACATATAGAAAGAGTAGCAGTATTGTTACATATAGAGAGCACACTCTCTTGCCGCCATGACAGACAGGAACGTGTTAACACCCCAAACTTTCTCATCAAGCAGACTGCTGCAGTAAATAATTCAGACCACTTCACAGAGATCTGTTTCCACTTTGACCTTAAAGAGACTTTTTCTGTTGATCAAAAGCCCCTGTGATTCAATGATGTATAACAATAAAATATGAAAACTTCCAAGAGCGTGAAGACTTTTTATGGAGGCTGTATGCAGCTCAAATATTAAATCCATTCCTGCAATTTTAATATTACATTGGGAAAATGGCCGGGCTTCTGGATGTCTCAGCAGAATTCTTTCTTTCTTTCTTTCTTTCTTTCTTTCTTTCTTTCTTTCTTAGTCACTCTCCAACAATTCTTTGAACTTTCAACTAAGAAATGATGTTTTAAAAGGTTGCACACAAGCAAGTCAACAATCTCAAAGACCTTGACAATGCCTAGAGGTTCAGAATTGATGAGAAAGAAGAGCAATGGTTGTCTGTAGTGCTAGGCATGCATGCCATTGCTGCTGTGGTTTATTATTGAGACAGACATTTCTGAAGGATGTCAATTTTTTAAGGAAGAGATTTTGTTTTGTTTCTTTTTATTCTGTTTTCAGAATCGAAGAACCTTTCATTACTATGAATCTTCAGCTGCTGACAGTTTCATCACAGAACATTATGAAGTAAGCTAATGTCAGAGGTGTGGCTAGGGCTGGGACTTTCTCTGTAGCCAATCATAATTATGCTGTCAATCATTTACAGGCCACAGGAGTGGTAAGGGCTGTTGGCCAATCACAGGACAGGGGTGTGTTTGGTGCCAGTGCTTCTCTGCCAATCATGACTATGCTGCCAGTCTGTCACAGGCCAGAGGAGTGGCCTGGTTGAGTATCTCCTGTGTAGCCAATCATGACTATGCTGTCAATCATTCCAGGCCAAGGGAGTGGCCAATTTCAGGGGTGTGGCTAGGATTGGGATCTTCTATGTAGGTAATCATTGGCTGGCTAGGAAAATGACCTGTGCAAAGAGTGTGGCTTGGAGTGGGACATCCTGTGTAGCCATCATTTACAGGCCAGAGGAGTGGCAAGGACTTTGATGTCCTGTGTATCAGGGGAAAGGTAATATATTAAAAAAATGTATTATTATTATTGTTGTTATTACTATTAACCAATCATAAGTATGCTGTCAATCATTCACAGGCCTGGGGAGAGGCCAATGTCAGGGGCGTGGCTAAGGCTGGGACCTTCGGTGTAGCCAATCATAATTATGTTGTCAATCATTTACAGGCCATATGAGTAGCAAGGGCTGTGTGGCCAATCACAGGACAGGGGTGTGCCTGGGGTCAGTGCCTACTCTACCAATCATGACTATGCTGCCAGTCTGTCACAGACCAGAAAAGTGGCCAGGTTTGAGAATCTCCTGTGTAGCCAATCATGAGTATGCTGTCAATCATTTACAGGCCAGTGGAGTGGCCAATTTCAGGGGTGTGGCTAGGGCTGGGACCTCCTGTGTAGGTAATCATTGACTTTCTAGGAAAATGACCAATGGGCTGGGAATGCCTGTGTAGCCAATCATGAATATGCTGTCCATCATTGTCCCTGTGTGGGAAAGGTAGTATATAAAAAAAGTATTATTATTATTGTTGTTATTACTATTAACCAATTATGAATATGCTGTGAAATATTTACAGGCCAGGGGAGAGGCCAAGGCTTGGATTGCATGTGTTACCAATCATGAACATGCTGGAAATCAGTCACAGGCCAGGGGAGTGGTGAATGAGTATGCTGTCAATCATTTCACAGGTCAGGGGAGTGGCCAATGTCAGGCGTGTGGCTAGGGCCGGGACCTGCTGTGTAGACAATCATGAATATGCTATCAATCATTTATAGGCCAGGGAAGTGGCATGGGCTTTGATGTCCTGTGTAGCATGGTAAAGGTGCTATATAAATAAAATAAATAAAATGTATTATTATTATTATTATTATTATTAGCCAACCATGAATATTCTGTCAATCATTCACACGTTAATGGATTGGCCAGGGCTTGGATTGCATGTGTTACCAATCACGAATATTCTGTCAATCATTCACAAGACAAGGGAGTGGCCAAAAATGTAATGTCCTGTGCAGCCAATCATCAACATGCTGTCAATCATTCACAGGCCCGAGGAGCGCCTAGGGCTTGGATTACATGTGTAGGTAGAGGGTGGGGTGTAATGGTTAAGGCTTTCGACTTCATTCCATGAGGTTGTGGGCTCAAATCCCACTACTGACACTCTGTGACCATGAGCAAGTCACTTGACCTGCCTGTGCTCCAATTGGAAAACCAAAAGAATGCCAATGATGAATATTCACAGCCTAGGGGAGTGGCCAGAGCGGATACCTTCATTCACAGGTGGGGGGTGTATGGCTAGGGCTGGGACATCCTGTGTAGCCAATCATGAGTATGCTGTCAATCATTCACAAGTCAAGGGAGTGTCCAGAGCTTGGATCACCTTTATAGCCAATCATAAGCAGCTGCCATTCATTCACAAGCCGGGACTTCTTGTGTGGTATACCGCAAATCATGTGTGTGTTTCCAGCCAATCACAGGATAGCAGAGTGACTGTGGCCAGGATCTACAGGGCTGCATGCAGCCACTCACGAGCATGCGGCTCAACAATCAGGACAGAGAAAGATGATCAGACCTGGTGCTGACATAAGCAGAAATGGGAATAAGTAACTTGAATGACTATTTGAGTGCTGCTGGAGTTCCACAATGAGACAATTCTGCCATTTCATTTCAGCCATTTGTTCTCCATGCATTGCCACAAGCAACTGGCAGCCCCTAAAAGTGGACTCTATGGAATGTGGCATGGTTATGACCAAACTCTTTTTTTCTGCCAAAATGTTCAATTTCTTTCATTCTTTCTTTTATGGCCAAACTTTCAAACTTGCTGCGTATTGCGAAGCAAAGCAATTTCATCTTTTTATTGTGCCACCGTATCCAGTGCCTCTTTACGACTCGGTACTAAACAGAGTTAATGATATTTCTGCGGGCTGTTTGATGTCGTTACATCTTGGCATTAAAGGAGACCCACTGCCGTGAGCTGCCGATGAATTTTCATTAGGTGATTCCAGCATCATCAAAAGTCTCCTCATTTGCATGGAGAATCTCCAGAATGTCAGAACGATGACTCTTTTTTTTTTTTTTTTTTACGGCCCGTTCCCCCCAGAATTGTCGTCGTCTTCATACCCCGAGGAATGAACCTAAGCTACTTGAAAGGCTATTTGTCATCGGATCTCATACGTTGAACGTTGTTATTAATAACCTTCTGCACTATTAATTTTATGTATGGCGCGTTTCTTTATTTTGTGGTGCATGGCGTGCATGATTTATAAGAGTTGCCACTTGATTCTGAAGACACGAAATGTACGATCAGAGTTTTAAATGTTTATGTTATAAATACACATTTCAGCTCGATGGGCAATAGGAAAGTAACTGGAAAAATGTAAAGCAAGCGTTTGAAGAAGTCGATGGCAGATGACTGGGGCTAAGCATAGGGCCGGACTGCGTCCACCTGAAAATGTCAGGAGGTTTCTGCAGAGAATGGATATTTAATAATGGGAGAAAAGCCAGACCCCTCATTTCTACCATTGAGATGTCCTGGCTCCTTATAGTGCCTATACGGGTTCATACTTCATGCGATTGGATGTGTGAGCCTGCGGACATTCCTGCTACACAAGCAGTGTACTATTTATACTTACGCTTGTACTTTATGTAAGTCTGGAGGATTCTACCGGGTGGCAGTGCGAGATATCATCACGGTGAGAAAACAACGTTCGGCTTTTCTGTGTTGTGAATTGCCTGAAACATCCATTAAATTCCCATAATATCTCTGAAAAGGATGGATGTTTAATGATTACATCCATCAATCCAGCAAGCATCGGGCGCAACGCAGAAACAATGCCTGGATGGGGCATCAAGTCATCGCAAGGTGAATACAAGCACACACATACACTAGCGTCATTTTAGCACCACCAAATCCCTAAACCTGCAGGTCTTTGGAAAGAAACCGGAGCACATGGTGGAAACCCACTAGGAAAACATGCAGACTCCAGGTAGGAAACACCCTGCCTGGACTCCCTACTTGGAGACAGCAGTGCTACTACTCCGTCACTGTGCTGTCCCGACACATTGTAGCGGTGCTACTGGGGTATGAAACTTCAACTCCCAGAAGACCCTGCAGTGGCTCTGACTGGTCGTCTGCTGAGGGTGTAGAGGCTGCTGGGGACAACGAGGCAGCGCGAGATTTAAAAGGAGGCCAGTTCTACAGTTCTTTTGTGTTTCGTGTCTGGAGTTGCCTGTCTGTTCGCCTTCTCGTTTTGCTACCTGTGGATTCTTGTTCGGTCCTGGATTATCACCTAAACGTGAGTATGAACTGTCTGGTGTCCGCCTGCTGCGTGATCTTCGAAGAAAGGAGCGCTCCTGATCCCATCATTCATCATCTTCTGGAAATACCGTTAAGACTGATCTTTACATTCACATACAACAAGTTGATCTCTGGACTATCGATCTCCATCATTTCATTCCATCTGTTGCCATTTTTCATGGACTTCATCGGTGTGGTTTTTGTTAGTGATTTGTTATTATTGAATTCGTGTTTATTGTATATCGCCGTAAAAAAGGGAACTGGGATGGGATCATTGTAATTTGCCTATATTTTGTTTATTATTGTTTAATACATTCTTTAATTTCTGTATTTTTACCATTTGTTTTTTTGTCTCTGTGAGGGAGTGGGTGTGAGTCGGGCCAAGGCTGGGTGCGTTCCTGGGATCCCCATCTAAAAAATAAATAAATCACCGTCCTGTCGACGGTGAGAATCTTAGCTGGGTTTTAGTCCGCTACAACGTGTAATTATTATTTAAGTGAAGTTAACAATTTATCTGTAAAATGTAATATACATGCTTTAACACATCTCATCATGAAAGAGATATCAAGTAGAAATCTTAGGATTCTAAATGTGCAGAGAGCTGGAATATCATAAATGTAATGTGTTCTCTGTAGCGATCACTGCCTGCTGCTGACAAGAGGAAGGCCCAGGAGCACGTAGCTATTAAACAACTGGGTTGGTTTTAAGATGACGTTTATGACGGTCTATTTTAATGACAAAATAAACTACGAGATTAAAATCACGAAATTACGAAATAGACCTTTTTTTTTCTTGATTGTGTCGTCTAATTTTGTTTTTTCTCTGTGGCTCAAATACACTTTCATACATTCTGAAAAAAAAGACAGCACAGAAGATGGTATAAATGTATCACGTCATTACGATGGGGAATATGCGATGCTTGTACTGCCTATGCGAGAAGTAGATGAAGAAAAGCACCATGAAGACATTTGTATGTCAACATTTAAGTTTGATGATTTGCTTCACCACATCGAGCCATTTGTCAGACCTCGACGCACGCACATCGTCTCTGTAGGATCTGCAAAGCATTTTGCTATCACATGTTGATAGTAAAACGAGACTCTGACGTCTGAACACACAGTGCCCCCTGATTTTATGCTGATACTGCAACACACATTAATTTCCGAGGACACACTCGGAGGACGCGTCAAATGAACGCTGGGAATGTGTGGCAGCAATGATGCGTCCATGTTTTGAGCGTGAAGTATAAACTGGCCCTTAAGACGTTTAACCCCCGATGTGACGCTGTTTTACAGGGAATTCTCAGATGTGGCGGGATAAAAGCTGACACATAAACGTGGATGAATCAGCTCTGTTATTGGGGCAGGGAGGTGTTGTGGGAGCGTGAACGTGAGTGAGAGAATAAAACTAAAAAAAAAAGACGCTAACTTTGACAAGTACTATACATTTACAGTGGCCGTTACAGACACAAATAAAATGTATGTTTTTATTGTATAACTAGCTGATTACCCAGTGGCTTCGCTCACTGAGTGCAAGGGAAAAAAATAAAATGTAGTATTCATAAAATAAGTTTCTTAATTGCCAATTTTATTTTTCAACAAATAAAGAGCACTTACAATAACATAGAGATCAATATAAACAACATTATTAACATCATTATCATATGAGAATATGAAGTGATATATAAGAAGCACATTGCATATAAATATAAATTATTAACCCTTTAACCGCCAACTCCCTAAATATTCCCCAAGCCAGGCGAAATCTGAACAATTTTTGTTTTTTTACTTTTTTACATTTTTTTTACATTTTTTACATTTATTCAAGCAGTATTGACCACTAAATGTTGTGCAAGTTGCCAGTGTATACACGAAATCTATAAATGTAACCTGAATTCTCAGCTAAGCAAAACATCTTGATACCAAACCGTGCCCTTTTCAATGGTAGATACTGTCGAAACTGTAAGCGGCCCTTCCACGACAATAAACTTTCATCAACTGCAACTGACGGTCCTGGCATGTAGGGCAACTGAAATGCTTCAAATAAATGATCAATCAAAGGACGTAGCTTGAACAAGTGGTCGCGGTTTGGATCTTTCTTATCTGGCTCGTTTCTGTTGTCATTCAAATGAAAGAATTTCAGCAGCAAAGAGAATCGGTTACGTGTCATGACAGCTGCAAAAATAGGTGTTGCATACATAGGATCTGTAGACCAGTACATCTCAATATCTGGTATTCTGATTATTCCCATCAACATCAAAATCCCAATGAATTTGTTCATTTCGTTTTCATCAGTGTCAAACCAAGCACGAACACGGGAATGTGGAGGTAAATTGGGATTTTTCTCAATAAACTTTGCTGCATACAGATTTGTCTGATGAACAAAATGTCTGATCAAATCAGGTGACACAAACAGCTCATAAAACTGCTCAGCAGTGTAATTGTTTACATCAACAATAAAGCCACACGTTCCCTCAAACGAATGCAGAAAAGGTAGTTCACCACGGGCAGCAGCCCAGCTGAGATGCTGGGGATACACCCACTCAGCGCCGTCATCCGATGCGTCTTCATTCACAATATCATGCAGCGCACGTTGCTGCTCATCACTGTCACTAAAATCTTCTTCAGAACTGCTACAATCATGATCAGAACTGTCCAAAATCGCCTGCAAAGCCTCACTTGAAGTCAGTTTACGTTTCGCCATATTCACAGCTGTTACATGCGAATCACGTCACATGACCAGCCAAAACAACCACAGACTTGTCGAAATACAACGTAGTAATAATACCCACGCCAAACCGTCAGTTATACTACTTGCCAGGCATTCATATAACCACAGGCAAATGTGCCGGATAATTCCGGCAGTATGGCGTTAGCATTAAAACAGCGGTGCCGGATATATCCGGCAGAGGGCGGTGAAGGGGTTAAACAGTAAAATATTTTGATAAAAGAATTTGAACAACATATAAGAAGCATATATTTTATTAAACAGTAAAACATTAAACATTTAAGAAGTAAAGATACACTGAGTACTACTGCAGTGCTTTCGGGTATACTACATTTTTTGTTTGCCCATTACGTGCATAAATGTAAAATTTTTTGGTGTACCTACCCGAGAAAATGTAACATATAACTGACCGTGGGAGAAGCATGGATTTTAAATACGCGTTGAGTTCATCTACTGGTGTCCCTCGTGGAATAACTGGTAATGTTTGACGAAAATCTCCTGCGAGTAAAACGACAGTATTTTGCTAGGATCTCTGAGATCTTGTATTGTTCGGTTCAAGGCTTCATAAGCTCTTTTATGTGCCATGGTTGCACTCATCCCAAACTATTATCTTTGAATGTTGCAAGACTTTTGCCTTTACAGAGCTCTTGCGTATGTTGCAAATTAGATTTTTGTCGTGAGCGAGGTTTAATGGTATTTGCAATGCCGAATGTGCTGTACGGCCTCCATCTAATAATGTAGAAGCGATTCCAGATGGCGCTACAGCCAGAGCTATGTCACCATTTGCTCAGGTTTATTAAGAATGTTTTTCCTGTTCCTCTGTTCCTCATACGTAATTTCCGTTTCAAATGCTCTTACGTAACTTCCGTTTCAAACGCGAAAAGAATTTTATATATGTAGATATTAACAATAAGAGCAGCTCTCTACTCAAAATGGTAAACTTGAGAAGCTGCCAGCATCCATCCAAGAAGCTCTTGATTGGGAATCAGCAGTTCTTAGCATTGCACCACGCAAGCTGTCGTATCAACGGCCTACCGTAACCTGCTTTCTTTTTTCTTCGTTTATATTCTTGAATAAAAGTGCACTTGTTTTGTTATACTTGTACCTTTTGTGAAAGTGTTCATTTGATATTTGGACTTCAGGCTTCACACATTATACAGTCACGTCATGATTGTATGCAAATGAAAATAATGTTGCATTAGTGCAACAACGTTTTCCGAAATGTACAATACAGGTCATAAAATGAATTATTCCAAATGTCATACATACCTAAGTCTCTCTTTTTTTTTTGTCGGTGCAGCTTTGATATCATGGTTCAGAAGGCGCATACTAATTCAGCGTGAACAGGAACACTCAAAGAATAAAACTGAATAAAAAAAATTCACATCCACAGTCATGCACAACACTCACATCCACGTCCACAGTTTTCCCAGTCTCGTTTGCGCACAAGATCTGACACGGTTTTCAAATAAAGAGGGGGTGTAACAAAACAAGTCTGTACCACGTCTTTATCTGAAAACGGCGTCAGATCGGAGGTGGTGGTCGGGGGGGTTCTGTGTGGAAGCTTGAACATGGGCGAGAGTATAAAACTGAAAAATAAGCTTTGATAAGTACTATAAATTTACAGACGCAAATCAAATGTATGTTTTTATTGTATGATATAAACAATAAGAGCAGCTCACTACTCAAAATGGTAAATTTGGGAAGCAGCTGATATCGAAACCGCAACCTCTTGATTGGAAGGCAGCAGTACTTAGCATTGCACCACGCAAGCTGTCGTATCAACCGTCTACCGTAACCTGCTTTCTTTTTTCTTCGGTTAAATTCTTGAATAAAAGTGCACTTGTTTTGTTATACTTGTACCTTTTGTGAAAGTGTTTATTTCTTATTTGTATTTCAGGCTTCACACAGTATACATTTCATGTCTACATTTTGTCAATTATTACTAAAACATGAAAAACGTTTCTGTGTTAACAACGTTTTTACAGAGATTGTTGATGACACTAAACACACATGTATGTCTTCCAAATGACGATGTACTTTTTTACCTTGTAAAGCTCCAGCACTTCACTCGACGATAAACACTGAGCACTGACAAACTTCTTTGCGAATTGAACTGCGGCAGTGGGCTGTGCGATGGGATAGCAGGCTGCATGCTGTTATCTGACAAGACAAAAGACTCTGGCGGAGAGGTGCAAACGGATTTAAGGTGGGCCGGATTTACGAGTTTTCTCGTAGGCTCTGGTAATTCTAGTGTTAATCACAATGGATATAATTTAGATTTTTTGATCAGCAGAGAAGCACTCTTTAATGTCAAAAGGAAAACAGATCTCTGCAAAAGTGGTCTAAATTAATGACACTTGAATGATCGCATACAAATCAGTATTTAGTAGATACACCTTGTGAGCGCAGGTCTTTCTCATCTTTATCTACTCAAGGCAATTTCTCCTCATTCTTCTTTCCAAATCTGCTCAAGCTCTCTCAGGTGTCATGGAGATCCCGAGTGAACAGCCTTTGTCAGGTCCAGCCACAAATTCTCAATTGGATTGAGATCTGGACTCTAACTTGGCCACTCCACGTCATTGACATTATTAGTTTGAAGCCATTCCTACATGCAGTAGCTTTGGTTAATATGCTTTGGGTCTTTGTCTTGCTGGAAAACAAATCTTCTTCCAAAGCCCAGCAGAGATTTTTTTGGCAGACTGTCTCAGGTTTTCCTCCTGGATTTTCTCATATTTTCCTGCATTCATTTTTCCTTCTACTCTCATAAGGCTTCCTGGTCCTGCTGCAGAGAAGCATCTCCACAGCATGGTGTAACCACCACCATGTGTCACAGTGGAGATGGTGTACGTTTGATAATGTGCAGTGTTACGTGGAGTTAAGGCCGTCAATTATTGTGTGTTTTCTATTGGTCATTAACTTAGACCGCCTTGCACAGAGCAGTTTACATATTAACCTTTAAAAGTCTTTTTCTGTTGATCAGTGTCAAAGCAGACAAATTTAAGCCAGTGGGATAAAATGAAAACTTCCAAGCGGGTGAACACTTTTTGTAGTCACTGTAATTACATGGACAGCATCACTCCTTGTCTTGATTTTTAAAACTTTTCATGTTGTTATCAATCCATTTATTTATTCAGTCAATCACCAATATTAACTAACGGAACAAGCCTGGAGGACTGAAAGTCTCCTTCTGTTTTTAAACATCTGGGGCCTCATGTATAAACGGTGCGTACGCACAGAAATGTTGCGTACGAACGTTTCCACGCTCAAATCGCGATGTATAAAACCTAAACTTGGCGTAAAGCCACGCACATTTTGACGGTACCTCATACCTTGGTCTACGCAATTTCTCCGCTCGCACCCAGTGTCAAAGCAGTGCTACTGTTCCTGTGTGGTCACCCCTTTCTTTCTTAGCTCCACATTCCTGACGCGGCTTTATAAATACACTGAAACTAACTGCCTATTGTTTATTAGTGTAGTGCATCTGATTGTAATTAACCTGCAGCAATATAATGGTCCAGGGAATAGCCATAGTATTCCAAATACCATAACTGCTTTAGCGGTGTAACTCTCACTGCATCTTCTTCTTCTTTCAGCTGCTCCCGTTAAGGGTTGCCACAGCAGATCATCTTTTTCCAAATTACTCTCACTGCACCACTCGGAGTATTTATATCACTGTATCTGAGTGGGGAATCACAGCAGCAGCTATGATTTATTTAGAATTATTGGTATACAGCATGAAGCAGACTCTGCCTGAGCCACGACAAAACGCTTCAGAGACTTTCCTGTACGGACTTCGCGGTTTAGAAAAAGTTTCATCCCAAGAACTCTAAACGCACTCAATCAGTCCATCAAGTGCTCCTTGTAGAACTGTTTACTTTTAAGTACAATCACCTCACTGTAAACTTGCACTACAGTTATAATATTGCACAACCTGCGCCACTTTATAAAGTGCGTATTTACATATGATGACGGTATTCATTTTTAAGATGAAATGCAGCAAAATATGTTGATTATATTATACAGATAAAACTTTAACTTCATTTCAATAATCTATATTGTTAATAATTAAACATGTGAGGACACGGTGCCGTAGCACTAGCTAGTTCATGGATTGTTCCTGCATTGCGTTGTATTCTTGCGCTGACGCGACACTGGAAAGATAGACGGATAGAATAATTAAACACGTACTACTAAGATATTTCAATGTTCCTTAAAAGTTTTGAAGAATCGGCGTTCTAAGCTTACAAATGGCTTCACGTCTATTACATAGCTGATTGTGTGACGATTGGGTATTTGGAGAAAGAAAAGTAAGGACAGGAATTGGAGGTTAGTACGTTTGAAAGAGACAGTACTGCCGTGATAAATTATTTCATTGAAAGTCGCACATGGCGCAGCAAGCCTCCTGCGTGAGATATGAACAATCACTGCGCCACCGTGTTCCCATGTTTAATAACATGCTTTCATTCCTATCATCATGAAAAAGATATCACATATACATCTCAGTATTTTAATTATTCAGAGAGCTGTAATATTACAAATGTAATGGATTATGTGTCCTGTCGGAGAAAGAGAAAGCCTGTTTAAGAAGCAGGTAGTGATTCATACACATAGAGCACATAGAAGATCAAATACAGAACAAAGCATTTAACGTCCTAATTTAGTTACAATGGGATTTGAGAAACTAGTAAATTAAACGATTTTAAGATGAAGTTTATGATGTTCTACTTTAATGGTAAAATAAACTACGTGATTAAAGTGGAAATTTTGAGATTAAAGTTGACATTTCGTGCTTTTTTCCCCACTGTGTGCCTATTTTTTTGTTTGTACCCTAATAAGCTTTCATATGACACTCAGACGGTGGGCTACGACTCGCCTTTTCACGGCGACTTTGATATGTGATTTCTTTTTTATTTCGGGCACTGTGCGACTTTGTGAACTTGAGCCTTCGAGTTTCTCCGACACACTGTCACTCGATCAGCTTCCTTTTGTTGATTATACCACTGTTTAAACCAACAAATAGTACGTTTTTCCTTTGCCTCCACTTGGTATTCGCTGAAATTCTTATATTTTCCCCTGTGCTTTTCCCATTGTCTTTTCTCAGAAGGCTATTTATATTGATTTGCATATTCAAAGAGGCGTAATTCTGGGAGGAGTTGGGGCGGGACAGAAGGCGCGTGCACGTGTGTTACTTTTCACGCTGATCGGGATTTATGTAGTGGAAGAACGTGAAAGTTTGCGTGCGCACAGATTCCTGCATCTGGATTTTTCTGTGCGTATGCACAATCCCGCTTTTGTGCTTACGCCATGTTATAATGTGAGTTCTACGCACGGCATTATACATGAGGCCCCTTATGTTTCTTTAAATGAAGGAATGACTACGGTGGGCTGGCGCCCTGCCCGGGGTTTGTTTCCTGCCTTGTGCCCTGTGTTGGCTGGGATTGGCTCCAGCAGACCCCCATGACCCTGTAGTTAGGATATAGCGGGTTGGATAATGGATGGATGGATGAACTAATGAATCAGTTAGTCAGTCATTCAAAGGTGTTAGCTAAAGTTGATGGACTGAATTGTCTCCATAATTAAAATCAATCAATCAATTATATTGGCTCCTTCTATTAGTGGGCAGACTCAATCCCTAATTTATATAGCGCCTTTCACACTGAGCAAAATATTCAAGTGGCAGAGTGGTCATGCAGTTCTCCTGACTCCTCATCTGAGAGCCATGCCATCCCCATGAGTGTTCAGCGTCTCAGCAGATGAATTCGTCTCTTCCAGATTTCTACCCTAAAGTATTTGCAGTACATCCCCCCAGAGAGGCGCTTCTTATCTGAAAGTCATTACATAATTCTTTCGTCTTCTGAGGTTTTACACAAAACTCCACGCTTATCTACAGGACAAGATGCCACTTGAAGAGCTTACCTGCTTGCCACTAAATGATCAGCCCAGTCATGCATGGCATAGGCTGTCCCACTGCGAATGGCAGAGAACGGGCGGCGTGGGGGAGAAGCAAGTCGTTCTCTGCGTTTAACTCATTCAGTGGCCAAGTGCAAGTGGGGATCTCCCCCTATAAAAAGGAAAGATGTAAAGAGCTGGCTTTAAATGTATTCAACTGGGACCACTGGACTGCTTACAATAGCCAAACCTTCATGACACCTGAAAGAAGACATTAACTTTTGGTTTATCTACTGCATGTACTTCTGAATTCCAGGTGCCTGAAGACAAACATGTGGGGCTTCACAGAAGCTGTCAGTCATAGGTGCTGTCTGGAGATGCTGATGAAGCATCTTGTGAATAAAATAACAGTTAAACTGACAAGTCCAAAGGTGACACCCGATGTCATAAATGACATCATGAGGAGCAGATTAAAGCACAGCCTCAGACAGTCACAGACTTCCACAATGGACGGCTCAGCATGTCACACGTCTGAATTCTTTAAGGCAACCTGAAAGCAACAGTTCTGATGGTGACGAGGGGCTCTGTAACTGCTGTGGTCCATGCTATAGATCGTTAAGTTACTGTCATGGTTTGTTGTCATCCTCAGAGCCCCTCTAAGGTATTTAGTACCACCCCGGGCCGAGAAGGGGTGCTGTTGTTAACCATGTCCTCTCCTTTTTCTCCAGCGACTCCAAGGAGATGCCCCCTGAGGACACCTGACTCTGCCCATTCTGGTATTTCTGCTGTATATTGTGAGGTTGACAGAAGGAGTTATCACCCTGTGAGCAGAACAAGACAGCGACTGAGGTCCTGTGACCTGATCTAAACCTGATCTAAGCCAGAATGGGGCTATTATTGCTGCTATTATTTTATTGATTTTGCGCCTGTAGGTGTCCGCATTTCCATTGAATTTGAAAGAAGTACCGTATACACTCACGGATAAGTCGATACTTGCTTCTTTTTTTTTTTTTTTTTTAATTTTATGTATTAATTTTATTGTAATCATTCCATACAAATAGATCAATTTATACAAAAAAGAATTGAAGACAAATCATTGAGAAGGAGAGCATGGCCAAAGGAGAATCGCCAAAAAATGTACTTAGCAGGTTTTGGAACTCACCCCTTCAATTGCTTAGGGCTTTTTAATAGGGCAAAAATAAACAAAAGAAAGGAATATATATATATATATATATATATATATATATATATATATATATATATATATAAATAAAAAAATTGAGAAGAGAGAGAAATGCGGAAATAATGATTTCTTCTTATTCTAAAATATTATTGATTAGATCCTGCCAGGTTTTGAAAAAAATCTGTACAGATCCTCTAACTGAGAATTTGATTTTTTCCAATTTCAAATAATATAAAACATTGGTTACTCACTGACTTATCAGAGGAGACTTAGGATTCTTCCAATTTAACAAAATAAGTCTGCGTGCCAAAAGTGTAGTGAATGCAATCACAGTTTGCTTGTCCTTCTCCACTTCAAGTCCGTCTGGAAGAACACCGAACAGAGTTGTTAACGGGTTAGGAGGGATTGTGACCCCAAGGCTGTCTGAAAGGCACTTAAAAATTCTGGTCCAAAATGATGTTAGTTTGGTGCAGGCCCAGAACATGTGACCCAGTGAGGCAGGAGCTTGGTTGCAGTGTTCGCAGGTTGGATCTTGCCCTGGAAACATTTTGGACAGTTTTAAGCGAGACAGATGAACTCGATATATAATTTTTAGTTGAATAATTCTATGCTTTGCGCATATGGAGCTCGAGTGAATTCTCTGCAATGCTACCTTCCACTCCTTTTCTGATATATTAATTAAGAGATCTTTTACCCATTGTCCTCTTGGATCTTTGAAAGGTAAGGATTCTAATAGGATTTTATATAATGCGGAAATGGTGTCTAATTCCTCGAAATTGAGCAGTATTTTTTCCAGCATGGTGGAAGGTACGAGATGAGGAAAATCGGGCAGTTTCTGTTTAACAAAGTTTCTAATTTGAAGATAGTGAAAGAAATGTGTAGCTGGGAGGTTGAATTTTGAACGTAATTGTTCAAAGGATGCAAATATGTTGTCTATATAAAGATCTCTGAGCAATTTAATCCCAAATCTTTTCCAGGTATTAAAAACTGGATATGTTTGCGAGGGTTGAAAGAGGTGGTTCTCCTGCAGGGGTGCCACAGATAAAAGATTTTCCATCTTAAATTGCTTTCTAAATTGGTTCCATATTCTAAGTGAGTAAAGCACAATTGGGTTATTAGTATATTTGTGATAACTTGAATCTATTGGAGCACAGAGCAGGGAGTATAAAGAAGTACTACAGGATTTTACTTCTATTCCGGGCCAAGCCTGTGTATGTTCATTTATTTGTGTCCAGGTTTTTATGGCTTGTATGTTTGCTGCCCAGTAATAAAACTGAAAATTAGGTAAAGCCATGCCACCTTCTGCCTGAGGTCTTTGTAGGGTCGCTCTTCAGATACGTGAGTATTTTGAGTTCCAAATAAATGAGGTTATTGTTGAATCTAATTGCTTAAAAAATGATTTATTGATATATATTGGAATGTTTTGAAATAAAAAAAGAAGTTTAGGAAGGATATTCATCTTAACAACGTTAATTCTTCCAGCTAGAGTGAGATGAAGGGTTGACCATCTATCCAGGTCTTGCTTAATTTTTTTCCATACAGATGACAAAATTTTGTTGATAAAGAGCTTTATGTTTACTTGTGATATTTACCCCTAGGTATTTAAACTGATCTGCTATGGTAAAAGGTAGGGTGTCCAATCTAATATTATATGCTTGTGAATTCACTGGAAAGAGTATACTTTTATTCAGATTAATTCTAAGACCAGATATCTTTTGAAATTCTGTAAGTGGTGTTAAAACTGCAGGCACAGTGTTTTCTGGGTCTGATATATATAAGACCATATCATCTGCATATAGAGAAATTTTCTGTTCCAGTCCTTCTCTGATAATCCCCTTTATCTGATAAGAATTTTGACAGTGAACCGCCAGTGGTTCAATGGCGATTGCAAACAGCAGGGGTGACAAGGGGCATCCTTGTCTGGTGCCACGTTCTAGCTTAAAGTAGTCTGAACAAATGTTGTTAATACAAACTGAAGCTTCTGGATTGGTATACAGTAGTTTGATCCATGCACAAATATTCGGGCCAAACCTAAATTTCTCCAATGGAGTGAAAAGGTAGTTCCATTCATTCATATCAAATGCTTTTTCTGCATCTAATGATAATAATATCTCTGGGGCACTTGCTTCTATAGTATATTTTCGTCTAGCATGGTTTTGTGTACAACTTGGTCAGCGGTAACTTGTTTAATGACAGTAGATTTAATCCTAGCCTTAAAGACTGAAGAACAGTCGTAGACTACTAAGCACTGTTGTAAGTTGCTCTGGATAAGAGCTTCTGCTAAATGATGTAAATGTAAATGTAAATGTAGTATAATTTCTGCTATTTTATAATGTCAGTCGTATAAGTTGAATGCAGAAAACTCATGCTATTGGTCCAAGAGATTATGATATACTAACGCCCACCTGAGAGAGTGACCATGGAGCACACAGCCTTTTTTTTCTATGGGGGTGCGGCACTGCGCTGTATCAGTGTGTCCTCCTATCCTCTCTCTCTCCCTCCATTGTGCCTACCACACGGTAATACCCGAACTATTCTGAAGCAACGTTTGCACTGATTTGTGTTTTTTATATGTCACACCCTCATACACCTTTATCGTAAGAGCGTCCCTTATCCACGATGGAGCGTTCGATCAGAAGAAAATATGAAGCTGGTTTTAAGTTAAAAGTCATTGAAGTAGAGAAAGAAATTGATAACTGTGCTGCTGAAACAAAATTCGATGCATCTGAGAAACTGATGGCGAGACTGGAGGAGGCAAGAAGATGTTAAAAAAAAAAAAAATTTAAGTGTCGTATTTTTGAACGGGCATACAAGTCAGAGTTTGATTTTATGATCGATTTTTTGGGTTCAAAGATCCGACTTATACGTGAGTATATACGGCAAATGGGGATGACCGATTTGGCATCATAACATTCCTTTGTCTGGGACTTGCAGTCCATCACTTATCCACACCTTGCTTAGATTTATTGTCATCATTATCATGTTTAAATTGTTATTTTTCAATTGTTTTTTATTTTTATGTAATTTATATTAATATATATTTTTTTTTTTTGCATTTATATATTGTGCATTGAATCTCTTCCCTGTGTTTTGTGGGTGGATCACAAATGGGCGGGGTCACAGTGACATCACTACTGTAGGGCCGCCCTCAGCCTTTAAATTAAGATTGATGAAGTGGTCCCGGCAGAGTGTCGCTGGAGATAGGGGTCGAGATCCTCATTGTGAGTACTGGATTGGATTTTCTGGTCTACTGAATTATTCCTACTGTTTATTTTTTACACAAATCCTTTATGCCCTTAATTTGTCCTTTTCCATTTTTATTCTCCTTATTCTTCATTGATATTATCTGTTCGTTTTAACCTTTTAACCGCCAACTCCCTAAATATTCCCCATGCCAGGAGAAATCTGAACAATTTTCGTTTTTTTACTTTACATTTATTCAAGCAGTATTTAACTGCTGAAATACCTGCTGAAATGTTTCAAATAAATGGTCAATCAAAGGACGTAGCTTGAACAAGCGGTCACGGTTTGGATTTTTCATATCTGGCTCAGATAACGGGCAGCAGTCCAGTTGAGATGCTGGGGATACACCCACTCATCTCCATCATCCGATGCGTCGTCATTCACAGTATCATGCAGCGCACGTTGCTGATCATCATTGTTGCTAAAATCTTCTTCAGAACTGCTACAATCATGATCAGAATTATTGTCCAAAATCGCCTGCAAAACCTCACTTGAAGTCAGTTTATGTTTCGCCATATTCACAGCTTTCACTTTCTAATCACATCACGTGATCGGCCAATACAAGCGCAGAGTTGTCGAAATACAACGTAGTAATAATTCCCACGCCAAACTGTCAGCTATACTACGCGCCAGGCATTCACATAACCACAGGCAAATGTGCTGGATAATTCCGGCAGTAAGGCATCAGCAATAAAGCTACGATGCCGGATATATCCGGCAGAGGGCGGTTAAGGGGTTAAAATATATTTTTATTGATTTTAATTAAAAGCAAATAACATTCCATACAATCAAGTCAAACTTAACAAACCAAAATTCAACTCTCACGCAAGAGAAAGAGCGGAGAGCCAACAACCAGAGCAAATTTTAAAAGCAGCAAGGAAGGAAGAGTATCCTTTTCCCTGATATAGAAGCTTAATGTAAAATGTTATCAAAAGCTTTGTCTGTTAAGCCAGTGGTTTTATACTCTCCTCTCCCTTTGATGAAATTTTTGTCTTTTTGGGAGATTTAAAGCCATTTTTGAATTTTTAAAGCCAGGATTCCATTTTGGGCCTGTTCAGGCCTGAAAGCCTTCCTCTTGAGTTTGGGGTCCAACTGCCTGGCGGTTTGTAGGCAGACCAGTGAAGGTCCTGGTCTTGCATTATTGTGAATTTCCTGGCCTGCCTGACTAACTCTTAACATTGTATATATGGGAAAAGCGTTAAGTTAACACAGGTGATTTTGCTGTGGCCCATTCGCCATTTTGTGTTAGTGTGCTCAAAACATAGATCTACTAGAATCGTGAGAAAGCTGATTGAGATCTGCCTGCTACATCCAATGTCAATTCTTCTCATGGATCTCATCACACTTCTGCTTCCATTATATCTCCTGTATACATCCACACTCCCATCACATCCATTGTAGCTGTGGATATCTTTCTCCCATCACACCTTTTGTGGGTAACCTGGCTCCCATCATATCTCCTAAAGAAGACTCTGCAACTGTCAGCACCAAAGAAAGAATTCTATTGTCTTGGTCTGTATTATTATTATTTTCTCTAAGTGAGTATTACAGAATCTTTTGTCTTGCCATGATTTCCATTCACTGTAAATTTATGTGACGTGTGAGTCGGTGTCTTGCACCCCAAAGACAAGACTAAGTCTCAGTACTTTAGCAAAACCAGCTTTATTCAACTTGCAACAGGAACAGTAAGGTTATTTATTGTAGTGGGATCTACCATTCTACTATACAGGCAAAGTCAGGGCCAGGTGAATGGCCAAGTTCCCTATATCACCCATCAGGTGACTGGCACTTTGCGTGTGGCAGCGCTCAGCTTGTAGTTGTTTCTGTGGCGCTGCGAATCTTTGGTTGCGTCAGTGAAAGACAAGTAACCCTCAAGAGACACAGCAGTGACGCTTCTGTGTGTCGTCACGTTTGGGAGGGTCTCAAAAGAGTTCAGAAGTCTCACATCTTGTAGTTAATCCCCACTCCCTTGTCTTTTTTTATGTTGATGGTAATTTTGGCCTGGTCCCCGTCCTCAGTAATTTGCCATTTGGGCCTTCAGATGTGATATGACTACTGACATCATAAATCCAGATCTAGCAAGGGTTTGGATTTCCTAGGTATATTTTCAGGCATGGCAAATATAGTGACGTGCTTTACTCACACCTAGTTAGTTGTGTTTAAAAGTATAATGTTCCAATTTTAATTTACTGCAATGGCATCTTTGTTTTTACTTTAAATAACTATCTCGAGAGTCAGCTGAGAGCTGCACAAAGGCTCTATCACAAATTTCAGATTTGGTCATTTTTATACTAATTTATTTTATATTTAAAGTACTTGTTTATTTTAATAACAATTTAGGGCTGCACTATTTGGTGTTTTGTTTGGGTGTCAAACATGGGAGCTTGGTGGGTGTCTTATGGGGACCAAATTAACAGTGCACTGTCAGGGACGGGTAAGAAGGTTACACCATCTATAACAACTCCTTTCATTCCTTTTCCCAGGACAGAGGAAGTCCCGCCCAGAGAGGCCTGACCTCACTTCCAGTTTCTCCTGACTCCACCCCTTCCACTTCATTTATTTATACGAAGACCTCCCCAGCCCTTTATAACTTTTTGTTTTGTTGCAATCGCAAACTTATTAAAGGTTGTGGAATAAATCGATAAGTCAATGTGTACAAAAGCTATAAATGACGGTATCATTCTTGAGAGTCTCATCTTGTGTATATAAAATTTAGCACATATAATAATTAAGTTAATTATATAGTATTCGTCTGAGTTAAAGGCGGAATTGTGTATTGCCTATTGACTTTTGCATGGGTGTTTATTGAAAAGGTGTGGTGGATGAATAAATATCTTTTATTTATCTCCAGAAAATAAAAACACCCTGGAAGGACATCCTCATTTTGACCAGTGCAGGCCTGGAGGACAGAGCTCAGCAGAACAGGCTTCAGGCCTTTCTTTAAACAGGCTTAAGTCTCTTTGCACAATGCTGTGAAATAAACCAGGTAGCGGCCATGGCAGCGTGGCAAGGTCAGTATTCCCATCTTGGGATATTTACAAAAAGTACACATCCTTCTAAAATGCCTTTTGGTTGTCCAGTCTCTTTTCTAGTGTGGCTTTTTAAAAATTGTTCTTGACAAATTTTTTGACTTCTCTGTTTGGTGTATTTTTGGCTCTGACGATAGCCTGTTTGTCTTTCATGTTACTGACCCATGCTGGTTCATTTGAATTTTAGCCAACTCCTCTCTCTGCCCTTCCACCTGGAGGACACCTCTCTTTCTTGCATACCTCATTACATAAAATCTAGGATCTAAACGACCCTGAGATGAATTTTGATTGTCCTGAATTGCAGCTGCTTTGTGCCAAGTAGAAAAAGCTGCACAAACAAGTAAAACAGCAGGCTCTGTCGGGTCTCATTGACAAGATAATTAGTTCAGCTTCAGAAGTAAATAGCATCTCAATTAAAAAAGATGCAACAAAAGAAAAAGCTCTTGTGTTAATCTACATCTCTCAGAAAAAGAAATATGTGAATCAGGTTTCAGAGGGATTTTAGTTTTATTGTGGCTGCTCAGGTCATTTCAAGAATAATTGATATGCAGTGTTTTGAAAAGGTGACTAAGCACAGAAATGTCCGTATAGGAATACCAATCAGTTCAGTTGATCATTGATCAATAATTGTTTAAAAGTGACCATCGGAACTAATAACACATTCGACTTTGGCTCTCTGATTGATTTCAGTCCTTCCAAAAAACAAAAAAATGGCCAAAATCCTTTAATAATAAAATTACAATGGCTGTTGGTAGATGGGGGACCCATTGGCAAAGGAAGGATTTAATTCATTACTCCCAGTTCATTTTAAAAGAAAAGATTGTTACATACTAAAAACTCCTGAGCTCAAAGTTATTCTTTGTATTTTCTTGCTGCAGTGTCACACATTATTAACTGGTCTACCAAGGAACTTGTTAAGTGTTCTTGTTTGAAATCTCTAATTCCTCCAGGTCTTCATTGTCTTCGTCTTCAATAAGCAGAAATCATTGAAATAACCCCTTCATCGGCCCGATGAGTGTGACATTAATGTTTTACCTGAGGGAAAGATTTATTATCTGTCTAAACCAGAAGCTAGAGAGCTGACTCTATAAATTATAGAATGACTCTAAAAAGGAAAATGTAGCTAATGGTATGTATTAAAAATCCAAAAGAGTTTTTCTAAAAAAAAGATGGCTTCTTCAGATTTTGTATTGACTCTAGGGAACTCGGCAAAATCACAATTAATAATAATTACTCCTTTCTCCTTATTTCCTACATGCAAAATTGAGTCACTAGTCTACCATTTTTACTAAAGAAGATTTAGTCTAACGGGTGGAGTGGTGGCTCTGAGGCTAGCGATCTGCATCGGCAATAAGAAACTTGCTACTTCGGATCCTGTAAATGACAGAACTGACTGTACTCTGCTGGGCCCTTGAGCAAGGCCCTTAACCTGCAATTACTTTGTCCTGGGCATGACGTTAATCTGCATTCAGCCCTGCAAGCAGGTCCTCCAACTTACAGGGAAAACTTGGGAGTTGGTGGCGGGATTGACACTCTAGCCACCATAAAAACTTCACACTGTGTTCCAGTGCGGTGCTGAGGTGTCACCCGCTGCACTCGGGTTCCAATCGGGGTGGTTCATCATGTGGTGGGTACAGCAATGTGCTGTGATCAGCGCATGTTGCCAACCTAAATTAATCTAAGCGAAGGTGACGAATGGAAGACACTGAGGCTACATCCACAATACTACATTTTAATTTTAAACAGCATTTTTTAAAAGGAAATGATCTACATCCACATTAGCATTTTCACATCATTTATGAAAGTATCTCCACCCACACTAAAATGACGGAAAATGCATATGACGTAGATGTGCACCTCCACGGGGAATGTGCACATTGGTGGAAAGAGTAAGAGGACATGTCCTCCTTGAAGGGATGGCAATGCCGCTGGTCATGGGATTGTAGTGCTAAGTAAATTATTTGCCTTTTGCGCATGTATGCATCATTCAGACTGTATAAAAAGTAAATTTAGATGCATACCAGTAAGCACCACAAGAAGTGCCATGGAACACAACTTCTCTGTGGCCGTCGTTCTCGAATTTGGTTTTCTTCATTGAAGGGTGACCAATCAGGCAATGAGATGTTTCAATAAACAAGAAACCGATCAGAGTGCCACCATAGTCTGCATTTTTGAAGCTCTCTGTTTTCACCCATCCACACTGTAAAGCTGAGCTGGCATTTTCAGAAGTATAGAGCTCTGGAGAGCTTTTTTCCAAAGAATGCTGGACTAGTGTGGATGAAAGGCAAAAACATTAGAATATTAGAACAATCTGGACGAGAACAGGCCATTCAGCCTAACAAAGCCCACTAGTCCTATACATTTCATTCTTCTAAAAAAACATCAAGTCGAGTCTTAATGGTCCCTAAAGTTCTACTGTCCACCACACTACTTGGTCACTTATTCCCCAGTTCTGTGGTTCTTTGGGTGAAGAATATTTGTGCAACATTTACTCTTAACAAGTTTCCAACTGTGTCCCCGTGTTCTTGATGAACTCATTTTAAATTCACCGTCTCGATCTTCTGGACAAATTCCCTTCATAATTTTAAACACTTCAGTCAGGTCTCCTCTTAATCTTCTTTTTCTTAACCTGTAAAGGCTCAGCTCTTTTAATCTTTCCTCATAACTCATCTCCTGTAGCCCTGGAATCAGCCTAGTTGCTCTTCTCTGGACTTTTTCTAGTGCTGTTATGTCCTTTTTGTAGCCTGGAGACCAAAACTGCACCCAGTACTCCAGATGAGGCTTCACCAGTGTGTTATAAAGCTTGAGCAGAACCTCCTGTGACTTGTACTTCACACGTCAGGGCGCTATATAACCTCACATTCTGTTAGCCTTCTTCATGGCTTCTGAGCACTTTTTGACAATTGATAGTGTTGAGTCCAATATGACTCCTAAATCCTTCTCATAAGAGGTACTTTTGATTTTCAGACTCATTCAAACCTCACATTTTAAATATCCACATGTAATATTTTACATTTACTGACATTAAATTTCATCTGCCACAAATCTACCCACAAATCTAACCTCTCATTGTTTATTCAAACTTCACATTTTGACTTCCTACATGTAATATTTTACATTTACTGACATTAAATGTCATCTGCCACAAATCTGCCCAAGCCTGTCTGCTGTCCAAGTCCCTCTGTGATGATTCAATGGATTTGAGATCATCTGACAATCCAACAATCTTGGTATCATCTGCAAACTTAACCAGCCTATCCATATCATTCATATGTGTTAAAAATAGCAGTGGCCACAACACTGACCTCTGCAGGACACTACTCTTAACATCAGCCAATTCTAATAGAGTGAATGGAAACGGAGACTAATGTGTGGGTTTTTACAAGAAAACACAGTAATGTGGATGTAAACCAAAATTAACATCTCATCTGGGATCCTACAAATGAACGACCTTCAAGACAGATGCCCACTTTCCCGGAAGATCATCCAAATTCATACAAAGATCAGAATGTGAGATGCTCTTAGACATCACAAAGAACCCAAAGCTCTATCTACAGATCTTTGCCATCTTGGTAAATATTACATTTCTTGACTCTCCTATTGGATAAGAACTGTCTTTCAAGGACAGTGGACACAAAAAAAGAACATGGCCACTCATGACTCATGACTGAACAGTTGGATCCAAACAAATCAGAAGACTTCTGGAGTGGAAACCAAAGTAGGTTTGTTTGTCATTAGGTATGAACAAGTCCTCATTGTATACTAAGACCCTCAAGTGCTAAGAGGTAGGTGAGATGTCTACTTTGATCGTAGCCTAAATGCATTTTATCTGGAAGGTCCAACCTATGGTGAGTCAGTATGATGGCCTGTCCTACACAATAAAGACCAACAGACGCTCCATGAACAGGGAATTGAAAAGCACAAGTTAAAGTGTGGATAGAAGAAAACATCCAAGAGGCTGAAGATCCCTTGAGAAGATGAGACGAGATGAACATGACACTTATATGAGACGTGTAAGAAAACAGCGCCCTCTATGGGCAGAAAGAGTATGCCATTCATTCAAGTTACACAACTCTGAAAATGAATTATTTTCTAGTGATGCCAAGGAATATATTGTGCATTAAGTCTTGGCAGGGGGCTGCCTCTAAGCCAGTAATGTCTTTCTGACACCTTTTTTTTGTTAATGGGGCATTTATTAATAAAAGCAAAAGAGCAGAAATACGAGCTCATTTTCTCCCAGCCATGGGCCTCTACTCACCCCTTGGAGTTTCTATCCCCCCTGGAGTTATAGACTCATAAATTCTAATATAATGAAAGTTAAGGTACTGACCCTCATTGATGGAAAATGCCTAATGCATGCGTAAATATCTCAGAGAGCTTAATTTTGACATTTCTGGGATAGAGAGTTTCAAACGATTTTATTTATTTGACATTCATTTGATAGCAGGGAAATTTATACTTATTTCTATATATGCATTGCTGGCATTTACAAGCATGTTTTACAAGTGCTAATGGAAACGCTGACAATCTGCAGACTGCACACATGAGTGTACATCAGAACACGGAGCAGAGTGGACATCAGTCGAGAGACAAGTAGCCAAGGGCTGATGTGACCGCCATGTATGTGTCTTGATGACAATGCCGTATTGTTGACTCCGCTTCTATATCTTTTTCTTTTGAAAGTCACAGAGGTTGAAACATATCAACCATAAACTGAAACCTAAGGGCGGTTGTCCATCAATCTGTTAAACAGTAGTAGCCAAATTTTCCATGTGCATTGAGGAAATTTTATTATTATTAGACATATATAAATGAAAGACCTGTGTGTGCATATGGAGAACTCGACTCTGCTCATGCTCAACCACAGCCACCAGATGGCGCATGCATGAACTTTTACATTTTTTCAGCACTTTCTATGAAAGACTCGTGTGCAGCAAAAGCCACCGTGCAACAACACCATTGTGCTAATGACACAGATGAAGAGACACAATGTTGAAACGAAGCAAACACTGCGGCTCAACAATGTGCAGGTGAAACACCTCAGCAACGGAGAGCAAGGCCATTGTCCATCTGGAGGTATCTTTTTGAGACAAAGATTAACAGGACTCATTTGCCAGTGATACGGCTAAGATATGGTATCGCCTGTGTCTTCTTACGAGAGCCAGTGGGGCAGCAAGCACAGGAGGGCCCATGTCCTCTGCACTGGGTGGTATGCCTCTCCAAGTTCACAAATATAGTAAAACTTCTAGGGAGTTGTTTTTTGTCCCAGAGACCACACACAACTGGTATGATATAAACTGCTCAAAAAAATTAAAGGAACACTTTGAAATCACATCACATCTCAATGGGAAAAAATCATTCTGGATATCCATAAGGATATGGGCTGGGTAATGTGGCATCCTTTCATTCCTAACACATTGTTTGATGGAAATGAAAATGATCAACCTACAGAGGGCTGAATTCAAAGACACCCCGAAAATCAAAGTGAATAAATGATGTGGCAGGCAGGGTAGTCCATCTTGATGAAATTTCATTGCAGCAACACCAAATCGTACTCAGTAGTTTGTATGGTCCTCACGTGCTTGTATGCATGCCTGACAACGTCGGGTAGGGGGCAGGGCATGCACCTAATGAGAGCATGGATGGTGTTCTGGGGGATCTCCTCTCAGATCTGAACCAGGGCATCACTGAGCTCCTGGACAGTCTGAGGTGCAACCTGGCAGCGTTGGATGGACCGAAATATAATGTCCCACTCAGAGGTGCTCTATTGGATTGAGGTCATGCGAGTGAGTGTGGGGGCCAGTCAATGGTATCAATTCCTTCATCCTCCAGGAACTGCCTGCATACTCTTGCCACATGAGGCCGGCCGGGCATTGTTGTGCACCAGGAGGAACCCAGGAGCCACTGCACCAGGATAAGATCTGACAATGGGTCCAAGGATTTCATCCCGATACCTAATGGCAGTCAAGGTGCTGTTGTCTAGCCTGTAGAGGTCTGTGCGTCCCTCCATGGATACACCTCCCCAGACCATCACATTGAGCAACATTGAAATCACTTATGTAAAATGTTTTTGGTAAAAAATTTTTCTTTTTGCTTTTTCTTTAAGTTAGCATTGAGGGCTGAATATTTTTTCGGTGGCTGGCAGGAATGTGCAGCACAGTAGCTGCTGGCCACCTGAACTGGCGAACTAAAAGCGGATCTGGCGAGAGCACGAAGCGAAAGTGCAAATCAAAATTCTTCCGTGGACAACGTTCTGCGCATTATTGTTCATTTGGACTTTGACTTATTGGACTCCGATTCTGATGCAAGTGATCTGGCGATCGAAAACAAAAGTGATGTTCCAGCATCAGCTGATCGGCCCCAGCTGATCTCAGTGATGAACACATTCATGTAGCGGCCGGCAGCTGTGTGAAGACATCTCCCTAAATGTACTTATAAGTCAACACCCACCTTAAAAAGTTAATAACATTTATAAATTTAAGGTAAATACTTATTAGGTGTTTATAGAAAGGTCTACATTGTGTTTTAGGTTTTTTTATGTTAAGTCGTTTTACGACTAAAGTTGTACCTTTTGGAACCAATTACTGACGTAGGGTGCGGTATTACTGTACATGCAAAAAACACAAATTAAAATTAGATAAGAGTAGTAGTGTATAAATAGCATACAGAAATACATAATGCACACTTGCATAAAATAGATATATAATTAATTCATAAATATATTTTTTTTTAAGTCTCTAAATGATAAGTTCAGTTCGTCAGAAAAAAAAAACTGTAATTTTTCAAGTGCCCACCTTGACACTTGAAATTATAGAGAATTTAGAATGAGGAGCAGAGTGCTTTGCTATCAGTTTTAGAGCTATTCCTGTTAAAAGCTTGTGCTAGTTTGTCACCATTTCTTTTAACATATGGGCCTCTGGGCCGCTGCCTTTTGTGGCCTGCCTGTCTTTTCACTTGCTTTGTTTTGAACTTCTGTGAGTCAAGGACATTGTGCTCTCTGAAGGAACTGAGCAAGCAGACTTTTGTTTTGGGAACACAACTGCTGAGGCTTCCAAATAACAAAAGACTAAACAAGCTTCAACAAGCATTCATTTTAAGAAAACTAAGCAAGCTTTCACATGATCACATATTCATATAAACATTTTATTCAATTTCATATATTAAGGCTTCTCAATACTTAAGTTAAAAGAAAATGCATTGTGTTAGCTGGCTTGAGCTATATAACAGTTTAAGATTTGATTATTGAATGGCTTTTCCTCTTTTAAGCAGATGCCTGTGAGCTCAAGGCCGTCAGCTTCAATTCCCCACATCTAGGCTTCTGTGCTGGCAAGTCACGGATGGCATGTGGCCATGAACTGCTGCTTACTGGCACAGCTGCCTATGATTTCAGCCTTAAGGGATGTTGGTGCAACAAGCAATTATTAGTCGAGCAGTCCGGTTTGACATGTGGGTCATCCTGATTCCAACTTAATGGTGAGAATTGATAAACCAAAAGGTCATCAATCTCTAACAGCCCAGGATTAGGAACATGAGAGTGCGTGGAGGGGTAACTGGGAGATGCTCACCTCCAAGTGGCACATATGTCCTTCGAGCCAAAGTGGCTGTTATGAGAATGTGTGGACTGAGAACAAAAATTGTTATGAGAAGGTCTACTGGGAAAGAAGTTGTTATGAGCGAGGTCATTATCATGAAAAACTGTAAAGCAGATCATGAGAAACAGTGTGAAGTGGAGACATTTTGAGAGAATAATTGTAATAAATATGCAGCTCACCCAAAGTAAGGGGCTCACTTCACTGAACTGAGACTGGTGTTATGTGCTCTGCAACGGTTTGTGCAATGAAGTCTGTTCTGACTGCCTATCTGGAGACTCTGTGTGTTTTTTCTGAAGAGGTTTTCTCCATATGTCCTTTACATATGTCCTAAGGCATCCTTACATTGCAAAATGCTAACTTCCATCCATCCATTTTCCAACCCGTTGAATCTGAAAACAGGGTCACGGGGGTCTGCTGGAGCCAATCCCAGCCAACACAGGGCACAAGGCAGGAACCAATCTTGGGCAGGGTGCCAACCCACCGCGGAAATGCTAACTTTGTTTAAAAAAAAAAAGAGAGAGAAAGAATTCCTCTTTGTCTGATTCTCATGACTGTTTGACTTTGGCTCTTGTGTTTTTTCAGTTACGACTACTTTTTTAATAATTTGGTCTTGACGTTTAAAGCTTGGTTTTCCCTGGTTATGGAATTGGCTTGATATAAGGTCACACGTTCATCTTCTTGTCCTCTCTCATGTCCATGTGACTCTTCCTGTCACTTTTTTGGCAACCAGGTTGTTTGTACTCACTGCACTTACTATTTTCCTTTTATTTATCTTTCATGTTATATCAAGAGCTTTAGGCACCACTGTGAGAGTATTTCAGGTTTGTTAATGCGTTGAGAGTTTTTGTCATAATTCTGAGAGTTCTCAAAGTTCCATTCTTTCATCTAGCTTCTAAAACTGTGAGTCTAAGACCTCCTGCTTCCATTCCCAGCAGCTTGGCCTCTGTGCTGGCAAGTCACGGATGGCGTGTGGCCACGAACTGCTGCTTACTGGCACAGCTGCCTATGATTTCAGCCTTAAGGGATGTTGGTGCAACAAGAAATTATTAGTTGAGCAGTCCAGTTTTCACATGTGGGTCCTCCTGATTCCAACTTAATGGTCAGAATTGATTAACTAAAAAGCCATCAATCTTTAACAGCCAAGAATTAGGAATGTGAGAATGAAGGGAGAGGTAATTGGGAAATGCTCACCTCCAAGTGGCAAATACGTCCTTCGAGCCAAAGTGACTGTTATGAGAATGTGTGAACTGGGAAGGAAAATTGTTATGAAAAGGTCTACTGGGAAAGAGACTGTTATGAGAAAAAGTATTGAGCGAGGTCATTTTCATAAGAATCTGTGTAATACAGATGATGAGAAACAGTGTGAAGTGGGGACATTTTGAGATAAGAATTGTAATAAATATGTGGTTCACCCAAAGTAAGGAGCTCACTTCACTGAACTGAGACAGGCATTATGTGCTCTTCAATGGTTTGTGCAATAAAGTCTGTTCTGACTGCCTATCTGGAGACTCTGTGTGTGTTTCTGAAGAGGTTTTCTCCACTGTTGTAACACTTTAAATAGCCTGCACTGTGTGTCCTAAGGTGTCCTGCATTGCAAAATGCTAACTGTGATTAAAAAGAAAAGAGAGAAATAACTTCAGTGGGTTGGCACCCTGCACAGGATTGGTTCCTGCCTTGTGCCCTGTGTTGGCTGGGATTGGTCTCCAGCAGACCCCCGTGACCCTGTGTTTGGATTCAGCGGGTTGGAAAATGGATGGATGGAGAGAAACAATTCCTGTTTGTCACAACTGTTTGATTTTGGCTCTTGTGTTTTTTCAGTTATGACTACTTTTTAAATAATCTGGTCTTGACGTTTAAAGCTTGGTTTTCCCTGGTTATGGAATTGGCTTGATATAAGGTTACACATTCATCTTCTTGTCCTCTCTCATGCCCATATGACTCTTTCCTGTCACGTTTTGGCCCCAGGTTGCTCATACTCACTGCAATTATGAATCTCATTTTGCTTATCTGTTATGTTACATTGGAACCTTTAGGCACCACTGTGAGAGTATTTCAGTTTTATTAATGTGTTGAGAGGTTTTGTCATTTTTTTGAGAGTCCAGAAAGTTCCATTCTTTCATCTGCTTTCTAAAACTGTGAGCCTAAGGCCACCAGCTTCCATTCCCAGCATCTTGGCTTCTGTGCTGGCAAGTCACAGATGGAATGTGGCTATGAGCTGCCGCTTACTGGCACAGCTGCCTATGATTTCAGCCTTAGGAGATGTTGGTGCACAAAGCAATTTATTAGTCAAGCAGTCCAGTTTGACATGTGGGTCCTCCTGATTCCAACTTAATGGTGAAAACTGATTAACCAAAAGTCCATCAGTCTCTTAACAGTCCAGGATTAGGAACGTGAGAATGAAGGGAGAGGTAATTGGGAGATGCTCACCTCCAAGTGGCACGTACGTTCTTCGAGCCAAAGTGGCTGTTATGAGAATGAGTGCACAGGGAAGAAAAATTGATATGAGAAGGTCTACTGGGAAAGAGGTTGTTATGAAAAAAGGTATTGAGCGAGGTCATTATCATGAAAAACTGTAACGCAGATCATGAGAAACGGTGTGAAGTGGAGACATTTTGAGATAAGAATTGTAATAATTATGAGGCCCGTCCAAAGCAAGGGGCTCACTTCACTGAACTGAGACAGGCGTTATGTGCTCAGCAATGGCTTGTGCAATAAAGTCTATTCTGACTGTCTATATGGAGACTGTGAGTGCTTTTTCTAAAGAGGTTTTCTCCACAACAAGATCACCATTGTAACACTTTAAATAGCCTGCACTGTGTGTCCTAAGGTGTCCTGCATTGCAAAATGCTAACTTTGATTAAAAAGAAAGAGAGAAACAATTCCTCTTTGTCTGATTGTCACAACTGTTTGACTTTGGCTCTTGTGTTTTTTTAGTTATGACTACTTTTTCAATAATTTGGTCTTGATGTTTAAAGCTTGTTTTTCCTGGTTACGGAATTGGCTTCATATAAGGTTACATGTTCATCTTCTTCTCGTCTCTCATGCCCAAGTGACTCTTTCAAGTCAGTTTTTTTGGTCCCCAGGTTGCTTGTACTTGCTGCAATTACCAATTTCCTTTTACTTATCTCTTATGTTATATCAAGACCTTTAGGCACCTCTGTGAGAGTATTTCAGTTTTGTTAATGTGTTGAGAGTTTTTCTCATTTTTTTGAGAGTCCTAATAGTTCAATTTTTTCATATGGTTTCTAAAACTGATTAATCCAGTGTCCAGGTTTTGGGACACCACAGCCAGTCCTGGCAACCTGGCAATATTTCTTGCCAGCTCAATTTAAAGTCACCAATCAGAAAACTTCTGGGATGTGGACTGAAGACTTGGGGCATAATCCACATGAACCCTGGGAAAACATGCAATCTCCAGGCTGGAGTTCACTCAGTGTCTTCAGGATGATAACCATGGTGTCCAAATCCTAAACCTGTCTTCAAAAAAATGTCTTAAAGCAAGAATAGGAGTGTATTGGGACGTGAGCTGGACAAAGCACACATTGTAGAAAGGTTCTGGCTGATGGTCTCTATTTCTTCATTAGGCCCTTTTGTGATTGACCATCTGCACATTCTCACTGCCTCATTTCCACTTCTTCTCCCAGTCCCATGTCTGTTATACAGGGGGCTTCACATTGCTCTTGTTACAAGAGGGATTTGCTCCACTGCTTTTGTGCTCCATTTGCCTTGACTAGCTGATTCTTACAAGTTGTCCCCCCCAAACCAATTACAGACATCACTGGCTTGTGGAGGTAATGACTGCGAAGTCACAATGAATTTGCTTCTTCTGAGTGCCACCGATCTGTGACAAAGCTCATCACTGGAGTAAGAAACACGCTGGGAGTAAGTTAATCCATTAATCAATTAAACAATCAGTAATTTAATTTACAGCTCATCTTCTACTATCGGCCTTTATTGGAGATAAGCTTCTGAATAAATGAAGAAAAGTCCACATGAAGCACAGGCAGACTTGTGAGGAAAGAGACATGAAAGGGCCTACGGGAGCCAGGACCGTCTATCCAGCATGAATCCTGAATTGCTATGCTCTCACACTATGAAGCATCTCATGTTGAAGATTTGCACCGTGGTGAGCTGCAAATCCACAATTTCTGGAGGGCTCTATTGGTCATCCGCACAGAGCCTGTCAATGAACACTGCGAGCAGTGCGCTTTCCTGGTGATGTCAGCTGATCTCTCTCTGTCTCTCCCACCTTTTCTGCACTGCATCACTGCTTCCCTTCACACATCCAGAGTGAAAATCCGATCCTTGTCACCAATTGAATTGTGGTGGATTCACACCAGGAAACATCTCGGTGTGTAGATTTGCATTGTGGTGAACTGCAGGTGATGAGCCGTCAACTCATGACTTCTGATTAAGATACAAGATCTCTGTAGCTTGAGCTAAATGGAGGGCTCCATCGAGGAGCCGTATAGCACCCATCTCTAAATGCTGTGAGAGGTGTGCTTTCCTGGTGACATCAGTTGATCTCTCTCTGTGTCAGCCCTCAACTCTTCTGCGCAACGTTGCATCTACACTTCACCCATCCACATTGCAAATCTCATCCTCATCGCCAATTGAATTGTGGTGGACTCCGACCTTGAAGCATTTCAGTTTGAAGATTTGGACTGTGGTGAACTGCTACCGGGGAGACGTGAACCCATGATTTCAAATTAAGAAAAAGCTCCTAGTGGCAAGAGGTAAATGGAGGGCTCCATCGGGGAGCCGTGTAGCACCCATCTCTAAATGGTGTGGGTGGTGTGCTTTCCTGGTGGCATCAGTTGATGTCTCTCTGTGTCAGCCTCAACTCTTCTGTGCGAACTCTACACTCCATCCATCCGCAGTATAAACCTTATCCTAATTGCTCACTGAACTGTGGTGGACTCCCATCATAAAGCATCTTGGTTTGAAGATTTGCACTGTGGTGAAGTGCCAGTGGTGAGCTGCAAACCTACAATTTCTGACTCCTTGTAGCAAGAGCTAAATGGTGAGCTCCATCGCTCAGTTGCATAGAGCCCATTTCCGAACACTGTGAGTAATGTACATTCCTGATGATGTCAGCTGATCTCTCTCTTTGTCAGTCCCCAATGATTCTGTGAAATGTCGCCTCTGCTCTCCACCCATCCACAGTGGAAATCTTATCCTTGTCGCCAATTGAACTGTGGTGAACTCAGACCATGAAGCATCTCAGTCCAAAGATTTGCACTATGGTGAACCACCAGAGGTGAGCTACGAAACCGCAGTGATCTCTGGGTCAGAATGGAGCAGCATTAACTAAATGGAGAGCTGCATCAGTCAGCTGTGCAGAACCCAACTCTAAACACTGGGAGTGGTGCGCCACACCTTTTCTGCACAATGTTGCCTATCCATGCCACCCATCCAAAGTGCAAATCCCATTCTCATCACCAATTGAATTATGGTGGGATTCCCACCATGAAGCATCTCAGTTTGAAGATTTGCACTGTGGTAAACTGCTCGCGATGAGCTGCAAACCTACCATTTCTGACTCAGAAGTGAACTCCTTGCAGCATGAGCTAAACTGAGAGCTCCATCAGTGAGGCGCGCAGAGTCTCAGTCGCATAGAGCCCATCACTGAACACTTTGAGCGGTGTGCTTTCCTGGTGGCATCAGTTGATCTCTCTCTGTGTCAGCCCTCAACTCTTCTGTGCAATGTCTCCTCTACACTCCACCCATCCGCAGTATAAATCTTATCCTAATTGCCAACTGAATTGCGGTGGACTCCCATCATAAAGCATCTTGGTTTGAAGATTTGCACTGTGGTGAAGTGCCAGTGGTGAGCTGCAAACCTACAATTTCTGACTCCTTGTATCAAGAGCTAAATGGTGAACTCCATCGTTCAGTCGCAACTACACTGTGAGTAATGTACATTCCTGATGATCAATCCCCAACAATTTTCTGAAATGTCGCCTCAGCTCTTCACCCATCCACAGTGGAAATCTTATCCTCGTCGCCAATTGAACTGTGATGAACTCAGACCATGAAGCATCTCAGTTCAAAGATTTGCACTGTGGTGAACCACTGGAGGTGAGCTACGAAAGAAGAAAGAACTGAGCATTGTTGTCCTGTTTAATTGTATGCTGTGCTCTGAAGTGGGGAGCTGGGGAAAGGAGCTGCCCCATGAGGAAATAAACTGTGTGTTGCTTTTGGACTTGTGCCACTGTGCCCGTCTATGTTCGGTTTTGGGGAGCTGTACGTCCCTGTGGCTTTCACTCACCGTTGAAAATCTTACAGTAAATATGTTGAATTTTGACAGTATGAAAGAGAGACTGTAACTTAATAACGGTTGACTGCTGCAATCAGTTCCCACATTGGTCGGGCTCAGCTCTCCTAATGGTAAGTTCAGTGTTTTAACAGTTGCCTTTGTTTCTGTGTGCTTCATAAATCATGCATCAGCCTCGGCACAGTTTAACTTTATTTAAGGTAAAGTGTTTTGACAGCTTCCGTGTTGTTTTAATAGCCTTGTTAGTGGCATACTGGGACATTTTTATCTTACCTTGGATTCTCAGCCAGAACCTCTGCTACAAAGGGCACAAGCTAAGGAGCAGCCCTGCACAGGATGACCATTCACCCCATGGTTCCACAAGCTTCCACCAGAGTTATCATTTACGTACCCACTCTGTCAACCGTTTTTTCATATAGCGCCTTTGATAAGGCCACAGACATGTTTTACAAAGTAGTTCCCAACTTAACCAATGCATGCTGCCTGTCCTTAGGGAGGCTGTATGATCTTTGCTGGCTAATTTGTTAACATCACAGTAGTGGGTAATTTTTTTAAAGAGCATTTCATGGGCCCTGAGTAAGATTTCAATCTGGATACGTGTGAATTACAAGGTGACTGTTTAATTCTCACCAGAATCCCGCTTTATCTTTCTGTAATGAGTTCCAGAGCCCAAGCGCATTATGGCTCAGGCTCCTTCCAATTCTGTATTGAAATGACAGAGGCACCTCAAAGCCTCTCACGGCAGGACTGGAGACCACAAAGGCACACAAAAGCTTTAAATGATCAAAGACAAATTTGAAAGAGCTAAATCATATGTACTGAAGCTTGCTGCTTTCAGCTCTGCGGTGAATTGTGAGAGCACTAAAATCTAAATGAGACTAAACTTCACACGCGCTGCAGAGGAGCTCCGGCGCTGAGACTGGGAATCGGCACCCCAGAAGAAGACAGTTTCCATTAATGTGGTGTCAGTAGACTGCTCTCATCCACACAAAATCCCTGGGAACCCTCGCTGCTTTCATTACATGAAAAATTAATATATGGAAAGATTTCCTCTTTTTATTAAAACTGCAGAGAAAAAAATGACAAAAAAAAACACATACGTTGAAGCACCTGAGAAAGAAAAGGAGTTTTAAGGCCTGTGCTTAGGATGGGAAAATAA